>NW_027286863.1:2330000-2647500 GCF_022747635.1 Hetaerina americana
GACTGAAGAAAGAGAGCTGAAAGGAAAGCATTGGGAGACCACATGGAGAACATCCAAAAGCATGCTTACGACGTTCCTGAGAGACATTCCTGTCGAGGAGTTTCAGGGTGCCTTCAAGGCGGGGCAGACATGTCTCTGCAAGGGTATGGTGCAGGAGGAGAGTATTTTGAAGAATTTTAAGCATCCGAACAAGTATGATCCAAAAATCTATTTTTCCCGGAGACATTACTTTTATAATGGATCCTGTAAAATACTGCAAAGCCTCATTGCTTCAAGGAAGCTAAAAAACAATATCAAATTATCGGTAAAATTGAAGGTGATGGGTTAAATATCCTTCAGGTGAACTCTAGAAGTATCCTCAACAAAGCAAGGGAATTTGAGACTGCAACAGATGCGTGTAATCCCAACATCATAATTGGCACAGAATCTTGGCTTAACGATAGCATTACATCAGCCGAAATTTTTCCATCAAATTACAATGCCTGTCAAAGAGATCGAGGTGGGAGGGGCGGAGGAGTATTCATTTGTGTTTGTAGCAGCATAATAAGCGTTATAGATAGGCAACAAAGTAACTGTGAGATGGTGTGTGTAAGGATATGTGAAGCAGAAAGTAGCAAATGGTTAAAAATAATTGCTCTATATAGAAGTCCAAGCGAAGGTATGCACTCGTTGGAGATCCTTGTTGACTGTTGTCCTGAAAACCCCCAAGATAACATCATCATAGCTGGGGATATAAACCTTCCAGAAATAGGGTGGGGGGGGCAAAACAGCAGGGGGCGGGCAGGCACAAGACCAGGTAAATCGCCTCATTAACGAAGAAGGGTTTACCCAGGCAGTAAATAAGCCCACTAGGGAAGAAAACACCCTCGACAATTTTCTAGTTAAGACTCCAAACCCTATCATTCGTATAAATGTCTTTCCGGGAATATGTGATCACGCAGCAGTGCGTGTTCAAATGGATTGGTATAGATCAACAAAAGAAGGTATGGGGGATGAAAAGAAAATTTGGCAATATACCCGGGCAGATAGGGAAGAGTTTCAGGAATTATTAAGGGGCAAGTTTCCTGGATGGGCAGCTAGGGGGGCGACCGTGGAGAAAATATGGGAAACATTCAAAGCAATAATTCCTGAAGGGCAAATGAAGTATGTTCCCATAAAAATTTGAAACAGAACATGGATCTGGAGTACTACAAAAAACTTAAAGAGAGCGGTAAGAAAGGCACACAGATTAAAGAATGAAAGTAAAGAAATGTCACAACATGACTGCACCTTGGTCCAGAACCTAAATAGGGAAAAGAAGAAGGCAGAGGAAAAATTTCTTATTAATGCAATTTCGAAGGACAATGCAATGAAATTGTATAGATACATTAGAATGAGGAAAGACAACAGGGAACGCGTGAACAAATTAAAAACTAAGGAAAATGGCATTATAACAGACACTGTGGAATTAGCAAATATTTTTAACTCCTGCTTTACAGATGTTTCTCAGGTAATAAAAACAAAAAGGAGAATAAGGCTTGCCTAAATAGCTCAGAAACGACAGAGAACTTCATCAGCATAACAGCACCAAATAGCTCACTGCCCTCGACAAACGGTATTATCGTGGAGGACTCTTATTTTGTGAAAAATAGGAATATGAGGAAAAATAAGTCAGTAGGACCGGACAATATATCAATTGACATTCTAAAACTGGGGGATATTGCAACAGCTTTGTACCTGAGTCGTCTATTCAAAGTAACTATAAATAATGATGCCTCGCCCGATGATTGGGAAAAAGCAAATATTACATCAATTTTCAAGAAAGGGAAAAAAACAATAGCCGACAATTATAGACCGGTAAGCATAACCTCAATTGTTTGCAAAATAATGGAAACAAGGAAGGCTGACTACATTCGGGAATGGTGGACAAGAGATAGATGGCTATTCAAACACCAACATGGGTTTAGAACGGGATACTCGTGTGAAACGCAGCTTTTGGGATTTAGCCAATACATCGGCGACGCAATAGATGACGGAAAGGATTTTGATGCAGTAATTGTTGATTTTTCAGCAGCTTTTGACTGAGTGTCTCACGATAAATTAATGTTAAAATTGGAGTCGTTACCATTGGATTTGAGGGTAAAACAATGGATGAAAAATTTTCTTAGAGGCAGAATTCAAAAAGTAAAAATAGGGGATGAATTTTCAAATGAGGCGAACGTTATAGCAGGAGTTCCACAAGGCAGTGTTCTAGGGCCATTACTCTTCCTAATTTACGTAAACGATCTACCAAACAATTTACAATCCCAAATAAGACTCTTTGCTGACGACTGCATTATATACAGACGGATAGAGCATGTAAATGACCGCATAATACTACAAAATTACATCGATCGCCTTGGTGACTGGGTTACAAATAATAATAATATCCTAGAATACTCCTCCATAGTATGGGATCCATATGAGGTGGGACATATTAAAAAGATAGAAAAAGTTCAAAGAAAGGCAGCAAAATATGTACTCGGAAGGTACAAAGAACAGATAGTGTGACAGAAATGTTGAATATACTGCAATGGGAGAGTTAGAAAAATAGAAGAAAAAGGAGTAGGTTAGGCACGATGTATAAAATTGTTAAAAAGGACGAAGCACGGGAAGATTTATGGCAAGGCCTAACTTTAAGGGAAAAGCCTAACTTTAAGGGAAAAAACGACCATTGTTTCAAAATAAATATAGGGGCGCAAAAAACAAATAAGAAAAAATACTCTTTTTTTTAAATAGAACTATTATTGATTGGAACCAGCTGCCTGGAGGTTTATTTGAGCCCTTTCCATCCAATTTTAGAAGTGTTAAGTATAAATGTAAAGCAGCCACTGAGTAGTAGTCATTGTAGCTATTAAAATATTGTTTGTATGTGATTTGGATGGCATTTTGTACGTGATGTGGAAGTTTGTTTGTATGTGATGGGGAAGTGTTATTGTATGTAAGAATATTTAGTCTCCTATCTGTATTTCTAGTGTGTGTATTCATGTATGTTCGTTGTAAGAGTGACCATTGGCCAAACTTGACCATTGCCACCACGACAATTACCTAATTGCAACGTAATTCTTAATAATAATAATAATTTGAGGTGTCAAAAATTCTTCAAAATTCAGCCGTTCCCATTGCATTCACTTTGTGAGTCTTTGCACTATGTTGACAAACTTCTATTGCCTGATTTCCCAAAGCGTTTTTCCAACATTTTATCCTTCTACCATATGACATACTTCCTCCATCTCCTCATCTCTGCAATTCCTTCTTCTTTCCTACCGTCACCATCATCATTCGTTTCACCCTCTCCCCATGAAGACATTTCTTCCAGGGCTTTGCAAAGATCTCTGGATAATTTATAAGACAAATTGATGACAGAAATGATATGAGTGCTGTTTGGTGTCAAATTAAAAAGGTTATTGCAAGGATCTCATGGTGACATTTTATACTAACTTAGTTTACAAGCGAATAGCTTCACCTTTAGCTTTTAAGCCTCGCTTAGGAATCATCGAGACAATTTCTCAGGAAAGCCTTGCGCCCTGAATGCTGGGGCTGATTTATAAGATCACAGTGAATTAAGGGAAGTAAACCTCTATCATTTTGAAAAGTGGCATCAACTTGGTAATCATAGGTGACTCTTCCCACGAGCCACAGGGTTGCTTCTTTGCAGTATTTCCATGAAATCTTAAAGGTACAAGTAAATGGCCAGTGAGCAGCAGGGGTGCGATAGACTAGAGGGTAGAGCATTGGGCTGCTAACTGGAAGGGTCCAGGTTTGATTCCCACCTCCGGGTTATGCCTCACGGGCACCCTCAGTTTCACCCTAGCTGTGTGATATTTTATGTAACCGATCTTCCGGGAAAATCGTTGGTGGCACAGGGAAAGAAGCTGGCCCACCTTTCCTGACGTATGAATTTAACATGCCATTGGCTTTAATCACTAGGTGAGCTCTACCCTCACCTATCAAATCAATTTTCTAGTTCATATCTGTGTTCAGTAATTGAGCATTAGCTTCAGCCAAATTTTCATAAAACGAAGTACGTGGCAACGTTGAGTTTCCCCTATCAATCAAAGAAGTGCAACCCCAACTCCCCGCAGGGCAACCGTTCTGAGCAAGCACAAAGAGCCAGTCCCAAAGATGTTTGAAAATGATACGGGTAAATTAGAGAAAAGCAGCCACATTTTACTTTTTCTATCCTGTTCTTATCTGGAGAGATATTAAAGCCAAATGGAAGTTCGTAATGCGTAAAGTTTTTCCAAATGTAGTAAAATTGAGAGGGATTTGAATCTGTTTAAGGCTCTCTAATGTATTTAGAGTGATTGATGCATGTAAATGAATGCACAAATAAATGAAATAAGGGTTATTAAGGAGGAGCATATTTTTCCTATCAAAATGTTTTGCCTTTAACCTGCATGTAAATAATAACAAGGGATCTGAGCTTAGAGGTTGAACAAAAAAACTTTAAAAAGTCCAGTTATAATGAACTTTAAAAGCTTTGAAATAATAAATTAAAATGCTCCCCTCATCTTCTTTTGCACATGCCTTTCAATAAAGACTTTATGACAAAATACTCAGGTGAAGAGGATTATGCATATACAGCTATTATAATGAGAAATTATTCAGTGTAATCGTAAATGTTTCCTTGGTGAAATTTTTGAATTCCCAGAGCCATTCATAATGACGCAAGGGATTACTGCACACCCAAATGATATTTCATTTCAAGACCAGTTCAGAATAACAATCAGAGAAGAAATTATTGTGTTCTCTTTCTAAAATAATTTGTTATCAAAGTGAAAGTTTGGTTGACAGTTCAGATTGTCTTGTTTCATCACACCAAGATATGAAATTCATAAAAGCCTAAAAGACCAGCTAACTAAAACTGGTACCTCCCAACGACAAACTAAAATGGAAGAACAGTTCTCAAGTATTCACTCTCAACTGAGAAGTTCAACTGACACTGAACTCTTCACTATCTAATGTAACGGTAGAGCTTATTAGGAGCTTTGTCACCACAAGATAGAAACTAATTATGAAGGCATTATATTTTAACCACAAATTCATGTAGTCTTATCCCATGCAAACTTTGATATTACTACACTTAACGAGCATTAGCTATCCTTCATGACTAACTTATGAAATTATTATACGAAATCGTAAGTTGCAAGGATTTTAGATTAACCAGGGTTTACCCCGAGTGTGTAAAAGTCAAGATATTAAATCTGTTAATTTCAGTAAACAATAGTACTTCAAGAAATTTGGAATCACTGTTTCAATTAATATTGTGCTGATGAAATGGGACTATCCACAAACTTTGGTGGCCTGCAAAAATGTATCAAGATTAAAAACCATGATATTATCGGCAAATGAGGAATATTATGTGAGAGCAGATTTTATTAAATAGTTACGTAGGTCACCCATACCAAACTACAGTAAAAATACTATAATCATGGTTAGTATTAAACATTTAAATCATAGATAAGTACATACATGGTTTCCACAAGAATTTTTGCAGATTTTAATATAGAACAATACATCAGCAAATTAGCAATACTGACCTTTTGTGAACTGTTGGCGGAGAAAGGGGCGATGCACTTTCTTTCCGATGCTTATGCTTATGTTTGTGTGTTCGATGATGATGGTGATGTCTACGGTGAGCAACGGCTGGATCTTCATGACCGTCATTTTCTGATGTGTGAACTTTCCTGTACGATTTTTCACGATTTCCATGGGATGAAACACCATTATGCCCACTAGATACTGGAACAGGGAAGTTCCACTCGTCCCTGAAGAGTAGAATATTAATACAAACTAACTGACAAATAGCCAGAAATATGAAAATAGAAAAAAGTCTAATTTAGTATTAGCATGCCACTATTTCATGAAGAAATTTCAACAGATAAAATAAAATTTTATAAGTAAAACTAAGTAATAAACAATAGTTTGAAAGTGGACACAGCAATCCTCTTATTTTACAAACATGCAAGGGGAGACAACACAAAGAACTGAGGAAATATTTGAGCTCTCCCAGTGAAATTTGAGGGCAATTCTTAGAAATTAAAACTACTTGATAATCATCATCATCATCCATCACAATATCCTGGACTTAGCATATTACATCATTCACACTTACTTTCGAATGAGGGGTGGGCACGGTACGCTCCCTTTCTGAAGAGAAATGATGGGCGGTGATGGAATGGATGCATAACTGTCCTCATCGTCATCATCCACCACAATTGTCTCAATGGCAGGATTTGTTTTGGAAGCAGAATCTAGATAGAATATCACACAATGTACACGCATAAAACCAAATGAAATAGGCCAAGACATCTAGTCAACAAGTTACAAGTGAGCTAGTAATGATTTAAAATTCAAATGATATAGGATGAGTACAACACACCCAAAAATGCATAAATAAGTATGTGAATAGTTGATTTCTAGTAATTTATAAATTGTAATCACAAACTTAAGCAAGACACTGAAGCTGAACTTCCTGATTCTTAATTTAACTTGAAAGAAGAATTCACACACACAGTCATTACATTTTAATGATCATCATAAGGTCATACAAATGAACAACAGACTCGATGGCTTGACACTACATTACCAATGCAAAATGTTTATATTTTTTGCAAAATATAATACAAACACAAGTTGAAATACATAGATCAATTGGCTACATTAGTTATCTATTAATAAACAAGTGTAATTTTCATAATTTTAACGTGCCATCTTGATATCACATGTTAAAAAGAAATTGTATTTTTGAACAATTATGCCTACACACCACCTCAAGTATTCACTTTCCTTAGTTCTATTAGCAAATTATACATTTGAGTGAACATAAGCTCCTTCTGAATGCACAAATACCAATAGGAGAACATTTGCACATGGTTTCCAAGCATTGGATCTTGTTATTGCAAAGTCAAGGGTTAGAGATTGTTTCCAGCATTCATTGCTTATTCTTTTGAATTCTTAAAATTGTTATTTTTTCTAACAGATCTAATATTAGGAATATTAACTGATTTTTTTAACATTTTAAAAATAGACTTTTCACCAACAGGTGTTTATTGATAATTTAAAGATCAATATGATAGTAGAATAATTCTAGGTAATTCCAGCTTAATTCTATTAGCTTAGGGCAAGAGATAATATTCTTAGCAGTGGGAAAGGGAGACTGAGACTGGATTGTTTCCTTACTGTTTAAGATTCCCACCTATGCAAAATTTGTTTAAGAAAGAATAAACCACAAATGCTATCTAAATTTTTCAGACTGGGGCAATCAAGCGGGGCAACAGCTATGGCTAATATGATTATAGTGTGCACAGGAACCCCTGCTATAATGATGCTGTCATTCCTGCTGATAAGCACCACCCTAAAAACTCAATAAAATAACAATTTCCAAAACTTGTGATTTTCCCTTGTCAAAACCCTTTCAACATAATTGGTACACAAGGCTGTTGATGAGAAATCTATTCCACAGATGAGTGACATCCTCTTGATTCTACCACTGGGTAACTACATATTCCCATGATTGTAACTGATGAATAAGAATGCCTGCTAAAGACCCCACAAAAGACCTCAGGGTACAAGTGGATAAACATGAAACATGCTTTATACTGCCCAAATGCCTGCTTCTTTCGCCTTTTCTCATTTTTCCATTACCCAATAAACAGCCCACTTCCCTTTCCCTCTATGTCCAACCTTTCCTAATCCCAACCCTCTCCGTTGGGTGAACACCATCAAGTATGAGTTTCTTCCATCCAACCCCAATTCTCTCTGCTCCCCCATTCCTGAATCTGCTCCTCCCTTTCCATTCCCCTTTCCTAGGCCATAATTTTTACTGCATGCACCCTCGTTTTTTCTGATCTATACCAAATGAGGCTCAGTCAATCAAAATTCACACGTTGTTGAAGCTTCATATTAAGAGGAAATGTACAACATTTTAATACTTTAACATGGACTCCTTCCACAACATCCAGGCAGAAAATGAACCTCATTTGGAATGCAATTGCAACCTATACCAGAAAATTTTTTACCACTATCTATTGCTTAAGTTTTGCAAAGTAGAAGTGAGCATGCTCTTCAATCACTATTGCTTAAAAGTGGACTTGACACCTGAGTGTGAGAACATTGATATGAAATTGCTGACCACAGCAGCTCGAGACCAGTGAAGTTGGCCATGAATCTAAACTACTATCAGACGCACTACCAGAATCTTAACAACCAGACGTGCACACACACACACACACACAGTATGTACAACTAGATTGTGAAAAATACCTGAAATACAGGTAGACTGAAGGGTCTTTGTTGTTGATTCTGGGGGATGTTCCTTCTTGATCATCCTAAGGAAAATGGCGGCCTTCCTTTTCCTCTCCTGCTGTAACTGACGCTCTCTACTTGCAGCAGATGCTGGTGACAGCCCTCCGGGTGAGTTTGAATCTCCAAAGTCCATGAGTGGATCCTTCTCGACATCATCAATGCCGGGCGGTGTCAAATGAGTATCGCGAGACACAACACTTTGCGTGGTCGCGTGAGCAGATGCAGGCTCATTCTCCAATTTTGGAGGCTCATTTTTTGCCACTTCATTTTTCCCAGGACTCTCAACTAGATCTCTCTCCGACTTTTCAGTCACGGCCGTCTCTTTATTCACCTCGGCTGCAACGGCAACATCTTGACAAGTGTCCACATTAACACTTCCATCAACAGCCTCCGACGGGCACTGATCTGCCTTTTCCACAAACATTTGCTTTGCCCATGCTTTACTCTCGGCCTCGTCACCAACTTGATCGCCTCTACCTTCTCCATCTTCTTCCCCCTCCCCTTCCTCCGACGACTCTTCCAAAAGGAGGGCACTCCTCTTCTCCAATGGTAAAATCTCCACCTCCTTTGGCTTCTTAATAGAGAAGCACACCGGAGCTGAAATGAAAAGATAGTTGAATTTTCTTAAGATTTTCAAAAAGCTCCATCATTTCCCTTTCAAGTATGAAATATGCACAAATGATAAAGTCTATTCTTCCTTCCTCAGCTACTAAGTCCCTTCAACAGAGGACTCCTCTGAATTTTAGAGATGTACCACCCAATAGAGGGGAGAAAGTTAGGCAAACCAGTTGGGGAAAGATGAGAGGAAGGTATACTGTAGGGAATGAAGGGAGGAAGGAAGTAGGTTGAAGAAGGGTCTATTGTAGTGTCAGTTGTCAGTTAGCACTTAATTAGGGGAGCTTAAGAACTGTACTTAGTTGGTGCCTATACAAAACCTATCCTGCATGGTAGATTACCCAATAATAATAATATTCATATTAGCATGAATGGAATTTACAAGTTTTTCAGGTACGCTTCCAAGGTTTGTAGAAAAAGTACAAGAATCAATTTTTCCCTGGCATGACATCGCAGTGCACTCACACTGTGCAGGCTGGGTGGTAATGGTGGTTGGGGGGGTCTCACCTTCAACACGTACTCAGCATCAATCGCCTGCTAGCATTTGTTCAGGCTGGATAGTGTTTCGAGTGGACTCCTCTGTCCCGTGACTCGGTGCTAGCCCGAAATGCAACAAACGATTGAACAGCAGTATGGTATATCAAGGACTGGAGAAATCAGAAACGGAGATGTTGAGGCATGATTTGCCAAGGATAAGAGCATGCATGTCAACAACAGATGACAATGTGTGCATGAAAAGCCAAATTCAGACCAACGGTTCCGTCAAGTGTATGAATAATTGCAGATCATAATGGCATTGACAACATGACAGTGCACACCATTACCACTGAAAATCAGGAAAAGCGGCTGGCTCTGGAAAATCTGGAATAAGCATGTTGATGCTTAAGGGGGTACTTTGAAGAGTTTCGAGGCATTTTAGCAATATCTGAAGTAAATTACTTTTTTTTTTCAATTTTCTGATACTTTTTATACAAACCTTGTATAGAACTAAATTTATCAAGTAACGGATATTAAGTCCAGCAGCATCTTTAAAGAGAGATCAAATAAACAGGACAAAAATTTTCCACTTTGTGAAATTTTTCTATAAAACTTAAACTTGCTCAAGAAACCTTTCTTCTCCATTTTTTGCAAGTGTATACACATTGAATTTCATGACCTAAAGGACTATTTTCCATTGGGCACTTTTCATATAAATTTTATGTTGTACATTGAGTTTAATACTATCATTTTCATTGTGCTGTCTTCACCCTCAAAAAGCAATTTGCTTGGGCACAAGTAATTACCTGAAATGTAAAAAGCTGTTCCATATTTTCAAAATTAGATTCCACACGGGTGACCCTGAAACCATGCAATCCGTACCCTTTTCTGGCATTTTTGACAAGCATCAATTTTAAAAATATTACCTAATTTGGTAGCACATTTGGATGCTTCTTTTTCCAGTATTGCTGCCTTTGACTGCTCAGTGGGTTTTACTGGTTCTTCTTTCGGTTCCTCATTTGTAGATTTTGTTGATCCATTCCTTGCCTTCTTCGCTGGAGATGGTTGATGGCCATCTTGTACGATGATTTGAGGAGCATTCTGTAGTTCATACTGCTGTAGTCTCAATATGTAATAAGAGTTGAACCGATGAGTGGCTTCCAGAAAAGAGAACCTTGGATCCCCTGTAGTAGGAATCAAATTGAAATAATGCTTAGAGTAGCTGAAGATAGAAATTCCCCCATTATGAAATTGCACATTTTTTATGAAAATAGAATCACAGGGTTTCTTCCACCCAACGATAAAAAGACTCCCAGAGTTTTCCGTGGCACTCTACATACACAAACACATTCACATTTGAGAAAATATTGGTGTAACGTTAATGATATTAACTGTGCACGTCTCATAAAGGATACATTGGTAATCTAATCGTGTTACAGGGCAAGTCATAATATTTGCTGCATGCTTGAAGCATAAATGAGTACCATCCTGATAAAAAATTCCTAGGTAATCACAAGTTGATGAAAGTAGACCATCTATTAGAGGGACATCAATTCCATGAACAATAATATTAACATCAATATTCACTGTTAATAAATTATCCTCCTCATCAAACAATTTAATGGTGTTGTGGACAGTATCATTTCAGTTGAATTAATAATATATCAAACATTTAAAATTATGATACCTGAAGATCATTTACCGTATTTTCCCATTGATAACGTGCACCTAATGTATAATGAGCACCAAAAACTTTGAAGTCATCATGAATTTGAATAGATACTGCTCGCCCAGGGCTTCATAGTTATCTTGGACATGTATAGATGCCGCGCATCTGTATTTACACAAATATATATATGCTCGTAAAAATTAAACATAGCGTGGGTAAAAATACGTCCATATCGGATGTGTGTGCGTAAAAATACATCTATGTTTGGATTTTTTCAATTTTTATTACATAATGTGCATTATCATTTTTTCGATCATCTGTACATTTTCGTATAGAGAACGTGCGCGTTATCGATGGGAAAATACGGTAATACCCAAGAATATCCCTTCTTGACATTTACTGTCGAGTAACAAAATGAAACATTTTCTGTTAGTAATAAAAATGACAAATGTAAGGCACCAAAGAAAATAAAAAGAATTTACAAAATTATTATCATTAAGTAATCTACCATTTAAGGTAGTTGTTTGGATAAACACAACTATCAAATAAATCCTCAGTGACTCCTAATAAAACACAATCCTGCACCTACTCTACATCAAGTCCCTCTTCATCTCCGAGTACTTCCATCCTCCCTTCCAACATCCCCATCCTGTTCCTGCCCTTTCTTCGTTTGTCTACCATTCTCCCCTCAATTACAGTCTTCAACATCCCACTACCGATTAATACCTCCTTCATCCACTTTTCCTGCCTCCATAAGATTTCTACCAGCTAACCCCTCTCTTCACCCACCATACCACGTACTTCCTCATTTGTTTTCTTCTCTGTCCATTTCACCTTCTCCATTCTTCCCCACACCCACATTTCAAAAGCCCCCAATCTATGTCCATCCTCCTGCTTCAATGACCACGTTTTCGCACCGTACATAGCTATGCTCCATATCAAAATTTTTATGAGTCTTTTCTTAATATCCATACTCAAGGTACATGTCATCAACTCCCTCCTCCTTGTGAAAGCCTCTTTGCCTAGCGCAATTCTTCTCCTTACATCCCAACTACTTTGACCGTGTTGGTCCAAAACACTTCCGAGATACGTAAACTGTTCTATCAGCTCAGGTTTTTGCCCTCTTATTTTAATGTTTAGCTTAGCTTTCGTCTTCTGGAAATCGCATAACCTTTGTTTTATTACTATTGATTCTCAACCCATACCTGTCGCACTGAATTTCCAATTCACTCAGCAATGCTTGCAACCCCTTGGCTGCCTGACAAACTAAAGCTTGGTCATTCGCGAACCTAACTGATTTTATGGATTCCCGCCTACTTTCATTCCTACCTCTGTTTCTTCCCATGCCTCTTTGATCATTTCCTCTGCATACAGGTTGAAAAGCAACAGTGATAATGGGCAACCCTGCCTTACACCTCATTTGGAATATGCCGCAAGTATTTGGGATCCGTGGGAGAAAATTTGGCAAAAAAAATTAGATTAAGTCCAGAGAAAATCCGCTAGATTTGTTAAAAATTGTTATGATAAGAACATAAGTGTGACAGATCTCTTAGGGGATTTAGGCTGGGAACCACTTGAAGTGCGGAGAGAACAAGCTAGGCTTAGACTTTTAGAAAGGTTCAGAACAAACGAGTTTAACTATGACACTGAAGGAATTATAATGGCCCCACACTACTTTGGTAGATCAGACCACAAAGATAAAATAAGGGAGATAGATTCCAGTACAGAAAGATACAAATACTCATTCTTTCCCCGAACAATCAGAAATCATAATAGTAAGAAACCGAAGTCACTTTAGAAACATTGAAAACATTGAATTTACAAGTCGGAGCAAAGTTAAACACTGCAAAGCTGTAGGTATACTTTCAGGTGCATGTGTATGTAAGATGTAGTTTGAGTGTTTGCATGTGTGTGGGGTGTAAGTGTTCATGCATGAATGTATGCCATGGTTTTTTGTGGATATATGATTTTGTGGTTATTGCATGCATTTTTTTTTCTTTTTCTTTTCCAAATTACGGGTGGTGTCCTAACACCCCCCACCACACTCCCTTGCAGCGGCTTGCGGGGTATTAAGTAGATGTAGATGTACACCTCTTTCTAACACTGCCCATCCAGACTCCCCGTTCCCCACCCGCACCTGAGCAGTCTGAGACATGTACAGGTTGCGGATTAGCCTCCTTTCCCTCCAATCTATTCCTATTTTCTGCAATATACTAATTCGTTTTTCTCAATTCACTCTATCAAACACTTTTTCAAAATCTATGAAACAGGCAAATACCTACTGTTTGTATTCTAAATTCCTCTCGATTAGTGATCTCATTACTGCAATGGCATCATGCGTACCTCTCCCCTTCCTAAACCGAAACTGATCATCCCCTAAGTAATCAGTTGCCCTACACTCTATCCTTTTGTTGATGATCCTGAGAACAACTAATAGCAACTAACACTGAACCAATTAAGTCTTCCGACCAGATTCCCCCCTAATAGATGCAACGAATCAATCCATATAGACTCTTCCAATACCTTTTAGTAGTTCTGCAGGATCGTTGTTCACCCCCACGGCCTTCTTTGATTTCATCTCCCTTTATGCCCTTTCTATCTCATCGTCGAATATGCCTGGACCTAAGCTATCTTTCTGTACGTCATGTTCCTTTTCTATATTTAACTTTGTTGGCCTAAATTCTTTACCATACAGTTCTTCTATATATTCCTTCCATCTCTCTTGGATCTTGCCTGTGTCAACTATTATCTTACCCGACTTATCTGTACCTGTTTGCATAGATCTTCCCTTCTTACTTCCTGATAGTGATTTAACCTTACTGTATAGTGCACCAATTTCACCCTTCCTCTGCAAACATTCCATACCTTGCACTGCATCTCCCACCATGCTTCTTTTGCTTTATATTTACAAAATACAAGAGTTAAAATATTTAGAGAAAAAAATTTGTTCAATTTTTACACAAAGTATTAACCAGGGTCTCAATTTTATGCCATCTCAATAGTTCCTTCGGCCAGATAGCGACTGTAAGCAAGAAAATACACCCAAGATGTGAATTGGCGTAGTGTCTCAAACACATCTCAAAATCCAAGGCTGAGAACTATCCTTTGTAACGTGAAAAATCTTATTTTTCACCAACATTAACCACATTTACTTTCCAGGTTAGCATACACAACATGAATCAACGAAGATGCATCAGCCTTCTGTACGAGGTCTGTTAAAAAAGTATCGCGAATTTTGAATTTTCAAGGGTTACGTACATTTGATTTTTGATTTTTTTGTGGCAATATGTTGGTGCTTATGTCTCTCACTCATGCCAAAAAGTTCGGCCATTTTGAATGTTCAGTTAATTGTTGACAGCTGTTTGCTAAATACTTTTGGTGTATCATGCCATTGGCCAGCCAATGGCAAGCAGGACCACATGGGAGTAGAAGAGAAATCACAGCCCGACCCAAGTCTATCACAAAAACTGAAATCCAAGGGCAAGCATTCTTTTCCACATCTACCTTCTCTGCTAACTGAGTGGATTGGTCGTCAAGGGAGAAGTAAGTTGTGGTCATATTCATGTGCTCAGCTTATGCTCTGAAGGCTGTTTTAAAGCCCTGTTCAGACTACCTTGGAGGCAATACACCTTACTCCAATATCATATGCACCAGCAATATTTTATTGGATTCGCAATTGATTCCCTCTTGAAATGTGGAGCCAAGGGGAAGAGAAAAACTACATTGGCCTGCATCTCTCAAGCTTGATGTGCTAACTCATATCTTGCCAGGAGCATTTAAATGCAAGGATTTTAATCCTGTCACCAAAAGAATCGAAAGCGTAAACATGAGGCATATATTCCAGAAAGCCACACTAACATGTAATTTGAAAAGACTGAATTCTCAGCAGTTAATTTTTGGATCATTAGAATGCTTCAACGGCATGTGTCATACTGAATGTCGACTCATTCCTAAAGAAATCATGTCATTGCAACATGGCATTCAAGCCAATTAACAATTTTAGGTGAAATCCCAAAAGCATCAAAGTTATGACCATAAAGAAGGTCACTAAATTTTAGGTACCTACATTAAACCTTTTCCTCAAATTGTAAAATAAAAAATGGATACATAGTCAACTCATTCATTATTCATGGGAATGATGCTAGAAGGATACATGAATAATTGTAGCATAAAATACCCATAATATAGAAACCATACAGGTATACTGTATCTTTCTAAGTGAACTATTTTTTTATACAATTTTCCTTGACTGCTTCATCTTTCTTTCCTTTCTACCTTTCTGTCACGTTCCTCCAAAGAACATATTTTTTTAATTATCATACAACTTACAAAGTTACTTCTGTATGCTTTTTTTTGGGCTACTTATGGAACAGATATCTAATGAAGTAGTAAATGTGATATTATCAGTAATGTATTTGCCCTAAAATACAGCAGTGTTTGTTATAATTGGATTTGAACAAAAAAAATCCCAATCAGCTTATATCCAAGCATCGGAAAAAATTACTGTTTCTGAGGGTTACATGATGTATGATGAAAAATAGCATTTTTATCATTTTTCATTTAATTAGAGAAGTTCCCATTAACTACAATTTGATAAACATAATTTAAATTATTCTATCTAATTCACCAGATGAACTTAAACAGTATTGACTAAGCAGATGGCTACTAATAATTTGATGACATCACCGTGCTCAACTTATGGAATGATAACATAATTAGATTATCTCTCCACAATTTGAGCAATGGCACGCAACTCAGCTCATCCAATTGAGAACATGAAAACACAACACGAAATGCCTACAGTTTATCCAATGAATGGTACTCAAGAATTGATGGCACAGATGCTTTTGATGGATCGTCTTCACCATACAATTATGCACAACACTGCCTAAGATATGCTCTCAAGGGAGGAATAATGCCAATGGATTTAAATCAATGTGGCAATGGAAAACTGTGGCACGCATGCCATTCTCCTCAAACATGAGCCCTTCTGCCTTTGACTAGACCCTGGAAATAGCATGTACCCCCCAGAACAGCAGTTTCATAGTTTGGTCGAAAATATACCGAGGTCCATCCCATTATCAATCTAATCAGAGAGCCTCTGCAGACTTCTACAGGCTAGGGTGATTACTATTGGGACATGGAAAGTTGGCTTTATGGCTAAATTTACATTTAAAAAACCAATATACTTCAATACCATATCAGTATTTCCAGCTCAAACCCAATGAAAAGGTGACATATTATGTATTCTGAATTCCCTGTGTATGACTGAAATGCTTAAAAATATATATATTCACATTATTTTTCCAAGAAAATGATGGACATTTTTTGAATGGATTAACAAGGTGGATGTGAAATTGGAACCAACCTTTGCTTTTCACTATGGTCTCGAAGTCCCTTCCATTTTTTGCAACGTAACTTGCCATTTTATCAATGACAATTTGCATTTCTGGGGGTGGCTCAATGATGGGGGGTGCCGTGACCATGTTTGCCCCACCACTGAAGTCACCCTTCTCCCCACCTCCACTGCTCCTCCTCTTCCTCCGAGCTCCCCGCCTCTTCCTTCTCTTCCTCCCCATTCCGCCCGCTGGACAACCAGGTGCCAAATCACCCTTCACTGCATGGGCCAATGGCAACTCCCCATGACTGCTCTTGTAAGTGCCATAGCCAACCGCTTCAGGCTCTTCCTCAACATCTTCTTCCTCCACTGACTCCTGGTCTGACTGCACGGCAGTCGTTGATGTCAGCGGAGCTTTAGCTATAGCTGCTGCAGCTGAACTCTCTTCTGTGTTCACAAATGCCGCTTGTTTGTCTCGTATTTTATTCACAAGCATGGAATATGCACAATCAGCTGATGGCTTGTAGTTAATGCTAGGAATGGAGGGTGCCTGGGGGGAGAAAAATGTAATGCAATGAAACTTTGACAAACATTAGAGGGAATACCGATTCTTGGTAGTATTTCATGAAACTCCAACTGAGAAATGGTTCAATGATAACCAATGTAAGTATTAGCACCACATTTTATTTAAATATGACAATACTTTATCATAGTAATACAGAGAAAACCAAACTCAAAGAGATAAACATAATAATTCAATCAAAAAAATTAAAAACTCTCTTCCTTCAATTGATTGACAGAAGTATTACCTTTTCTATGCTCTGCTACACGACAGCAGCCCTACGGCTCTTGGTTGGCACACTTACGCTTTTTCAACAGTGCATGCATTTGGGCCACTGTGTAAATATTGTGGCACGAATGGAAAGATAAATACTTAACGACTTTCAGAAGTAGCTCCAAAAATTTTTCCATTTAGACTTAAAAATAGCAAATGAAAAATGGATATTATCAACTCAATACAATTAAACAATCAGAGGAACTTGTAATACAATGCTTGCAATATTGTTCCACAATTAAGATAAATTATCAAGGGTAGCAGGCAGGCATGTGAAAACCTTAGGCAATAGAATTTTTTCATAATATCAGTCACACTTACATATCCATTCGTTAGAAAGGTTTATGGACGGCACACAGTTGAATCAATTGAAGCTTGATTCAACCTTAATTATGCATAGTTTTATCCAAGTAAATTCCGAAAGAATTTTTTCTGGTGAACTTCATGATTGGGATTTTTTCTCACCAAAAACCATTAATGCATATAATAGTACAAAATAATGAGACTACTTGCATTACTAAAAGACTTTTTTTTGCATATTATTGCACATATTGTACTTGAGCTTGAAGTGTATTCTTCGGTCACAGTAAATTTTAACTAAATCCATCAACCCAATCACAATGGAAGAGCTTTTTTGTGCAGATATGCTTAAATGATCGTTCAGACAGTGTGAGATCCTAAAAGTTAAACACAGCTAAGTTTTTGGTGATGATTGCTCGAGTAGTTCATGATTTCTTTGGAAATTTTCATCTTCCCCAAGAGTGAATGAGGTGCCCACAAGTCATTTGAAGCTTCAAGCAATCATTTCTTTAATGTTCAGAGCATCATTATGATGGACTGTGTGCCCAGTAGTCAAGCAGTTATCAGACAATGTAATGAAAACTAATGGAAAAATGATGTGAATGAGTGGGAAGGAAGTGCCATGAAGTGTGGAGGGGTGGAAATTGCACCAGGATGATGTATGTGCTGCCCCACAATCATTTATTAGTCAAGCAAGTTTTGACCAGTATGATATCACTGCCCTCTAACATCATCCAAATTATCATGATTTGCCACAATCATTTTTTCCTATCACCAAAAAGAAATCCAGCAATAAAAAGGGCTCGTTTGAAATGGAGGAAGGGGTAGAGGCAAGAGAGACGCAGCTTCTGTGCATTTTGATGGAAAATGACCCGCTAGAGTGTTTCGTGCTGTGG
Organism: Hetaerina americana; assembly: GCF_022747635.1. NCBI lineage: Eukaryota > Metazoa > Arthropoda > Insecta > Odonata > Calopterygidae > Hetaerina > Hetaerina americana. The sequence continues at coordinate 2,348,459 of NW_027286863.1, forward strand.
ACAGAATGCATGTTGGCTTATGTGGATTCAAATGGGTCCTATTTTGATGATGAAAACCATCATTAATTGTACTCATTTTATTAATAAAGTTATGGAATTAGTCTTTTTTATTTATGGCCACACAGCATACACCAAAATTTTAATATGTTGAAATACTTCAGAACAAAGAAAGGATCTTTAAATGTGCATATATCTATTTTTGAACATGTGAATACACTGTGAAAGCAGTAAATCCAGCTTTTGTTGTTCATGGCTGTTTTTATAGATTATTATAGGCTCCAGACTATCAGGCAGAGTCGATGAGAAACAGAACACTCTCTTCTGGGGGTTGGGAGTGCCTAAACAGTTGCATGATAGATGATTTTGAATTTGTTGAAGGCTACACATGAGCCTCCAGAAGAAATTTTATTACTTGAATTAAGGTTTTGTTTCCATGAAATACTAACACAAAAAAGTACAGGTGGCAAAATGAGGATGATTGACATAATATAAAACGGTGGAAATGCTAAACTGGCTTGATTGTGGAGTATTCAGTCATTCTGCTGAAAAGTATTTGGGAAGAATATTCAAAGAACTGGGGGATATGCCATGACAGTAACTGTTAACAGTCTTCCGATGTTATTTATTAAAATACAACAACTTAGAAGTGTACAAATCATTTTCCTCAGTAAAAGCAAATGATGTTTACACTTTGAAATTGTTGCATTTTATCAATGGAAGAATATGTCCACCATAAGGAAAATGGAATATTTTGAGGAATCAATAAGACCAAGGGCTAAACCTAGAACAAATGTGTCATTTTCCTAACTGAGAAAGCATTAACTTTTAAACACAAAATAAATATTAATAAAATTGTAATTTATTTTGGATCTAGTGTAATGATATTTACAGCTACCATATAACAATAATGTTACAAAGGGAACCAACAGCTGCAGCAATGAAAAGAAATATCAAAGGATATGTAGATACATTCAATCATAATGTTTTCCAATTCAAAAACATTAGGATGTTATTATTGATAGAATTGAGACCTTACGACTAGTAGTATTAAATGAATGAAAAACTCCAATAGCCGTAAACAGTTTACCTTTCTAAACAAAGTACAAATGAGATTAGTTGGCAAACGCCACAAGTCAAGAAGGGGTAAAAGGTAAAGAGGACAGGGATAAGAAAGGTGAATACGAATACGCGTAATCTTATTTGTACTTTGTTTAGAAAGGTAAACTGTTTACGGCTATTGGAGTTTTTCATTCATTTAATTAGGATATTACTCCATGCATTTCTTGTTTTGAAGGGTTTAGCGCTCTTTTTCCTTCACCACCCAAAACATTAACAGTATTCAATGGATCTATGTGCATCATAGACCCTTAAAATCCTAAAAAAATAAATATTGCTCTTTTTACACCAGACAAGCAAGGACAAATATTTCTCTTCTCTAAGGCTTCCTTGTACATTTCTAGTGTGAATGATATATTTTAATGCTAAAGGTCATTAAAAAAGAAAATAATCTAATAAAGCTTTGAGAAACTCTTTCTCACCTCAACTTTGAGAGAAATTCCAACTTTTCAGGATACCACTTAAAGCTAATTGAAATAATAATTACCAATTCGATTCGCGAGGCACTGGAGGCTAGGCTTGGGTGCAGGTAGTACTCATCATCTTCATCATCCTGCTCATCTGTGACATCGAAGAGATGAAAAAGTTACATTAGTGCTAAAATTCAGAGTTATGATGAAACTAATAGGTCAAGGTTTTCTCACATCAATTAATGAATCAATGCCCCTCATTTAATTAAATATATGCATATTATCATGTTTGCTGCCCACAATGTTTCCGTAATTACTGTGAGCCTTCGATACAATTCACATGAACTGTGCTAAAACCAATTCTAGAAGGTGGGCACCCAGATAAACATCAGTTACAACTGTGAGGCAGTAAAATTGTGATTGAACCAATAACTTCCAGTCTGTTCATTGAGGGACGGAATTTCCATTATATTAGAACTACTCCTACAGGTGATCTTCTAGAAAAGGAATACCTTCATCTTCCGCCTCCTCTTTTGGTGGTTTTGGACGATATCGACCAGTCTTGATGGCCATTAAAAGGTGACGGTAGTAAGAATGAAGAGGATCATCAAACGAAAGGAATTGAAACTGGGGATTTTTTGCTTGCTTCATCTTCAGCAGTATCTCCATCTGTGCCCCTTGTTCATTAATGAACATGGCGGTCTTCTCAATTATGGCATTTGCTTTCACAGTTTCAGGCTGGAACATATGAGGTACATATATTAGTAAAATGTATTGATAATTATACCAGAAATTCTAACACTATTGGCATGTTGTCACTACAGCTTATGAAAATAATCTTCCATTACTCTCATGATTTCTTGTTCCTTCTGCAAATTCTAATCACACACTCAGGGACCATTTTAATTTTTAAATATTATCAATTAAGTTCATTTACACCAACAATGGCATAACATTCACTTCTAATTAATTTTTTACTAACATGTTATAAAAATAATAAGTAAATATTTAATTAACAAAATAAACAAATACATTCACAGGTTAAAGAAATGTTCACAAAATCAAAAGGATAATTGACTTGATGGTATTTAGTAAGAAAAATCATTTAAATGATTAGATTTGTAAAGGTTTTAAGCAAATTCACTAACTATAAATATCACAATAACCAGTTTAATTACCTACAAATGAGTATCCACCATTAAATGATAACAAGGAAAGGTTTGAAAAACAAATAAATATATTTTGAATAAATTTCCAAGGTAAGAGTAGAAAATGCTGATGGGAACAATTATGATGCTACTCCAAGTTTTATTCTATAAACCATAATATTGAAACAAATGTACATGGACTAAAGTTTCAAAAAATTAACCCAAGGTGGTGAAAAATGAAAATAATATTATTAACAGATCATAACAAATTTTACAATTCCTGACTTGCATATAAAAAGCATATTTATTTTCTTTTTATTCTTTGAAAAAAAGAAAATTAATTACCCACCAAAGTTATGAGTTGCATACATCAGATGACTTTAAGCATAATAAAACCAATTCCAACCATGGCAAGAAACTTCCTAACTAATGCTCACAATAATAAATCACCACTTAGACAGAAACAATGCCGGAACAATTATAAGCGAAGAAATAAGCGTTTAGGCCTACGGAACGAAAATTTTTAACGCGAGTTTTTTTTAATTCACAAAAGAAACTTGCCAACGCCGCTAATCCACAAACAACACCCTCAGAATGACAAAGGAGCCATGCATACACCTTCTCAAATATCTTGACCAGCTTCCAGCTCAGCAATCCATAAGAATTCCAAAGTTGGAATAATAGAATTAATTTCTTTAAATACTGCTAACATGCTGATTGTAAGAATATTCCAATTTTAAACAATGAATTCAACAGTACATCTAATAAGGTAGGAATTGTCAGCATTTATTCAAAATCGAATTTAGCACATAAATCTGGTGAAGAATACAAGACAATATGACATACATGTTCATACGAATGAAAACTCACCAAAACCATATTCGAAGGTATGTCTAACTCTTGTGGGGCAACGAAAGGCTCATCCTCCTCAGTTGAGCCAGCATTTCCCTCCGGCTTGTGCTCTCCAACTGGCTGGCCACTCTCATCATACTGATATGCCACCTGACCATACGTGTTGCCAGCACTCAAGGCTTGTTGCAGTCTTTTCAACTCTTCCTCTAGAGTAATAAAATTAATATTAATACCGGCAGTAACTATATAGGACATTACTAATGGATAATTTGGACATTATCATAGTTTGTGATATAATCTCAAATAATCACACACAACAAAACATGTTAGCTTTCATTAATTGCCCAATGATAATCATTTGTTTTCTTGAGGATTGCGATAGATAACTCCATGCATGAGGCTATTATTCAAGTTAAGGAAAACTGTATTACTTTCATGCAATGTCAACTCTTTTCTATTTGCCACTGCTTTCCATTTTTTAGCAAGCCCCTCATTATTGCCAAGGCTTTCAACCAAAATCATTTGACATATTATACTCTGAAGGATAGTAAATCCTATCCCAAACTGTGCACCACCATTTCCATGATAGTGTGAATGTTCATCGAAAAAATCTCAGCTGGGGTCTAAACATCTCATAACACTCACTCACTCACACATACTACTACTCTGCTATCTAACAGGGTGAAATGCCCAAGCAGCTGTAGAAGATTGCATCTTAAAAGCAGTATAAAACTTCATGGTCAGTGCCCACCTTTCAACCATATCACTGAAATACCACTATAATTTTCTTTGCATATCTTTTGTTTGAAATATTTAGGTCTTTATTGAAATTACTGTACCCTGAGTATGTGTCTAGTGCCATTACTCTATCCTTTGTACATACCGTTAAATGAATCCCTCACTACGGGAATTTTTCCTAGTGCACTTAAATTCACATATATAGCACCAATATCTAAACAGGTTAACAGAAATAACATAACTATCGTTTGATTGCCAAGCTCTCAATAATAGCAAAAGTCTTAGAATCATAGGTAGTAGGCAAGCTTACTCCTATCTTTAATAGTATCATTATCCCGGAGCAGCACGGTTTCACTAAAGGAGGATCAACTCTCACTAATCTTTTGGTTTTTCCAAAGTATCTTATAGAAGGTATGGAAAGAAGCATACAAACAGATTTCATATATACTGACTTGAATAAGGCTTTTGATACTGTTAGCCATGTTACTGTTGGGCCTCAGACCCAATTCCTTTTCTTTTGTATGCCGATGCCTTAAAATTTTTTTAACAGTTCAATCAATTGATGATCACCTAACTCTGAAAAACTGCCTTCATGGGCTTCAAAACTGGTGTGAGCATAACTATTTAACTTTCAATTAAAAAAAATGCTATTCTACTTCATTCAGCAGGGAAAGGAGTCCACAGCAACACGAATATAGGCTAAGGAATTATCCTACGGCCCGATTAACAAATATAAAAGACCTCGGAGTAATATTTGACACACAGTTAACATTCAATCAACATTATAACTATGATCAATCTAAAGCATACAAATCACTTGGATCTATCGTCCGATACTGTAAAAACTTTAAACATATAGATCCTCATCAAGTTCAGTTCTTCTCATTAGTTAGGTCACTCTGTGAAAACTGCTGTACTGTTTGGTCACCCTACTACAAACTCCATATTCATACAATCGAATTTGTTCAAAGAAAATGTGCGCAAAATTGCATTCAAATTCAACCTTCAGCTAGATCTTTATAGTTACCATGAAATGTGACTGATGGTTGAGGCCGAGACTTTGTGGAAATCCATTGCGAACAGGAGTTTCAGAAATAACTTTGCAGCTTCCACATAAAATAACTTATTTATTTTCTACTAGTTTCGCTACACTGTAGCATCTTCAGGAACGTACAAAAAATTTGTAAGAATAGTCTTTTTTGTACGTTCCTGAAGATGCTACAGTGTAGCGAAACTAGTAGAAAATAAATAAGTTATTTATGTGGAAGCTGCAAAGTTATTTCTGAAACTCCTGTTACCATGAAATGTTATCTCTACTAAATCTTCCCTCCTTGCATAAACGTTGAAAAATTAATAACACAACTTTTCTTTAGTAATCACTGCATAACCAGATTGATTCCTTAGAACTCCTAAGGGCAATATCTTTCCGAGTACTGTCACATAACACAAGGTATGAAGCATTCTTTGAAATTAGACATCATGCACAAAACTACACTTACCACTCGCCTATTAACCTGATCATGAGAGATGCCAACAGTTGTGATAATATTGACCTACTTTCCATCGCACCAGGATCCCTTAAAAAATGTTATCAAAAATATCCGAAGAATTTTAGACTTCTAATTATTGCTGTGTGGATATCTGTACATGTCAATTTCAACTTTATGTCATTTGTACCTCATTGTAAGTATTTTTCTTTTACAATTGTGGAACCAATATATGTTTTTTGTCTTTCTTTATGTAAAGGGTAATTCCCGTTAAATATTTTTAATAAAGAAAACAATGCAGTGCAGCCTTTATATTTTCCTTCCAAGTTTTAGGCCAAGGTCATGACCACTTTCCTTCTTCATTCAAATGATAGCCAAGTTTTAAGCCAGTACACTAAGATACTAGATATGTGGAATGTTGTATTTCATTTTAGCTTTGAGCTTTATATTTAATTTACTACTGACAATAGCTTAACACTTCACTTATTGAATTTGAAAATGCACTGAATTTTCCAAAATTCAGTGCATTCAAACCAAAAGTTAATTCTTCTAAAATAAATATGATGGAAAAAGGCATTAGTTTACACAAAGGAAAAATATTAGCATTTGTTGTTACATACTCGAAAAATGTGTTAAAGTGAATATAATGACTAAAGGGATGGAAGAATTATCATTATTGCATGGAAACAGGTAAATTACAGGCATTTGATAATGCTGCTTAAAACCAGTACATCCACTTATCACAAAAATTGCCTGTGCAGAACTGGGATATTTATTTTCAGGAATGTTTCCAGACCCTTTTTATTGCTTCACAAGGATGAAAAACTAGGCAAATATGGGAATGATTAACTATTACTCTATATAAGAGTCAGCATGAAATTACTACCAAGGATATTGACAGAAAATGAGATGAATGAATGTTTGGTCCAAAAAAATAAAAAGGTGCGATACTTTGCACAAACTGGTGAATAAAAAGGGCATTTGATGTGCAACTGGAAAGAGTGATTCAAAGGTATTTCATTTGCCAATTTTTATTACTAGATGAGTATGCTTTCTGAGCTTGGATAATAGAGTTTACTTTATTTCATTATTATTCACAGGAGGTGGACCTAAGCTGAAGCTAAACTACACTAGCTATGTCGTACTTCCTTTGAGTATCCTCCTAGATAATACCTAGTTGCATCTTGTATTGTCCAGGTCAATAGTTTTGTTTGCTACAACTTTATTAAAATATAAATACGTCCAAAGCAAAAAGCAAACAACTTATATGTACCACCACAAATAAAATGAAATAAAAATAATAGGTTCATTTAAATATTGAAATAAGCAACAAGTCCACATCAAAACAATTTTAGTTGCCACTGCCATTAACCAAAGATAAGAATAATATAGGAACACATAATAATTTTTGTGGAATTGATTAATTACAAATTTTACTTCAATTCTTATTTCATTTTATTTCACATCGTCCTAATTGCATAATACCACTATGATGTGTTCTTTGTCTATGTGCATATATATAGAAATGCATTTTGGATAATGCAGCACACATTCTCCCTCTGGTCCTTCTGGGAAAGATGTTTGCGCATCATGATTCATTGGCAAAAGCAAGGAAGAGTAGCCACTGAGCTTTGGACAAGAGCCTTTGCAGTTTGTCTCCCCCCATTCTCTCCACACCATTTTGAGATAGCTGAGGAAGTACTGTTTAAACTATCACTGACAAAATTTACTAATACCAATGGAACCATTTCAGTTGGGGTCTCCACAAAGGATTCTGGGAGTAGTGTGGTAACTTGACCACGTTAACATTGTTTGTTACATATCACATTAGGCAAGAAATATTTATTAGTAACTCAATGATTAATATTGTTCATAGTTAAATCAACATGGCTAGTATATATTGTTTTGTTCTTTTCTACAACAAACCAGAATGATGATTAATAGGGATAACCAATACAATGAGCAAATCAATATATTGTAACGTCTGTATTAATTCAAAATATACAGTGAACTATCAGCATTTGCATCCTCTTCAACAAGTCATACATACTGATATTTCTTTTTGAAACTTATACATACTATTTTTTAATAAACCTGCTAAGTGTGTAGACATTTTAACAAATAATTATTAACACAATTAACATGAGCTTATAAAGGCAGGGCAAACAAATATTAACATTATACCTGTAGCTTTAATGACTTTGTCATTGTTATAGACACTTTTATTTATGCCAGCAAATTAAAATGAAAAATAAACCAAGGGACAAACCCTTTTTCATGATAATGTAGTGTAATCGGTGGGGTTTAACAGAGATATTGTTAGGAACTGCAATACTCTACATGTCACTTCGAAGATGGCTATCTCCAGAAGAGTAGAGAATATAATTTACTTTTTTTTCTGACTTTGGCCTCATTGCTGAAGAAGTCGCTTCATTTTCATTTTCTGAATTTAGAACGCTAAGCATCAAAATTTAAAAATTAATCATTAATAAACATGTTTCATTTATGAGCCAAATTTTAATAAAACCTGAGAACTGGAGAGAAAATTATTAAACAAAAATAAGCAAAAATATCAAATAACAATTCTTTAAATTTCATGAAATGCAAACCTTTATCATTTACGATATATGTACTGCATAGATATTGAAAGTTTCTACACTAAAATGTAAATAAAAGTAAAATGGAATATTTCACATGCAATTAGAATGGGACAGATAGTCTGCTGGTAAAAATTTATTCATTAAAACACCTGTGTGAGACTACAAGTAAAACTGTACTACTCAATGCATACTATGGGGAAATTTATTCAAATATAACCTACTAGCTGACCCGGAGAACTTCGTACCGCCTAACTTACAATGAACAGTTTAGTTACACCACTTTTCAAGAACGGCTGTACCGATTTTATTCATATTTGAATTTTTATAATAATACAAGGAAAAAAATTCAATAAAACTACAAAAATAAGTATTACAATGGCTTGACAGAAAGATATTTTCTTTATTCAATCTATACATACATTCAAGTTAATTCTCTTGAGTCAAGCACCTTCAGATATCCAAACATTTTTATTTTGTTATCAGGCAAAAGAACAAATAAAGCGGATGGTTTACCAGCACGTGAACGTGCCACATATCATTGACCATGAGAAAAACATGGGTTTTCTAGATTCAGACCACAAACACTTAACGATTGGCCTTGTGATCAGTTAATAATCATCGCAAATGAAACACCAATTCGAAACTGAATTCATTTAAACACAAAGGGCATATCAGTTGGGATCATGGGAATCCTCGGAATGAGAAATTCCTCATCTTTGAATTTTCCTTAGAGTATAGTCGCGTGAATCACATTGATTGCCAGTTTTTTTTTAAACCAAACCCATCCATAGTTCCATTGCATAGTTTTGGTTGGTTTAGGTTTCGAAGCATCATAACCCCCGAGCCAACTTTCAGCTGTAAATTGTGTGTTGTGGTAAGTCAGGCACAACCAAGGGAAAGGGATAGATTCAAGATGGCGGCTGCTTACTTTGCAAGCCAGTGTAGCTCCTGCAATATTTCCCTTAATTCTACAGATGAAGTAATTAATTCCGAATTATGTTCACGCTTTTTTCATTCCAAATGCACTAATCTGAATGCTCTCTTTTTGAAAGCCGTATTTGAATGCAGAGATATTTTTTGGAAATGTTTTTCCTGTCGTGCCAATAAGCTTTCACTATCTAACATGGCGTCCGATATCGACGTGCTGAAACAGGAAATGATCATTTCAAAAGACTCTCTCGCAACGAAAAAGGCTGCTAACGTATGTAAGGGTGTATCATTTGCGAAAACAGTAAAAGTCAACCCAGAGAAAGACTTTGCTTCAGATAAATTGACCTCCAATTGGACTAAATTTAGCAGTGACTTGATAGGGCAACAGGTGCCGATCTGGAAAAATGTTTGTGTTACTCCCTCAATGACTACCATGCTACCTCGTATTGCTGACGAGAAATGTGAGAAAAGTGGTGTAGAAGAACCTTCTGCAGATGGATTTGTTACGGTGAGCCACAAATGTAGGTGCCGTAAATCGCCGATCGTCGGAACATCCACGAAAGAATGCTCTCTTTCGGGGATCCCTTGTCTTTCTCATCTTCATGTGTGGAACTTCACCTCCGATGCAACAGTTACCCAGTTGGGAAACTATGTAAAAGATGAAATCCCGGAGATTGATACCTCAACGGACTTGGAGATCGAACAACTTAAGGTAACGCGCGGAAATTATACATCGTTTCGGATATCCACACGCCAAGATTTTCGCGAAACCCTCAGTAATGCCGCCTTTTGACCTAAAAATGTGTTCGTGGGTAATTTTTCTTTTTTAAAGCCACGCCTCCCACCAACACCGGAAGGATAACCCGTTATTTGAAGCTTTCGCGCATAAACATTCAGTGCATACGTAATAAATTACTGGACCTCGAGGTTCTAGTAAACGAGTACTAACCCCATGTGACCTGTGTCAACGAACGTTGGTTAAATGCGAGTGAACTTGACTCTCTTCATGTGCCTGGGTATGTCATCGCTAGTGCCTTTTGCCGAACAGTTCACAAAAATGGTGGTTTTAATTCTACTGTCTGAATGTTTTCCCAGTATTCCCATTGGTTTCCCATACAAATTTCTCAATGAAGAACAATCATTTGAATGCTGTGTTGCCTGCTTCAAAATGGATACCACCGTTTTTTATGTGCTGTCTATTTATTGTTCGTCTTAGAGTGACTTCTGCGTTTTCCTGACCAAACTGACAAAACTCTTGGAAATAATCCATAAGTCAATCCATGAACCTGGCATAATAATTACAGGTGACTTTAATTGTAATTTTATGGCCGATTCTAAAGCTAAAAAGGAATTCATGGATTTACTAACATCATTCAACATCAATGCTACCAACAGTGAACCTACTAGAAAGAGTACTAGTTCGCAAAGAGTTTTAGATAATGTACTAACTAATATCGACCTTGAACTAGTACAAACAAATACCATTAATCCCGCCCACCTATCAGATCACTACCCACTTCTTTCTACTATTTCTGTGTCTACATCCAAAGAAAGTAAAAAATACTACAAAAGGTATTTCTCTAATCAGAATATGATCGCCTTTTGTGACTAATTAAATTCCCATGAGTGGTCCGATTTGTTTTCCTTGAAGTCCTTTGACCTTAGCTTTGAGTATTTCTATTCCACCTATCTACATTACTTTGAAATCTGCTTTCCCCGTGTCCTGAAGCATACAAAAAACAAAAGCTCTTCTGTTAACTACAAAAGTCAGTGGGTCTCTGATGAAATTCGCTGGCTTTCGAAGAAAATGAAAGATGCCGCAGTGTATTACAAAAGGAGATCAAATCCAACAGATCGCCAAGAATACCCAGTACTCAAGAATAGTTATCGCCAAACCTTACAGTGTGCTAAAAAATCTTTCAACAACCTTAGACTTACCAATGTAGACAATAAATCTAGAGAGATTTGGAAAATTATTAACGAATCCAAGGGTCCACATATTGTACAAGATCTTCAACTGCAGGACTCCACTGGTAATGCTATACCAGGTTACTCTAAAATGGCCTCCATTCTAAATGATTTCTACCTATCCCATCAAAATCCCACAGTTTCAGTCAATTCAGCTAATTATTCTCATATTCCTAACTCATGCAATTCATTATAAATATTCCCATGTTCAGCCATGGAACTGACCAACATAATCAATAAATTCCCTAACAAATTTAGTCCTGGATTAGATGACATCCCAGGGATAGTCATAAAAAGGTCGTTTAATGCTATTAAGGATCAGCTGCTGTTCTTAATTAATGAATCCCTAAAAACTGGAATTTTCCCAAGCCCTCTTAAATCAGCAAAAATTGTGCCAATATACAAAGGGAAAGGTTGCAAAATGGCAATGAATTCTTATAGACCAATGTCCCTGTTGAACCAGCTGGGGAAAATATTTGAAATAGTTTTTTATCAACGTCTTGTATCATATCTTGAAACATATAACCTATTATCCACATCTCAACATGGATTTAGGAAAACAAGGTCCACTATAACAGCCACATATCACATGGTGAATCAAATACTTTCAGGATTGGATAATAGAACTGAAACTTCAGGATTATTTTTCGATTTCAGTAAAGCTTTTGACTTCATCAATCATCAGTTACTCCTATATAAACTGAAATGCAATGGTATAAGAGGCACACCCTACAAATGGATTGAATCTTATCTAAGTGAATGGCATCAGTGTGTTGAGCTCTCAAGAAATGGCTACAAATTTGTTTCCCCTGGTAGAGAAGTAACACTGGGTGTTACCCAGGGTTCTGTACTTGGTCCTATTTTATTTTTAATCTATATCAATGATCTCCCAGACAAGCTTAAGTTCATTAAGGGGATAGACCCAATACTGTATGCTGATGATACAAATATCATTGTGTCAGCCTCCTCAGTAGACAGTTTGACAGAAAGAGCAGCTGAAGTAGCTCAGATTTTGAATGAATGGTGTCTTCATAACTTCCTAAAACCCAATATAAATAAGTCTAACCTGATTTATTTTACTAATAAAAAGAAAGTTTCATCTGCAATCTCAGTAGATGTACAAGGTGTGAGCATTCCCCAAAATTCCAGTGTCCTCTTCCTGGGCACTGAATCCTGCATAGAAGCATGTCTTGGGAGGAACAAATTATCAAATTACTAAGGAAGTTAAGCTCCCTATGCTTCCTCATTAGAAATATTAGATATTCTGTAAATTTAGAGGTCCTTCTATCCATTTACTATGGTGAATTTTATTCTCATGTTACTTTCAGTATCCTCTTCTGGGGTTCCTCTCCCCATGTGGGCAAAATCTTCAAAATCCAAAAGAGGATTATACGTATTATGAGCAATGCTCCTTGCCATGCACCATGTAAACCTCTCTTCAAAAGACCTGGTTTATTACCAGTACCTTGCATATATATATTTAATGTCATCTTACATGCAAAGGGTAATATTTCCCAGTACAAGTCCAACCACAATTACCATAGTCATTGTACAAGGACCTGCAATGACCTGCACCAACCATTTGTCAGGACATACAATACTGCCCATGGGCCCAAAGCAATGGGCTTAAGGTTATTCAATAAACTTCCCCATGAAATCAAATATGAAACAGAAGTACCTGTTTTCAAGAAAAAGCTGTTTAACCTTTTAAAAAATAATATGTTCTATTCTGTAAATGAATACAAATCCTATGCACTTGCCAGTATTATTACTATGCACTGTGTCCCTTGGATGAATAAATATTATTATTATTATATTATTATAATACCTTGAATTGTCACTATGCGTCAATTCCGGCTTAAACAATTAATATGCAATTATACTAGTGCATTGGTATGTATATATATATATATATATATTGTATCCCTTCTAAAATTGTGAAATTTATATCTGACGTGTCCTATATTTGTGTATGTATGAATATGTAACAAATCTCCGGACAAATAAATGTATTATTATTATTATCCAAGGAGTTTAAAAATTCAGATGGATAGTTGGTGGCTTCTTCATTTGTCACACAGTCAATAGATTTGAAGGAATGAAGAGCACCAATGATTTGATTCTGAATTACGAAGTTTAAATCATGTACATCTTTGTACTTAACCGCCAAAATTGCTCGCTTACTCAATCATTTGTGATTTTTGTGGTCATCAATGATGTTCGGGAACACTCTGCCAATGAGCTTCTCCTTCGATGAAACGAAATCACAAAAATACCGAGGGAATGAAATCCATCCGTTCGATTCGTCGACAGTAATAGGGCCACTAATGATGGTCAACAATTGCTTGGAGAAATCTTCAGCAGATGGATCGTTCTCATGTTTGTTTTTAGTTAAAGTTTCTTCACATAGTGCCACACATTTGATGATTTGAGGCGTTTATTTGATCGGCAACAGTCGATCTTGTAATGACTGGGAGTGTTTGGCGGAAATCGCCAGACAGTAAAATCATTTCTCCACCAAAGCATCTTGAGTCATTGCACAGATTTTTCAATGTCCAGTCAAGTGCTTCCGATGTCCATATACTGGCAGCATACTCTAGGTGGGGCCTGACTAGGGCAAGAAAACATTGTTCCTTCACTTTTTTGTCACATTTACCCAGCACTCTTTTTACAAATCCCAATTTTTTGTCAGCACGACCGCATATTCCTCGCATGTGCTTTCCCCAGGACAGATCGCGAGTAATTGTTACACCCAAGTATTTAAAGGAATCTACCCTCGCGATTTCTGTTTGCTTCACTTTGTAACTAAATGGGGGGATGTTACTCTTTTCCCAAAAATGTATTACTACGCATTTTTTCAAATCAAATTCCAATTGCCATGTATCGCACCAAGTCTGAATTGCATTTAGGTCGTTATCTAACGTGACTCTGTCATCGCGACTTCGAATGTCCCCATATATCACCGCATCGTCAGCAAAAAGACGGAGCCTGCTATTAACCACGGTGCTGAGGTCATTTATGTAAATAAGAAACAAGAGGGGGCCTATGACACTTCCCTGTGGTACACCCGACGTGGCCTTGACAGTATCAGATGATAAACCGTCCAGGACGACTGTTTCAACACGAAATTTTTAAAAATTGTGTAATCCAGCACATAACACTCCCGTGTATTCCATAAGTTTCCAACTTCACGAGTAACTTGCAATGAGGGACTTTATCAAAAGCTTTTTTAAAATCTAGGAAAATCGCATCAACTGGAATATTACTTTCACTGGAATGCATTATATCATGAACAAAGAGTGCGAGTTGAGTTTTGTAGGATCTACCTTTACGGAACCCGTGTTGGTTATTAATCAATAAATCTTGGCTATCCAGGTACCTCATTATGGAACCTACAATGATATGTTAAAGAATCTTACTGGAGATGGAGGTGAGCGATATTGGCCTATAATTACTGGGGTCCTCCCGGTCTCCATTTTTAAATATGGGTGTCTTCCCGCCGCTAGGCACGCTTTCTTCTGCTAATGATTTCTTTTGTATAATATTCAGATAAGGGGTAATTTCAGACGACAGTTCTTTATGCACGCGAGCCGGTATCCTATCAGGTCCCGGAGATTTGTTGGGGTCGATGTTTTTAAGGAGTAACTCTATTCTGCGGGTGGAAAAGTCGATTGCTTGCATTGGCTGCAGAAATGTTTTTGGAAGGTTATCTGGTATATTCTGGGAGCATTTGTTGAAAACACTGTGGAAGAATGAGTTTAATATGCTGGCTTTATCTAAACTACTTGTTACTTTATCCCCCTTTTCATTGTTCAATGAGTTTACGGTGGACTTTTTTCCCTGCACTTCCCTGACGTAGGACCAAAACATGTTTGGGTTATCGTTTAAATGTTCACCTAATTTTTTCCTTTTGAATTCCACTAGCGCCTTCCGGAAGGCCTTCTTGGCAGTGAATCTAGATACTTTGTAATTCTGCATGGTTTCGTTGATTTTATCAGGGGAGGAATCTTTAACCGCGTTTTTCATTCTGGCATGGCACGCCCTTTGCCGTCTTAGTGATTTCCGTACTTCAGAGTTGTACCAACGGGGTTCCTTATTCTCTCTTATATATTTACCAGGTATGAATCTCTGTATTGCTGAACGTGTTATCGCAAGAAAATTATTCCAGGTATCCTCGACACTCCTGGTTTTGCTTAATTCGTCAATTCTAAGAAAGGAACAGTTTAACTCACATTTTAGGCTATCATAGTCAGCTTTATTGAATAAATAAATTTTTCTCTTAGGTTTGTTAACCTTTTCCTCGCTTAGGGAAAATTTAGCGTTTACAGCCCTGTGATCACTGATTCCATCAATAACTCCTATATTTTAGACTTTTTTGGGTATATTAGTAGCTAATAGATCAAGAATGTTCTTTCCCCTTGTTGGTGAAGTGACTAATTGATGTAGGGAATTTGAGGTGAACGTCAATAAGAGGAACTTGCATAAATCCTTGTCTTTACCTCTATTTATAAAACTACGAATCCCAACCTACTGTGGGAACATTAAAATCACCACCGATAATTAGTCTATGCTCATTGTTGTGGGATGTAAAGCTTTTTATTTGCCTTTCTAGTTCTACCATTGAGTTACCGCCAGCATGGGGTGGTCTATAATACGCACATACATATATTCTTGTCGCACTGAGTATTTTTACTGAGCACCAGACACTTTCTATACAGCTATCAGGGAATAACTCAGCTCTACTGTCACTAGAAATTTTAACCGCAATTAGCACTCCTCCTCTGGCTCTATTCTGTCTGTCGTTTCTATACACTGTGGAGGACTGTGAAGGAAATATTTCGCTGTCTGCGACATCATCTGTTAACCAACTTTCAGTTCCTATAATGATATCTGACTCTGTGCTATAAATGAGGTGGTGAAATTCTGGTATCTTATTTTTTAAACTTCGGCAGTTAACTACCACTACGGAAATTATTTCTTCGTCTAGAACCTTCTGTGTGTTCGTTGTGGTCTGCTTTCTGGTGATGCTATTTATAAGTCTTTTGGGTGTCTTAATACACGATCAGTCTATATTCTGATAAGTAATTCTTTCTTTTGTTTCATTAGCACTGTAGGTACTTCGAGAAATCTCTTGAGGCAACCTAGTATTGTGAGACCCACTAATTGACCCACACTTTATAATATCGTTATCAGGGAAATTTCTTTAAATTTACTCCACTACCTAACTTACGCATTTGCCTAGCAATATCTACAGTGCTCAAAGATCCTATGAGCCACCCGAACCGACGCCTCAGGGGTGTAGTGGACCCCAGAGCGGTTCAAGGGAGCGCGACAAGACTCGAGCACTGCTCTCAAGTCCACAAACTCGGCCCCCATGTCCCAACAGAATTTCCACAGCCTTCCGTTTAGGGACTCAATACGACTCCAAACGTAATCACCGCAGTCAGTCCGCAGGACAATGCTGCATATGGACAACCGCAAGTCCACACCAAATGCCCCCCCCACATGATCCACTTTGGATTGTAGGTCCCTAAAGGCACCCAAAATCCTTTCGGATCCGTACCAGGAAGCATCGTTGGTGCCGACATGGGCTACCAACCGCAGCATGGAGCAGTTCGTGCCCCGGACCGCCGCCCTTACTGCAGCCGTGGCGTTAGGAATTAACCCCCCTGGCATACAGCAGGAGGTAACCCTCTGGTTCCGCACGTCCCTATCCGACCTCTCCCGCAATGGGGCCACCAACCGCCGGACGCTGGAACTCCCTAGCAATAAGATTCCCCCCTCCCAGCGCGACTACCCCTGGGGATGGAGGACGTCGAGGATCGGGGTGCGCTCTCGGCCGCGCAAACAGGTGTCTCGACGCCGTCCTCGGGCAGCGCTGCGAAGCCGTTGCTGACAGGGATGGGGGGCGGCCTCCACCACTCCCTCTCCCGGAATCGACCTCGCCGCTGCTCCGCACCTCTTGGTCACCACCTTCCACTCCTCTGGCCGAGGGGAAGGGGTCGCCACCGGGCGAGAAGGGCCGGCCACCGTTGCCTCCAAGACCGACATATTACCATTTGGACCCAGACACACCCGGGACACCAAACTGGTGCTGCTTGCGGTCCGGGAGGCAACGGGACGAGTCCCCACGCCCGAGGCGGCCACACACCCCGTCAGCCTGGAGCAGAGCTCCGCCACTGTCCTCTCTAGCTCCGCAACGCGGGCCCTTAAGAGCTCGCTCTCCTCCGCTACTTTCGAGTCATGGACGGAGGACCTTCGGGTAGCCATCCTATTCTCCATTACTTTTTAAAAGTTAATATATGTTTTAACGCCTAGGTTGTACACTGTTATAACTCGAGTGGTGTGGAAAATGCGCTCGCGAGGTTCGAGTAGCTCAAGTAGGTGGGTAAGTTTGATGTGTGCCTAAGTATAGGCTGATTGCAAATTAGTGGTCAAGTGAGGGTCGAGTACCCTCGCACATGGGGTGACACATGTCCTCAATCAACAGCAAAGCCTGGTTAAGCACCTCCTCATTTACCTCAACATCGAGATTTCTTGAACTTACACCAATTCGATGTAAAATGTCTTCTGATATATTATCCTTGTATTTGTTTCACATGTCACGTGGATTGGGTGGGAAGCATGTCTAAAGGATGATATCAAATAATGTGCGTATCTGACTTGGAGATGCAGAAATATTTGCTCCAGCCATTGTCGTGTCCCAATGATTATCGTTTCCAAGAAAATTGAGCTCTTGGCATGCACCACGAAATGTTGGGCATTCTTTGCCATTAACAGTTCGTAGTGATTCGAGCGATGTTGGCCCTCGAACATTCACCACCAACAGCATTCTTCATTCATTCTTCTGATTGACTGTATAAATACTTCGCCAAATGCATGCATCAGTAGAACCCACATCCGGATGACCAGGAACCGGATCACCTTATTTCTGACGTTGAAAAATCTTCGATCAAGCGATACGATAAGATACGGTTTTTCCCCAAATATTGTAATAATTATTCTGCTATTCTGCGCCGAGAAGAATCCAGAAAACCAAATATCATTAAAATCGACGATACGATACTTTACGAAATGATACTTTTACGATATTTTGCAGGCTATTCTGCTATTTTGGCATGAGTAGAATCCAAAAAACCAAATGAATGAAAGTCCACGCTACGATATTTTCAGATACAATATCACAATATGATACTTCTCCAATATTTAAGAGGTTATTCTGTTAATCTGGGCTGGGATGAAAGAGAAAATCCCTAATATCATCAAAATCGACCATACAATACGATATTTTATGATACGATTCTTTTATTGTATTTTAATGGTTATTCTGCTATTCTGGGATGACTCCTATCAAAAAAACCAACAACATGATATCGGTTCAGCCGTTCTCAAGTTATAAATGGTGTAACTAACACGATTTATGACTTTCTTATATATATATATATACTTATGTATATTTATATTAGCTATTTGCCGACTTCATTACACAAGTAAACACAAGGACGCCGGCCCACCAACCCGGGGGGCGGATGACACAAGAGGAAAGAAAAGAGGGGTCCGAGAGCGTTCAACAGTTGGAAAGGGAGATTCGCGAACTCAAACGTGCAATCGAAAGGGAAAGAATCGGCCCGAGGGAGGATAGGCGGGGTGCGGATGACAAGTGGCTGCCCGCGTCGAGAGGTAGGCGGGAGGCATCACGGAGGCAAGAAGGCCCTAGACGGGTCGGGGGACCCAGTCGTACTGACGACGGAAGACCCATATGCTACCGCTGTAGGGCAGTGGGTCATGTCGCAGCGGTTTGCCCGACGGCCGATAGCGGAGGAACGAGGTGTTACCAATGTCAGAGGATGGGCCACAGAGCGGCCGACTGCCCATCGCACAGGAGGGACCATCCTCGGGACTATCAGGTGAAAAACGAGCATCCGCAGGCCAAGTAGGGGGTACGCCTGTCGAAAGCCTTGGAGAAAGATCCCTCCTAACGATCAAAGGCGCGATTAATGGACGTGAGTACCCGATCATTTTGGACACAGGGGCCGTGATCAGTGTTACGAGTAGCGAAATTATCGACCCCTAATGTGTGAACCCAAAACGACTACGTACACGTTTGGCAAATGGAAACTTCGGAGAAACACTGGGAGAAGCGGAATTTTGCGTGCAATTCGGAGGAATGTGTTTTAGGCAGTTATGGATGGATTAGTTGGACCCCTTTTGCTTGGCCATAACTTTTTGAAACGTTATAAAGCAATAATGAATTATGATAAGTGTGATGTCACCCTCAAGGGTGCCCGCGGTGAGACAGTGGTGCAAATGATGGCATCTGAAATTCGGGGCGGAGAAGCCCGATGTGGGGGAGTGCAAGACTTGTGGGGGGGTGACCTCATGGCCCAAGATATTCCCGAGCTGCCAGGGGTGAGGCGCCAAAAATGGTCACCGAAGGGTGATGTCACGGTGCCACCCGGGGACGGGGTTGATTGTTGGGTGGATGGACCGAGGCCGTCAGGCGGAGGACGAATAGCTCCGGCCAGACGCTTAACTGATGAGGGACTGAGTCTGGGGGTCGTCAGCCCTGAGGGTGAATAAATGATCGCCACCCTTTTCAACCATCGAAGGGTGCCAAGGCGGTTGTTCGCGGGGCCACGGTGGGCGAATGGCCACCCAGGGATGCGTGCAAGTCAGGGGATGAAGGAGAGAGAGAGGTTAGACGAGGCGCGGAGAGTCGCGCTAGAGAGACTAGGGAAGAGGCAGATGAAGGAAGCTAAGCGGTATGATGAGTCACGAAGGGATGTGACCTTCCAACCAGGCGATCTGGTGAGGTTATATACGCCGACAAGGAAGAGTGGCAAGAGCGCTAAATTGTTGCCGCAATATCACGGGCCGTACAAAGTAATTAAGCAGGCAGGACTGGTAAACTACGAGATAGAGAAGGGAAAATAGATGTGGTGCATGTTGCTCGCATGAGCAAATATTATCAAAGGACTGGTGAATAAAGGTTTGTGCTTGTATTAATGTGTCTTTTTTATTACCGAGAAAAAAAGAACAGCTGGGGGAAAGGAATATCAAATGAAGTGCCAAGTATAGAGGGCAAACAGGACAGAAATTTAAAGAAAGGATAAGAGCACAAAACATGTGCAAAGAATAAGAACATAACATTCCTCTTTGTGAAGCACTTCATGGAACGTGACCACAAAAATGACTTTGAGACTAAAATTCTCTATTATGAAAATAAAGGTCATAGCCTTGATGCATTGGAGCAGGTAGAAATTTTAAAACATGTCCATTGCAGGGATGAACTTACAAATGAAATGTCGTATCCTTCCCACTCCTAGACCTACCATTCTTTCGAGTCTAGTGCTCTCTACACATGGGGTATCCTCCTCCCAAGTTAACCCCATTAACACCCAACGAGTGACGCCAAAAGCTGCGATTCCCATTCCCTCCCATCTACATTTTAACCCTTTCGCCCCTCCACCGCTCAGAATGAATAAGTGCGAAGTTGGCTACTGAGAGGACTGCCTGATGATGACGTTCAGTGTCAAAACCTGGGTCGTGTTCTCAATAAAGTGTCTGGAATTACAAAGCCAATAATTTCATTTTTATCCATTATTGAAATAGAAAGAAAGACTCGTACTTTTCCACAGATTTTATTATACGGCACGATGCGTACGAGTCTTTCTTTCTATTTCAATAATGGATATCAATTACTTCCACGAAGTGAAGCCTGAAACAATAGAATATATTTCATTTTTACTTTTGATACATCATGTTTTGACATCCACCATCAATATCACAGTAATCAAAAGGAGGATGATTTGATAAATGAGGGTAGAGATAACCTAATACTAAGCCCAACAGCTAGTGAAATTCACATCCGGGACGGGGGCCTAGTTCCTTCCCCAGTGCTGCCTATGGCTTCCCACATACTCGGAAAACATTAGCATTGGTGAAGCAGAGGGTGCCCAGAGGCTTCACCCAGAATTGAACCCAAACCCTCTGATCAGTAACCCATCCCTCAACCTATTGGGCTATCACATATGACAATGTGGCCATGAATATTCTGCAAACCCATAAAAATGTATGATAAATTATATCAATAGTTTCCTGGTTGACATCTACCTAAGATGTAAAATATCCACTATTGACGGAATAATGTTCTGAAAGTTCATTGGAATATTCTAATGAGTGATTATTAAATTATAAATGATTAAAATGATAATAAGTATTGGAATGTTCGCAGGTCCACAGGTTGATTATTGAATCACACAAGTACGCTAGCACAAAGAGAAGATATTTTCTAACTCTAGCTTGTTATCTGAAGGGTGCACTCTGTAACTGTCATGAAGGACAACTTGTATATCTTCAGGTTTCTTCAGTAACACTACAGGAACTAAATAGTGCTGTAACCAATTTAAATATTGTCTTTGCTCATCCGTGGATTGGATTTTACCAAATAATGAACAATAGGTGAAAAAAACCATTGGTGCCCCAGGTTACAGGTATTTTCCAATCATTGAAGGTTTGTGTGATTCTGATGCATTAGCACACACAGGAAGTCATCTGATCCTTATTTTGTTTGAAACCTTCTACATTACGATTCATTACCACCAGCTAATGTTGAATTAGGCCAACACCCCAAAAGAGTCTGGACTCGGCATTATAGATTTTGTCAGATGTTGATACATGAGCATCAATTTGTACTTTAAAGTTTACCTATACTTTTCAGCAACATCATGATCACCTGATTTCTTCTTCAGAAGCATCCAATCTCCTGATTCCATGGCAGAGCTAAATACATGGTAGCCATCCAATGAAAAATGCACAGTTTTCTGTCATCATCATTTCATCAAAAAGCCTTTTCCACTAGCATCTGCTCTGAAATATCTGCTCCTCTGGCATGCTTTGGGGAAAACTGTCAGTCCACTTACTCCTTTTTTGCTCATGCAGTACCCGGCACACTTATTAATGAATTCATTTAACTCAGATGACACACATTTCATTAATTTAACCTTCTGGGCCTTGTTTTCAAACAATTCTCTTGCAAATGCTGATTTATTTCCCCATCTCCATGTGTTTTATCAGTTCCAGTGTTTGCATCAACATTAAAACCACTCCTTTCATTCCATCACTCTTGTCCCCTTAGATTTTTATTCTATCTTCAAGAATGGCCATTGGTGTTTTAAACAGTAAGAAAAAATTGGATCATACATATAGGCAAACATTTTTGTGGAACTAATTTATAGATTAAAAAAAGGACAGGGCTTCATGACAAGCACTGCCAGATAAATTTAGATTTTATGGCACTGTCATTATGGAGTCACAGAATAATCAATAATTTAAGAAATTTTGATTAGATTTTAAATGCCAAGTAATAATATTACTGCAAAAAAAATTTTTTAATTCAGTTTGTGAGGCCTGGTTACAAAATAAATTTCCACATAACACAGCTTTTGCTGTGCTTAGAATGCGCACAAAACTTCCATAAAATTTGTTCAAAGTACAGGAAACCAACTATCGGTTTGTAATTTCTTGAGTAGTCATGAGCATAAATTAAAATGCTATGAAATACAATTATTGATGGGGCAGAACTTATTAAAATGGAATAGCTGCAGCGCAAGGTGATGCGGGCCTAAAAAATGGTTCTGATGAGGGTTGCCTTGGAAAGGTAAATAGAAAAGGGAACTAAGGGCTTACGTGCTTGGACTAGAAGGCTCATCCTCACCAGAAGTTAGAACTCAATTATTTGCAAGAGATGGGCATCTTAGTGGACTGTGACACCAAGTGGCATAAACACAATCAGCAGGCTAACGGGTAGAAATACTTTGAAATAAAACCTGGAACTATCACCGCAAGCCAAAGTGTATGTCAAGATTATAATCTAGCGTGTAGTTCACAAAAATGGGATTCCGATCAGACCTGTAGTATCAAATATGTCAGCTCCCAACCACATACTTGCAAAAAGGCTTCATGTACTCTTCAGGGAGGTTTCCAAATTTTCCACGGAATATGGTGTAGTGAATTCCTTGGACCTTGTCAACAAACTAATGAAAAAGGTCATCCCGAAAAAGTGCATGCTTGTTTCCTTTGATGTACGCAACCTTTTCACCAACGTGCCACCCATGGAAGCGGTGAACCTTGCCAAAGACATCCTCATCCGGAAATCCATCCCAGTGCCAGTTATAAGTGAACTTTGTATGTTACTTAAGACGTGTGTTTCCCAAAATTATTTCATTTTTAATGGTACATATTTCCAACAACCCAATGGTTTAGCCATGGGCTCGCCCTTGTCCCCACTCCTGGCCGATATTTATATGGACAATTTTGAAAAAGTTTTGTTCTCCTCAGCTCACCCTCTCATTAATAATGTATTTTGTTGGCTAAAATATGTAGACGATGTCTTCTGTGTGGGGACAGGTTCTGATGGGCAACTAGATCAGTTTCTAGCACATCTAAATTCTATCAATTCTAATGTACAATTCACGTGTGAAAAAGAGGAAAAAGGTTCCCTGAATTTCCTCGACCTATCCATTTCTAAAGACAAAGACGGGTTACAGTATTCCATTTTTAGGAAAGAAATGTATACAGACCAATTAATTGATTCCTCTTCAAGGCATTGCTTCACCCAAAAGCTTTTGGCATTTCATGCAATGATCCACCGTTTCACTGCTATCCCTATGTCAAAATTCAATGTAAATAAGGAACTTGATGTAATTAAAACGTTAGCAGTAAACAATGGTTATTCAGAAGATCTAATAAATAAACTTTACCGGAATAAACTTACAAAAATAGCCTTTAGTCACATTTACAACCCCGAACATTTAAAAGATCCCACTGCCAAATGGCGGAGAATACTATATCTTGGGACTATTTCTCAAAAAGTAATTAAAAGTTTTCCTAAAGAAAAAATTAAATGTGCCTTTTACAGTGGTTCATGCCTTAAGAACCTGATCTCTCACGCTAAAGACAAAGTCCCCAAAAATGAGAGGAGTGGAGTGTATGAGTTAAAGTGCTCGGATTGTAGCACAAAGTATATTGGGCAAACAGGACAGAAATTTAAAGAAAGGATTAAAGAACACCAAACATGTGTAAAAAATAAGAACATAACATCCCTCTTTGCAAAGCACCTCTTCAAAATTGACCAAAAAAGTGACTTTGTGACAAAAATTATTCATTTTGAAGAAAAAGGTCAAAGGCTCGATGCTTTGGAGCAGTTAGAAATTTTGAAATGTGTCCGTTGGAAAGATGATCTTGCCAACAAAATTTTGTATCCCTCCCACTCCCCACTCCTAGACCTACCACTCTTCTAAATCAAAAATGTAATTCTCTTTTCTTCCCAGCTACATTGTAATCTTTTCACCCCTCCAACCTCCCTCTCTGACCAACCCCCCCCCCTCCTATGATCAGAAGGTATATATAGCCAGCGTGCTTCTATGAGGACCACCTGATGATGACGTTCAACGTCGAAACCTGGGTCGTGTTTTTTAAATAAAGTGTGTGGAATTACAAAGTCAATTATTTCATTACATTTCAATATGTTATGCAAATTCCAAAAGGGAAAACCAGCAGCAGCAGGACAGAAGACGCAGGAGAAGAAGACCAAATTAGTTAGAATAGGAACGTGGAATGTTAGGACAATGATGAGGACAGGGAAATTGGAGAATGTTAAGCGAGAGATGGAAAGGGGAAATATAGATATTTTAGGTCTATGCGAGGTGAGATGGAAAGATAGCGGGGATTACTGGAGTGATAAGTATAGAATAATATACAGCGGTGGGGACGAGAGCCAACCAGGGGTTGCCATAGTATTAAATGAAGAGGTAGGAAGAAGCGTAGTCAACATAGAGCAGGTAACGGATAGAATACTACTAGTGGAGATAAAAGCAGAACCGACGAACTTAGTTATTATTCAGGTATATATGCCACCGAGCAACCATAAGGAAGAAGAGGTCGATAGGATATACGATCAGTTAGAGGACATGACCGCGTGTGTTCCTGCAGGGAAACATTTGATAGTGATGGGGGATTAGAATGCGATGGTAGGTGAAGGAAGAGATGGTGACGAGGTCGGGGACTACGGATTAGGCGTGAGGAATGACCGCGGGGAGAAAGCAGTTGAGTTCTGCAGGAGACAGGGGTTAGTCATCACCAACACTTGGTTTAGACACCAAAAAAGATGCAGGTATACACGGAAAATGCCAGGTGACTCAGAAAGGTATCAGCTAGATTATATCCTGGTTAGACACAGGTTTAGGAACATTGTGATGAATTCGCACAGCTTCCCGGGAGCGGATGTGGACTCAGACCACAATTTAGTTGTTATGAAATGTAGCGTCCGTTTCAAAAAGATAAGGCAGGGGCGGCGAGTCAGAAAATGGAATGTAGAAGCATTAAATGGTTTGAAAAGGAAGGAATACAAACAGGCGGTACAGGAAATCATGGAGGATGATAAAGAGCTAAGCACTATCGAAGAAAAATGGGAAAATATCAAGAAAGGATTGTCTAAAGCCGCAAAAGACACCATTGGAACCATTAACGCTTAATGGACTAGGAAACCATGGATCACGGATGAGACGATTACAAAGATGGATGAGCGGCGAAAATGGAAGAATGTAAATACAGAATTAGGCAAAATGAAGTACAAAGAATTGAACAATAAATTGAGGCAGGCAACAAATAAAGCAAAAGAAGCATGGTGGAAGATGCAGTGCAAGGATATGGAAAGTCTGCAGAGGAAGGGTGATATCGGTGCGCTGTACAGCAAAGTTAAATCGTTATCGGGGAGTAAGAAAGGAAGAGCTATGCTGACAGTTAGAGATAAGGCGGGTAAGGTAATAGTTGATGCAGGAACGATCCTGTAGAACTAGAGAAGAACTGTATAGTAAAGAACTCAGACCAACAAAGTTAGACATAGAAAAAGAAAATGACGTAGAGGAAGACAGCTTAGGTCCAGGCATACTAGACAATGAGATAGAAAGGGCATTTAGGGAGATGAAACTAAATAAGGCCGTGGGGGTAGATAACATTCCCGTGGAACTTTTAAAATGCTTAGGAAAATGTGGGAGGAAGAGGCTATATGGGCTGATCCGTAGTATTTATGAGGAGGGAATCTGGCCGGAAGACTTTGTGAGATCAGTTTTAGTTCCTATTCCGAAAAAGGTAAAGGCCACGTCATGTGAGGACTATAGGACAATTAGTTTGATATCCCATGCAGCTAAAGTTGTTCTCAGGATCATAAACAAAAGGATAGAGAGTAGGGCAAATGATTACTAGGGGATGATCAGTTTAAGTTTAGGAAGGGGAGAGGTACACATGATGCCATTGCAGTAATGAGATTATTAATCGAGAGAAATATAGAACACAACCAGGAGGTATTTGCCTGTTTCGTAGATTTCGAAAAAGCGTTTGATAGAGTGAATTGGGAAAAACTAATGAGTATATTGCAGAAAATAGGAATAGATTGGAGGGAAAGGAGGCTAATCCGCAACCTGTACATGTCTCAGACTGCTCAGGTGCGGGTGGGAAACGGGGAGTCAGGATGGGCAGTGTTAGGAAGGGGTGTAAGGCAGGGTTGCCCCTTATCACCATTGCTGTTCAACCTGTATGCAGAGGAAATGATCAAAGAGGCATGGGAAGAACTCGAGGTAGGAATGAAAGTGGGCGGGGAATTCGTAAAATCAGTTAGGTTTGCTGATGACCAAGCTTTAGTTTGTCAGTCAGCCAAGGGGTTGCAAGCATTGCTTAGTGAATTTGAAATTCAATGCGACAGGAATGGGATGAGAATCAATATTAATAAAACAAAGGTTATGCGATTTTCTAGAAAGAAAAAGGCTAAGTTAAACATTAAAATAGGAGGGATAAAACTAGAGCAGGTGGAACAGTTTACATATATCGGTAGTGTTTTGAACCAACATGGTCAAAGTAGTAGGGATGTATGGAGAAGAATTGCGCCAGGCAAAGAGGCTTTCACAAGGAGGAGGGAGTTGATGACGGGGACATTGAGTAAGGATGTTAAGAAAAGACTCGTAAAAACTTTGTTATAGAGCGTAGCTATGTGCGGCGCGGAAACGTGGTCATTGAAGCAGGAGGATAGGCGTAGATTGGAGGCTTTTGAAATGTGGGTGTGGAGAAGAATGGAGAAGGTGAAATGGACAGAGAAGAAAACAAAGGAGGAAGTACTTGGTATGGTGGGCGAAGAGAGGGGTTTGTTGGGAGCAATCGTATGGAGGCAGGAAAGGTGGATGAAGGGGGTGTTGGCCGGCAGTGGGATGTTGAAGACTGTGATAGAGGGTAGAATGTTGGGCAAAAGAGGAAAGGGAAGGAACAGGATAGGGATGTTGGACGGGATGAAGGGAGGAAGAAAGTACTGAAGAAAGAGATGAAGAGGGACCTGATATAGAGTAGGATGATGGATTTTGTGTTTTGTTAGGAGTAATAAAATATGTTTGGTAGTTGTGTCCATCCAAAAACCTACCTTAACCGGTAGATTACCTTAAAAAATGCAAATTCCACAAAGTTACGCCTGAGACAACAGACTTTTATAGTAATTATTTTGATTTTTGCGACTGGATCCATTTGTAACAAACATTCTTTCTGGCTTTACTGTACAACTTTATCATAACAATAATGTATGGACAAATTTCTTCCACATTCACTTATGGACATAAATAGAATGAAAAAGATGGATATCTTATACTTGGACAATAAATACAAATGAATAGAACATTAAAAAACATAAAACCCAAGGTTTTCTGTAACAGCAAAACCATCCAAGAATCTAATGATATGTGCCCACAATGCAATGGCAGCAAAAACATTGGTGCTGGGTAAAAAAAGGGAAGGCATGCGAAGAGCAGAAGCCAAACAGTTATGCAATAGCCATTTTGAATGGCTGGAATAAGTATCACAGAGTGGGGGCATCACAATTTGCTTTATCCCTCTCACAACCTTTAGCCCTCTTGTTCAATCGCTGTTCTTCAATGGGAACCTTCCCTCCTCAATGGAAATGCGCAAATATCATTCCAATACATAAAACAGGTCCCAAGAATGATGTTTCAAACTATCGCCCTATCTCATTGCTACCAATCCTGTCTACCATTTGTGAGTGTATTATTATCAACAGGATTAAATATTTAGCCTCTCTCTTTTTATCTTCCCAGCAACATGGTTTCCTCCCATAAGGATCATGCCTGACAAATCTTGCCGTCTTTCAGCACGACGCCGTCATGGCAATAGACAAATCAAGTAAACTTGATGCCATCTACCTTGACTCTCCAAGGCTTTTGATACATACATATTATGTTCCTCAGCCTTATTTCTAGCTTTCTCGCCAACAGAACCCAGCATGTAATACTCTCGGATGCTTCTTCCTCTTGGCCTCCTGTGATGTCAGGAGTTTACCATGGCAGTGTCATTGGGCCATATCTTTTCAATTTATTCATATATTTAGCCTTAGTCCAAAAATAGCACTTTTTCGGCCTTTACATCGAACAATGAACAGTGAAAACAATGGCGACAACTACAAACACCTAAGCCCTAGGTGGAGGAAAATCCACCCAGATGGGAATCGAACCCGCGACCCTTGGATTGGCAGACGAGGATGTTACCCCACCGAGGCCAACCATCAAATCTTCCATCCCGGCTCCTTTCCTTCAAAGTTCATACTCTTCTCTACGCTAATGATTGCAAGATTTACCAGCAAATTAAATACTTCTGACTGTATTCACCTTCAACTGGCCTTCAATCAAATATCCCAGTGATGTCATACTTTGAAGCTTAACTAAAACCCTGGAAAAAGCAGCATCATGACTCTAGCTCTGAAAACAAAACCCCTGATATTAAACTACACCATTAACTCAACTCCCTTGAACACTAGGTGTTTTAACTGACCAAAAACTCCGACCACATTCAGAGAGTAAATAATAAAGCAATGTCCTTATTAGGCCTCCTTTACTGCTTCACAGAAATTAAAGATCCAATAGCACGCCATTTGTACTTGTAAACAATTGTCCTTCCCACTGTTGCACGTTGCTCCATGTTTGTTTCACCTCAGCACCAACTAATCTAAAATCCCTTGATTTTCATCTCCCACTTCTTCGCCAAAATAGTCAAACACGGAGTCCCACATTGCTGAAATGTGTCCTCAAATGCTGTTCTGTCTTATTTATCCATCTCTAGTACCTAAAACTGCAGAATTAAAGCTGATTTAAAACTCCTACATGACACCCTAAACTTGACTATAGATTGCCCTGAACTACTCTCTCTCTTCAACTGGGGATCGAGATGGTGCGGGGGCTAACGTACTGGCTTCCCACCCAGAGGTCCCGGGGTCAAATTCCGGCGGCATTGAATATTTTTCAGAGGCATCTCGATCCCTCCTTGAGGTGCTTTGTGGAGGGCAATTTGAGTGAGAAAGCCGTCCGTCGGATGGGACATTAAGCTGCGGACCCCTTGGCGCCTTTCATAAAGAGTAGGCTAATGCTGACGCCGGGTTTCTCTTCACCCTTAATCCTTTCCTGTCCATCCCCTATGGCGCAAATGACCTCAGCTGTCGGTCGCCTCCCCTAAATACTACTACTCTCTTCAACTTCAGGATACCAACTCGAACCCCCCCCCCCACCCACTCCCTACTCCATCTCTGACTATTCCTAGGATATCTCTCACTAAGCACTCACCTTTGCTATTTCGCCTCTCCTCCCTTCTAAATTCACTCCCCCCATCCTTCTCATTTATCATGAAACAATATCACCACCTTTCAACAAATCAAATATTTCCCTTTCCAAGCTTGGTTCTCGTTGTTCATTGTTATGCTGTCATTGCATTTTCTTTCATGTTTCTGGTATATGTTTCACTGTAAATTGGCGCTACTGTTGTATGCGAATTATGTTTTAAATAAATAAAAAAATTGGTAATCTCCAGGTAGTACCTGTAAACTGTTTCCTAGGTATTTCATTTAGTTTTTGATAAATAATACTCTACTTAGTAAGGCAGGCCATTGCTGCTATGGTTCTCTATTGGTTGCTGAAAATTACAGAGGAATTGGAAAATTATCAATTCAAAGATGGACATTTTTGTAATTTTTATAAGAGGAACCCTATCATCTGCCTTAATTCTAAATTATACACCCAGGCTGAAGGAGAACAAATCTTCTGGAAAATTAAATGAATCACTGGTGGCGGTTTACTTAACAAAAGAGCACTCCCTAATGCTAAAAACAATTGAAGGGAATATTCCATCACTGGAAAAGAATCCATTCATTTTCCTCACATTTGGAAGGAAATTTCAAAGCCCCTAAAAATTCTTGATCTGGATACCCTGCCAACGTACTTCATAGCTTATTATGGTCGAACATTGGCCCCCCCCTAATTTGGGGTACCTTGATAGAGTGCTTCCTCCTCCTCGTTGTGGGTGAGAGCTCGATACCGCTCCTCATCGCAGAGTTGCTCAACTCTTTTTTCAGCGTCTGAGAGAGATGCCCACAGGACATATCCTCCTATTGGTGCTTCACTCTCCCGCAGGTCTGCCAGTGCTGCTCGTCCATCATATCTGTACTCCATGAAGTTGATACCAGGTCATCGGCAGCCATGCATATCAGTGCAGTTTTGGGTCCCGACAGGAAAGGAGAGGAACAGAAAAAAGACAATGAATATCCAAAGGTCTTTACTGCTGAATATGGGCCTTTGGTCAGCCCCCTTGTGTGTCCAGTTGGTTTCCAGGCGGCAGCAAAAGAAAAAAAACACGGCAGTGTGCTTGGCTGCATGGAATGGAAAAGAAATGTGTTTTCTGAGAGGAGGGTGGGTCCAATCCTGAATGAAGTGGCTGGGGACAGGTGACTAAGATCTCCACATCAGCAATGTGAGGCAAACATGAAGCTTTAAAAAAGATGACTAAGTAGCATATGTGAGCAAAGAAATATTTGAACGGAAAAGAAAATACTTTGTCCTTTCACATATATTTTACTATGCACGACCTAGGTTTCGACTTACAAAGTCACCATCAAGTATTTGATATTCATCAAATGTTCACTAATCACAAAAGTTGAAGCATTATTACTTTTACTTAGCAGAAAATTCTATGGTGTACCCTCTTATGTAGTAGATTTAACAATAACTCTCATGGAGAGAAAGATAATTAAATTGAGGGTGAAAATTAAGTTGGGTAAGAAGTCCTATTTTGAAGACAAAGTGTTATACAATCTGATTATAAAATACTCACATAAGCTTCTCCTACCTCATTCATTGGCATAACTCGAAAGGAAAATATTAGGCTGATGGGGAAGTTATGAATTCAAAATGATGAGAAATGCTTAGATATTGGAATTGATGGGAGAATCAACAGTGTTACTGAAGATGCTCACCAGATCTGGTGTGAGCGATTATTGTTAGAGATGTGGCAAGAAAACTGTGTATTGGTGTAATGATGGATAAGATGTGTGGTGAAAGATCACATGAAAGGGACCATTTAGCGCTGGCTATTATACGTACAAATGTTTCCCTCGGTCGTGTCTCACCTTGGTACAGCTTGGAGGGGTTGGTGGCCCCTGCATCCATTTTTGTAGGCGCGGGAACCGCCGCCAAACTAGCAAATAACCTGCGGGGGGATAGGCACTTCGAGGCGGTCCGAGTGTGTGTGCGTTCGCGCGCGCACTCTCCCACTTCGTACAATACCTGCGGAGATCTAGATAGGTTAGTGGATGAAAGGGGTGGTGGTCTCCCAGCTCTTGTCCCACACCCTTATCCAGGACCAGGGTAGGGATCCACGGTCACCCACTTCATGTGGCTTCTGCTATAAGTCATATTCACTGAACACTATCGACACTGATGGTTAATTCAGTTTTTCCTTGATTATAGACTTTATTTGAAATTATAAATTGCAACTCCCACGCGAGTAAGTCCATTTTCACCAGACTTAAAATATATTTTGAAATTCTTTCGTGTGGGAGGCAAGTTCTAATACCTCATGTAATTATCAAGCCTCAAATGACCAACTGAAATCCTAATTGTTCATTTGACCCTACGTAACAAAATCAATGTAAGAATAAAGATAATACCGAAGGTAAATGTAAACAAATAGAGTAACAATACATACCTGTCAATTTTTAGTGCCTCATTCCCCATCCAAGGAATCAAATGCTTTCCCTGATCGATGAACAGTGCTTTCTCATCATCGCGGAAAATTTTGCAAGAATAGCCGAAGACAAGTAGTTTATCATCGTCCTCTTTTTTGCGAAGAATTCCGGCATCACTCAGGTGCCAGTTCTGCCTCGGGACCGCCATATTTTCTAGCAAACCTTGCAGGACTACCAAACTATATGTATAATCAGTTAAATACGTTAATTGTGGCGGTCATGTTCTTGCATATAATACCGATCTAGCTTATTCTTTGGCCACTTTCAAAGCATGCTCTAATTAAGCTATAATCATTGACCGTCTTGGAAATACATAAAAGGAAACTTAAATGCTAAAATTTGCCTGCCAGGCATAAATGCTCGGCACCTGCATGAAACATATAATTCAAACGAATTTAATAGTCATATATACTTTTAAATAACACTTAAATTTCATTGATAATACATAAAATATCGTAATTCAGAAATAAGCTGCAGGGTAAGAGTTAAACAAAAATAACTAGGTTAATATTCTGTTCGAGCAACAATATTGTTTTTTATTCAATCTGTTTGAACAGTTTCATCTCATCCAGTGTGTATGTATAAGAATTTCCATTCATGCATTTATTTATGCAATATTTATTTTTATCATTTCAACTCATTTTGGATCATTACATTTTCATGTTGGCGTAACTGACCAACTTCCGGTTAAGGTAGACTTTTAAATGTACCATATAGTTTTTAATTATTTTTATATAAATTCAACTAGTATAACGTTATTATTTATTATAAACAATGTTTTGATTTATTGATGAGTTTTAGGATGAAAACATTACGTTTTAAAAAACTTAACTTAAGAAGTACCACCACGGTATCACGCTTGACTTTACCCATCTTGCAAGACGTGCTAACCGCCAAAATCGTCGTGTTTCTCGTGGCGGTATAGTCCTTGACCGGTGAACAATGGGTCCACGTGTGAAGAAAGCTCGTTCCGGCAAAGCCAAGGATTTGCCCACGTCTGCTGAAGCAGACCGGGAAATTATTGAAGCAGGAGAAGATAAAATTAACACAGAACCGGAGTCACAAGAGGAAGTTCCTAAAACCGAAGTTGATAATGGCGGGGAAGATGCACCACCATTGAAGAAATCCCGGGGTCGTCAGAATGTCAAAAAGGTTTGTTGCTGTGGAAATTAAAAGTTATATTAGTAAATGCAAGGGTTTTAAGGGCATTTTTATTGAATCCGTATTTTCCCAATTATTTTAATAAATAATTTGAAATACGATGGAACGTTTTGCAGGGAGCCGCCAAACCTGCCAAAGCTGCAGTTTCACAAGTTGATGAAGATAATGTCGATGGAGCGGCCGAGAAAGTGCCACATGACTACAGTGTAGATGGAAACGATAAACCTAGCAGTGACAATGACGACGAGGTCCCAGTGAAAAAAGTCCGAGGTCGCACAAAAAAGCCCAGCAAGGATGAAGTGGTTAGAGAAATTAAATGGAAGTTGTTTTTCGCCAATTTGAAATTGCCTGGTGTAATATGTAACCTCATTTTAATTATCAGGTTGGTAAAGAGGCGCCAAACGGTGAGGAAGATTTAAATGGAGCAGCACCAGGTGCGAGAAAGGGACGTCAGAGGAAAAAGAAAGTCGATGATGAACTCGAGGTATTTCTCTCGTTTAAACATAGTGGCGTTAAATTAGACCATCACTAATTGCATTCCAGATGGATTTTTAGTTACGAATAATGGCCAAGGTAAATTTTTGAAATATTTGTACCTTTGTTTTTGCGTATTTTCATGTGTTTTACAATTTTTTCATATATATATATATATATATGGCATTTGTCGTATTTAGTATGCTCTTACTCGCATTCTCATTTATCTTTGAGGTTGGCTTAGTAACTGAATGTGTGAACTGGAATTTGAAACTGGAGAATGTAGATAAAAATTAATGATCATTTAATATTTTCAAACAAGCGATAAGAAACGATCGCCTTTGCCGGATTAAATTAAACAGTTACATAGTAGGTGCCCGCTGTAGTATGTATTCTTAAGGCATCTTTCACTAGGTATTGCTTTGTATTTATTGGTTCTTGAGGGATTGAGCTTTTGAAATAGTTGGTTATTAGCCTACATTGGAGTTGCAAAAATGATATATTATGCTTGTTCTAGATAATTTGTACAACAGGTTGCATTGTGACTAACTTTAACAACTGATGTTCTCGTACGAGTGTCATTTTTAGGAGTTTTATTAAGGGTAACTTGACCTTTGAATGTTTACAGGTGATGCCAAAGAAGAAGGATAGGGGAGCAGGGAAGAATGAGCCCACGCCCGAGGAGAAAATTGATGGAAGCACAGTGAGTAATTCTGGAGATTCCAAGCTGAAAGCAAGCAAACGAGATAAGAAACAGCCTGCAAAGAGGGCTGGGAAAAGCAAGAAAGATCAGGATGGTGAAGAAAAATTAGTGGAGGAGGATGAAATGGAAGATAAAAATGTTGAAAATGGCGAGGCATTAGGGGAACAGGATGAAGTAGAGCATGTTCAGGATGTGGAGGAGGGTGGAGGGGATGCGAAACCACCAAGGAAAGCTGCCAGGGGGAAGGCTGCTGCTAAAACTACTGATGGTGCTCCCAGCAAGAAAGCGGCAGGGCGTGGCAAAAAAGCAGCAAAAGTAGAGGACTTGACGGAGGACGATGATGTTCCAGTTAATGGGAAGAAGCTAAGGGTTTTAGTGGAACATTGGTAAGTGTTACTCTTTGTTTTCCTGGAGTAGCAATGCCATTGTTAAATTTAAGTTAAAAAAACCCAATCACCTTGTTTTAGCCATTCTTAAAAAATGGAATGTTATAAGTTGGAAATTACTCTTCTAGTAAATCCTGACAAGTGTATCCCCGCCGTGCAAAGGAGCTTGTAAGCTTATTGCAGGAGGAATGCCCCGATCTTGATGTCTCATACAATGCCATTCCACCCAGAAGGAATTCTTTTGAGTTTGTGTTGAAAAAGATTGATGGTACAGGTTGGTATCTTTGTTTTTGTGGAGAAATGCATGGGGTTGTTAATGAAGTTGTTGTTGATCGCCATCCCTTAATCTGCTTACATTCTCTGTTTGCCTTATTATTTGTACAGCCTATAGCACTTCTGGCTTGCTGCAGTTAGTGTACTGATAAATTAATCCTTGATCCTAACAAAACATTTTCCACATTCCAGCTTGTATCACATGAGCACTAATCTTTTTTCGATTTGTAATAATGGCGGCATGTCCACTCTCAAATTTTCAGTGAGATTATGATGGGAATGCACATTTGTTTTAGTTTAAAGTCCCCCTACTCCCATAATTGAGCCCATTCTCTTTGTTATCCCTCAAGTACATGATGAACTAATTGCTGACTTTGGTTGATCAGCAGCATAAATTATAAGTTGATTGCTTGACACCATTTTTATGTGGTGGCATAACCGTAAGAAAATCTCGTGACTCGATCTCTTGTATGATCCCTAAAGTCACATCTCTACAGAATTAAAGGAAATGATTACTAGTAATGTGATACAGGCTATTGTATATTGGCAACATAATATTATGGAGTAAAAATGTTCTTAATTTGTAGGCTGTGATACATTCAAGGCCTAAATTTTGGTTAAATGACATACATATTGGTGCTTTGTAATATGCTGTAATCATTGTCATGGACTGTAAAGCTTTTTACAGCTGGGCATGCTAAGTCGCTTTCCTTGTTTACAACATTTCAAGGGGTTTTGTCTTATATAGGACTTCACTTTCTCCCGGTGGATGATGGCAGTGAATTCTTCTCGGGATTTCATCCGGGTAATCTCCTCCATCTCCATTGCTGCCGACGTTTCGATGAAATCCTTTTCCATCGTCATCAGGGCGGATGACGATGGAAAAGGATTTCATCGAAATGTCGGCAGCGATGGAGATGGAGGAGATTACCCGGATATAATCCCGAGAAGAATTCACGGTTTTGTCTTATTTTGACAATTTATTGTTGATGGATTTAAGGTTACTGGTCATTGTTTAGTACAAAAAGAATTTCTGCGATACTTTTTCTGGTGCAGATAGTTTTCAAATCATTTATCGGTGACCAGTTCAGGTTATTGTAATTTTCCAGCTTCCAATATCTTTGGAGTAATTGGATTGATGGCCCTGAAAAGACATTCTTAGATGTAATGATTTTCATAGTACCAACTTAAAAATTTCATTATTTTGGGCCAAATTTTTGAGTATTTCATGCCACAGAACCAAAGAGGGGTTGCCTAGGAAGATCTGTTTTTTTTTCCAAAATATTCAGTCATCGGAAATCAGTGTTATATTTTGTAAGCACTGAGGCAGGTTGGTTATTGTTTAATGTCTATGGATAATCTTTTCTTTTCGAATTAGCCATAGAATAGATCCTTAGTGTATCAATAAAGGTGAGGTCCTAGTAAAATCATGGTCTTGATGGTGAAAATTGCTTGAATTGTTTGTTGGAAGTCAGCTGTTCACCATAAGATTATTAAAGCGAACTGTTTCTTGTCCATTTCAATTTTTATCATTTTTTTCCGAATTGAATTATGTCAAATACTATGGTGGTGATGGGTTTATTTTACCAATCACAGCTGCTCTAATGAATAAAATTGATTTAAGTTTGCTTTATTGCTAACAAACAATTCATTCAGGGTTGATTGGGAACTAAAATGTGAGGTTAAACTTGTATTTTTGTGTACTTTATCCGTGGTGATCATAATATATTTGTCTGGAGATTTGTTGCATATTCACACATAAACTAATATGGGGCACATCAGTCTGTTATAAACTTAGCAATTTTAGAAAAAAATACTATACCTGCGTATTATTTGGTTAGTCAGAATTGATGTTTGGAGAAAATTCCAGATTCTCATTTACTGGATAGAACATTTTTTAATAGGTTCAACTGCTTTTTCTGGAAAACAGGCACTTCTGTTTCATATTTGAATTAATGGGGAGATTAATCGAATAACCTTAAGACCATTGCTTTTGGACCCCTGAGTAGTATTGTGTGTTCTATCAAATGGCTGGTGTAGGTCATAGCGGGTTCTTGTATAGTGACTATGGTAATTACAGTTGGACTTGTACTGAGAAATAATACCCTTTGAATGCAATATGACATTAAATATATGAATGCCAAGTACTGGTAATAAACAAGTCTTTTAAAGAGAGATTTACATGGTGCATGGCAGGGAGCATTGATCATAATATGTTTAACCCTCTTCTGAGTTTTGAAGATTGTCCATATGGGGAGAGAAACCCTAGAAGAGGATACTAAAAGTGACACAAGAATAAAATTCACCGTAGTAAAAGGATAAAGGGCCTGTAAAGTTGCAATATTTCTTATGAGGAAGCATAGGGAACTTAACTTCCTTAGTAATTTGAAAATACGTTCCTCCCAAGACATGCTTCTATGCAGGATTCAGTGCCCAGGAAGAGGACACTGGAATTTTGGGGAATGCTCACACCTTGTACATCTACTGAGATTGCAGATGAAACTTTCTTTTTATTAGTAAAATAAATCAGGTTGCACTTGTTTAAATTGGGTTTTAGGAAGTTAAGAAGACACCATTCATTGACAATCTGAGCTACTTCAGCTGCTCTTTCTGTCAAACTGCCCACTGAAGAGGCTGACACAGTAATATATGTATCATCAGCATACCATAATGGGCTTATCTGGTAGATCATTGATACAAATGATGATTGAAGTAGTCAAAAGCTTGAGTGAAATCAAAAAATAGTTCTATTATCCAATCCTAAAAGTATTTGATTCACCATGTGATATGTGGCTGTTGTAGTGGACCTTGTTTTTCTAAACCCATGTGGAGACTAAGTTGCGTGCTTCAAGATATGATACTAGACGATGATGGAAAACTATTTTGAGTATTTTCCCCAACTGGTTTAACAGGGCTATTGTTCTATACTAATGCATGTCCATTTTGCAGCCTTTGTTTTTGAATAATTCTCCTGAATCCCTGGGAGGCCGTGTAACATTTGTTCAGCAATTCATTGATAATGTTGGCCAGTTTCATAGCTGAACTGAGGTTTAGATATAATGAATTGTTTATTTTAGGCATATGAGAATAATTAGCTGAATTGACTGATACTGTGGGATTTTGATGGGATTGGTAGAAATCATTCGGAATGGAGGCCATTTTAGAGTACTCTGGAATAGAAAATCCAGCAGAGTCATGCAGTTAAAGTTCTTGTTGTAAATTGTGTGTACCCTTGGTGTCATGAATAATTTTCCGGTCTCTCTAGATTTGTCTGCATTGGTAAGCTATGGTTGTTGAAAGATAATGTAGCTCACTGTAAGGTTTGACGATAACTTGTCTTGAGTGATGAATATTCCTGACGGTCAGCTTAATATGATTTGCTTTTTTAATACACAGCTGCATTTTTCATTTTCTTTGAAAGCCATGAAATTTCATCGGAGACCCACTGACTCCTGTATTTAACAGGTGAGCTTTTGTTTTTTGTTTGCTTCAAGGCAGGGGGGAAAAAGATTTCAAAGCAATGTAAATGGGTGGAATAGAAATGTTGAAAGCTTATGTTCTAAATGACTTTAAGGAAAAGAAATCAGACCACTCATGGGAAGTCACAAAAGCTGATCATCTTCTGATCAGAGAAATGCCTAAGTAGAAAACTGGAATTTTTATAGAAACGATTTGGATCAGCGCGATGGTTCTTGAAAACCATGACTCTAGCCTACAGCAGTTCTGCTTGGTATTTTAGTTGCATACTAATTTTGAGATCCTTCAAGGGGCAAAGCATATGTTCTAATATTCTTTGATGCATAATATGGTCTTAAGTTTCTTTTTATGCTGCTTTTTAGTGATGTCAGAGTTTGTTTTTGTCCATAGAAATCTTTTTTGTCACTTTACCTCAAGTAATTTTTAACAGATTTATTTGGCCTCCAAATATTGAATTTTTCCATTGATTTATGATGCTCTCTTGGTATAATTTTTTTTCATGATTTCTCTTTTGCCACTGATGCCAATCTTATTAAAATGCGTGGTAATATTAGAACATGGGAAATGACCTGAAAGTTTATGAAGGATGCATGAGGGACATAAAAATTAACCTTCCGGAATTTTGTCATAGTGGCATGTTTTTTGCAATTTACTTGGAAGAAACCTCTGTTGCTCTTCTAACTTCCTCATTTAATATTAATTGATATCTCTTACTCATTCATTTACTATTGTACAGGGTCGCACCATAAAGTGGTAGGACTGATTTTCTCTGGCGCGAACCCAGCCAAGGGGGGTCTGCCTGGCAGGGTAAGGTGGGGGGGGCTTTTAGCAACAGACTGACACCAACCTCAGTTGCCTTTGGGCTCTCGTTGATAGAGGACACCGTTTTTAGTGAAGTAAGTTTTTTGTCCGCGTCGAAAAACAAAATGAATCTGAATTTAGAGCAACGTTATTCCGTGAAGTTTTGTGCAAAACTCGGGAAGACGGCAACTGAGACCCTCGATATGATCAAGCAGGCTTATGGGGACACTGCCTTGAGCCGTTCCACAGTATTTGAGTGGCCCAAGTTGTTTAAAGAGAGTAGGGAGCTCGTTGAAGACGACCATCGCTCCGGACGGCCGTCGACGGCAAGAACCGACACGAATGTGAACAGAGTGAGGACACTGCTGAACACAGACCGATGCTTAACCAGTGAAGAAATTGCAGACCAGTTGGGTCTGTCTGCATCCAACGCATTATTTCACAGGATTTGGCCATGCGCAAGGTGTGTGCCAAGATGGTGCCGAAAATTCTGAGTGTCGACCAACAGGCGACGCGTGGGCGCATTTCCGAAGAAGTGTTAGCCAATTTGCATCGAGATGAAAATTCTTTGGACAATGTGATAACTGGTGATGAAACATGGGTTTTTCAATATGACCCCGAAATGAAAAGACAATCCGCGGAATGGCACACTTCCGCGTCCCCACGTCCAAAAAAGGCTCGCATGATCAAATCAAAACGATGTTGATTGTGTTTTTCGACCGTCATGGAGTGGTTCACAAGGAGTTTGTCCCACCAGGGTAGACCGTGAATGCGAACTTTTACGTGCTCACCCGCCTCCGAGAACGCGTGAAAAGAATCCGACCGGCCATCGCAAACTGCTGGGTGCTTCATCATGACGACACGCCGTGCCATGGCGCGCTCGTCGTCAGACAGCTCCTGGCCAAATATGGCGTTGCCACGTTGTCGCACCCGCCCTATTCTGCCGATCTGGCACCACCGGACTTCTTCTTCTTCCCCCTGATGAAAAGACAGCTCAAGGGACGACGTTTTGACTCGGTAAAGGCCATTCTAGAGGCTTCGTCAAGGGTCATCAACGGCATCCCCAAAGAAAATTTCCAGCGGGCGTATGGGGAATGGGAGCAACGTTATACAAAGTGTGTAGCAGCTCAAGGAGCATACTTTGAAGATTATTAAGTCAATATAAGTATATTGTCAGTAAAATTCTTGTAAAAAAATCAGTCCTACCACTTTTGGGTGCGACCGTGTAAATCTATAGTAAATTGCCCTTAATCTTGGTACGCAAAACAATTGATTTATAATAAGTCAATGTAATTAAAGATGAAAGCATATGATTCATGCTAATTGATTTTCATCGTTGTTTGGTGATGTTAAAGAGACACAAAAGTAAGCTGAGAACATACCAGTAATTGATTCTGAAAACTTTCTTCGCTTTTAAAAATGGTTTTCTCCAGAAAAAAATTCAGAAATACCTCGACTAATGCTAGCCATTTTTTCCTCTTAAAAAATCTTTCTATAAGAGTTATTCCTTGGTCTGGGTACTCTTAATTACTTAGAGCTGTGAAATAGGGAAACCTGAAATCTGATTGACAGTAAAAGGTGATCTTGATGCTGAAGATCACTGAAGTGGTTGGGTGGGATGGCAAAGGCTATGGAAGGGTTGGAAAGAAATTTCATTGAACTTCTGAGTTTAATGAATTATAAATTATGATATTATTATAAATAGTGAATTTTCATGCCAAGGTACATCATTAAAACACTTAATTTAAAAAGAGAAAATCCTCTAATCTATTTCTTGCATTTTCTGAACAATTCCGGACTGTTTTTTTACTTAATTATTTTCCATTGAACTTCCGCAGATCTTCATCTTCTTTGATACTTTTGGTTTCTTCTCAATAAACTCAATTAGTTTTGATTGAGGGGATAGTTTAAACACATTTCTTTCATCACTGGAGTTGCACCTCTGGGACTAAGCCCATCCCATGTAGTGAGAAGTTCTTGGTATCAATTCTGATTGTCTGCTCTTGCATTAAAAAATCCACGAATAAGGAAAATGATTAAAGGACTTAAATTCATTTATGCTGTATTTTTTTAATACCATTTAATTAATTTGACTGTTCAAAGTGGATGAATAGTGCTAAATCAAGAGACCAGAAGAAAACAAGTTTCCTAATTCAGAATATAATATTGTGTAGGTGTAAATGTAAAAAATGCTTGAAGCAGTTAAACAGCGGAAAGAATGGGTACTTTCATTGTTATTAAATTTATTTGCAAATATATATAAACCCTAAACACAGTAATCAACCTGAAGGTTGGTTTAGTAGGTGACGGTGGAGTTCACCCAGTACTAAGCCCTATACGGCGTGTGAAATTCACACATCGGGGTAGGGGGGCCAGTTCCTTTCCCTGTGCCGGTTATGGTTTCCCAGGAAGATCTGGTACCTGAAAAATCACTTAAGCTTGGGTGGAGCTAATGTGTATGTGAAATGTTTCACTTCACTTATTCACCTCCCAGGTTTAAATGTGGATGTCATCTTCAGGTGGTATGTCCACATTAGAACTCATTTATGAATAAA
Organism: Hetaerina americana; assembly: GCF_022747635.1. NCBI lineage: Eukaryota > Metazoa > Arthropoda > Insecta > Odonata > Calopterygidae > Hetaerina > Hetaerina americana. The sequence goes on from NW_027286863.1 coordinate 2,390,656, forward strand.
TAATTTTTGTGTGGATATTTACATCTATTGTTTTACATCAAATATGTTTGTATATTAGTAACATTGGCCTGCAAGTCTGCAGATCCGCTAACCTCACCCAAATTTTTTCTCCCTCCTCACACTAAACCTATTCACCTCAGCCTTGAAATAAGACTAACTCTAATGACAAGTATAATCTTTTTCCCATTAATTTTTTTTTTATTAATTATTATTTCTGGTTAAAAATGATGGGGAATTATTACTGTTCCAGCTATTCAAAAAGTTGTACATTAATAATATAATCTTTCAACCTTGTAATGTTGTCAAGCCTGACTTTATTTGCTGAATTCTCTTTTGTCCCATGGGTTAATTTTTTTCTGCCCCTTAAAATTTCAATGGTGCAAGTTTTAGTGGATCTTCCATCCTGATGCTAGTGGTGACGAAATTAATTGTTGCTCCATTCTATTCTGCTTAATTTTGAGGTTTCCTGTATCCCTTAGCAGCAGCATGGCAATAATGGTTGTGGAAGCCTCTGTGGGAATTCTGCTGTAAGGCACTTGTGCAATATTTCCCACTTCATGAATGTGGCTTTCTAAGCTAAGGGCTGTGAAAGAACAGACCCATCGGATAATTTATTTTGCCTATGTCACAGTGTAATCGTAGTCATGTGTTAAGATATTCAGTGAGGTTAAAGCCTTCATAAAACACAAAGGTAGGTTTATCATTGGTAATTAAAAAATACTGTGGGAGAGAACGAAACTGTTCACTTTGTATTGATTGCTGTCAGCTGAAATATGGGATTAAGGGATAATAGCTTGAGAGGGAATAGCCAAGAGCTTTGGTCAAGCAAGTGACCTGATGGTGTGGTGGCTTCCCACTTTGAGTTTCCAGGTTTGGATCCTGAAGGCGGCAGATTATTTTCAGTGGTATCCCTATTCCTACTTTAGGTGATTTGGGGAGAGAACTTTGAGTGAGTATGCCGTTAGCTCTTCGAATGTGACATTACATAGTGTGTGGTGTTGTGCCTTTTGTTAATGTCAACACTGGGCTTCTCTACACCCTTCCTCCTTTCCCATTCATTCCAAATAGCAAAAATGATCTGTCGCTGGATGCCTCCCTTAAAGTTGCTGCTACTTTCTTCAACCAATCTTAGGGCAGACATGTAGATGTGGAGGTTGATTGCTGCTTTCTTCTGGAAAGAAAAGCTTTAGTAGCATCAATAACGAAAACTATCCCAGTTAGTTTCATGAAATGCAATTGTTATATTTGTTTATATAATTATTATCCTGTGATATTGGTGATGATGAAGTGAAAATTAAATTATACTACTGTAACATTAATGATTGATTCGATTTTGAGTTTAGTGTAAAAGCCACAAAGAGATATTTATACCCCTAGACCATCACTTTGCCAAGCTCATTCCAGTTTCCCTTTTGCCAATCATAAATGACATTTGACCACTGATTTCAGTACGTGCATGCCGCCAGCCATTCCAGTGTTGAAATCTTCCAAGAAAAGGCGATGATAATTCTCAGAATGAATGCCCTTCATTTTATAGCTTTAGGCATAGGTTTTATCTTGTAGTATAAAAATTGGAAGAATATATTTCTGTTCTACATTCTACAAGTTCTACATTGCAATTCTAACTCAATGAAAAGTTATCTTCCCCTTGAGGTTCCCTTGGTAATAATTGCTCTCGGTGCAAAGATTCACTGCCTGTGGTTGTGTAGAGTAGGATGAGGAATGGCATAATGGAGTTGACTGCTTCCTAAGCCATTTCAAATGCCTGATAAAGCACCAGTCCGAGATTTGAAATGGCATGTGCTCATTACTCAAATAAAAACTATTAGCATATATGGGCGAGTTAAAATATGGGATTCCACATTAGTATGGCTTGGGGATTTTTCTGAAAACTTAATCTGACACCTTTTATTTTTAACAGTGATTATTCAAGTATTTTGACTTTATATGATTTTAATATCATACATTATTCTCCCAGAACAAGACATGTTGTCTACCCATTCAGTAATAGAAAATCACTTGAAAATCTGTCATCCAGTGTGTCTCTTTCTCCAGACACCTTTTACAGGCCTAGTTAATGCAGGGCTGCAAACATAGTATTTCTGGTACTCACAAGCTGTGATTTCATCATTCATATTGTGGAACTGTTAGGTAATGTGATGCCGTTCAATCTTCCAGAACAATTCTTCTGGTACAGGCTAATTGAAAGCACTATGTCATGTGAAATAGATGCATTCTCAATGTAAGAATCTTGTTCTTTCACATTGCCACGTTATGTCTTGTTCCTTTTGGGGCTTAGTCATGCAAAAGGTAGCTAATACCACGAGTAAATCACAGTAGTGTTACTTTTAAAATTCTCAGAAAATTTTGGGGAATATTCAAACGACAATTTAAGCTTTTAAATGATTTTAATTGTATTTTATTGAATTTCAGGATAATGATGCATTTGGTTGGGACATGATGAATTTTGGTATCAAAAAATGAATTTTTTATATCCTATATCAGGTTCGGATGAAATATCTTAAGCATGTGTATTTAAAATGAGCTGTAATATTGCAGGAATCCTGCCTGGAATTTGGGTTTGTCATCAATATTGCATAGCCGTGTGTATTTCATAGCCTATGGGTATCATATGTCCTGGGAGACAAAGATTTTTGGGTTCTCTTTCTTAGGAGAACGTGTGTTCAATGCATCCATTCATGGGTTCTCATACTTTCAGCCACTTCTTCAATGATTGGTTCTTTGTGTTTAAGCTGTTTCACTCGGTCTATCGTGACTCAAATCTCATCCATGTGTGTAGACTTTCCCCTCTTGTCTCTTCCTTTTTGGAGGCTCCTTAAGTGATAGTCAAGATACTAACTACGTTGCTCAAACATAGCTGCGTTTGCCTTTGGGGTGTGTTCAAGTTTAAAGCACTATTTATTGTCTCCTTCTGGAAGTAAGATCGAGTGCTTTCCCGGCATATTTGCTTAAAAGTTTGCCCCGGTCTTCCACCAGGTCAGGGGTTCCATATTGGCCGACGTTTTGATGCCCGACACGTGCATCGTCATCACGTCGGGCATCGAAGCATTGGCCAAAATGGAACCCCTGACCCGAGAAAACTTCATCAAGTCAATATGATAATAATTATTGGTGGATTTGTTCATGTGAAATATAGTTCATTCATATTTCTACTTCAATTTTGGTCTTTCTGGCTAATTTGTGCTAGCATTTCCCTCTTCCACTGGTGTTAGGGAGTATTGTATATTTTGGTAGCTTGCATTTTTTATTCATTTCTTTTGGTTATAGATAAGGATTGAGGCAAGTCATGTAATGGTAGAGAAAGACATTAGTTTTAGTTAATAAGTTGACAGTGGGCCGTGTGTGTAAAGGGAAGAAAGCAAACTGCTAATGGCAGCCTTTATGGTTTATAGTCTTCTAGGTTCACAATTTGGAAATAATCCTGCCTTTATACTACTCACTCTTCTAGTGAGAGTTTCCTTCATGATGTTAGAACTTGTGGTGAATACATGGACATGTTGTTCACAGTGTGTCCATGTTGTACAGTAATTAACCTTATGGTGAAGTAACCATTCCATCGTATTGTTTAACCTGTTTTAGTCTGTATTCACTGAAGTTTGAATCACTCTGCTCGTGTTTTATTGCATCCCTAAAACTGAGCAAGTTGAAAAAACTAAGAGTAAAATGAGGGAACTTATTTTGAGTCGAGATAATTATAAAAATATTTGTGATTAATTTAGTGCTTTGCACTTTGTTGAAGTTGGCAGTAATGGCTCTCTCATCAAACATGAATGATCCCTGAAAAACACTTTGGTCCTTATTAAAAATGTAAATGAATCTGCCTGATCTGTGGATTTTGTGTCGATAACATTTTCTTTTATATCAGTTCTTATAAATGGTGAGTCACTCATAGCTGGATGATCATTAAAGGGGAACTGTAGCATTCACCCTTTCAAATTTTAGTGTAAATTGAAATCATGGCGAAATGAACTATCAAGGGAATTGTTTCACGTTCTCATAATGCCAAAAAACCTACTGTTGGCCGAGTTGTGCCAACAACATTTTCAAGTATTGTTATTTAAACTTCCCGATGAAGCCAACAAAGCAGATGCTTGTTGGCCTGTTCGTAGGTTGAAAAACCTTTGCTAATGTAGGTTAACTGTCATATTTGTCTTTTAAACATGGTCAGTTGATGCATGTGTAAGATATTTTTTAGGTTTTCAGAATCACCAGAAAGCTACGTTGCTAGGGTTACCACTGGCTGGTTGCCTTAAATTGCCCATTGCCTTAAAAATATTTGGGGAAAAAGCATTGATTTTAAAGTTGAATTTAAAATGTGCGGCAAGAACGTTTTGGAATTGGGGAATTCATGACTGAATTAGCTAACTATTATATCTGTATGTTGGCCATGAGCCAATACCAAAATTGCTAACGCTTCCTCTGTTTGAACCAGACCTTTCTTCAATGCAACAAATTCAGAGGGTAAAAATCCTTCGCCTTGAATGATTTTTATTCTCTGAAATTGTTGCATTGAAATGCACATTAGCGGAAGACTCCGTTAAGTTACTTTTACGGCACCTCCCGCAGTTAATTCTTGAAATCAGACCTTTCTTGTTTTTCAAATTGTTGTCAATTGTAATAGTTTTGGGCCATTCTCCTCCAGTTATTGTATTATATTTTTGTTTTTATGAATGACTGGTTAATCAGTGTGGATGCCCTTACAATATCTGTGAATCTAGTGGCCGTAGTTTTTATAGTTGGTTATTACTACAAATTTATCAAGTATTTTAATGTAAACATTTATTCCTAATGATTGGATTTCATTATTTACTTTGCAGAAGTTCTGTTGTGGAGTGGCATCAATAAGGGACCCCCAAGGAAGGAAAAGTTTCCTGATGCTGGGTTGTTACTTGAAGCATATAAAAATGCTCTTAAATGTTAGCATGTGCACCTCTTAAGTATGAGAAATTCGTCAACTGCACCCTTATGACGGTTTTTGGGGAAAAGGTTCGGTCCTGCTCATTGCCAGATGATTTGGTGTCGGTTGTCTAGTTTTCTTTTTAATTATTTTGTGTACTGCGATTTCGTTTTGATTTTTAAAAGTTCACTTTGTATCACAATGGACGTTTTAGGGCTTTGCCCATAAGTTTCCTACTTGTTTTAATATTCTGTTCATGTGAGCATTAGTAGATCGTATTAAGTCTCGTGGTGAGCAGGACAGGCATAGAAACAATATTTGTTTTAAATGTGAATTTTACGGTTGATGATGATAAGGAAGGTGGCTGCCTGTGTGTAATAGGTATCAATCGATTTTTCATGTTGTAATCCGATCTTTCAATAAAGTTATTTATCCATACTACTGTTCTGTGTTATTCCAACGAGCTTGTCTGCCCTCAAGGCTGCAGTTTTAAAGCTTTCAGACTCGAGAGCTGAATTGAGTTTGCCATGCTGTAGTTACCTCTGTGCTAATACTTTTCGTGGCATTAGTAGTATTTTAAAGTGGCTTCACATAGACTTGAACATTTTAGTTTACGCCGTATTGAGCGGCTGAGTGTTTTTATTACTTAGTACGCGCAATGTCCGTGAAGATGTCGTGGAGTGCAATATTGCTGTTGTGCTCTGACATCCGGGGCTCAGCCGACATTTTCTATTTTTGCATCTGTGGTATTGTGTGTTGAATTTATTAATGATGTACTCGGAAATGCCTTAGTTTTAATTAAAGTGGTCTTTTCTGTGCCATACTAGTTTTTCTGCAGTTGTCTGTGTTGAGAGTGTGTGTGTGTTTCGAGTTTATAAATCTGTGATAATCAATTTAGCTGAAGCATTACTGAAGACAATTGGAAGACTAATAACTGGGGATGGCCTCATTTCTAAGTGCATCTAAAATGCAAGAAGAAAGGTGCCCTGTTCCAGAAGGTAAAGAATTAATTTTACGTACCCATCTTGACGGAGCTGGGGGTTTCTAAGACATTGTCAGCTGTCATTGCTGGCGTAAAAAATAGATCGTTCTTGTGTGGTTTTTCTTAATATGTTCCACTCTTTGCATTACCCCTTCAATTTACTGTGTTCAGCGACGCATAGTATTAGCGCAATGTGGATATTACCTAAAATTGAATCCAAAACGTTAATTTTGAGTATGTCGGAATGCCGAGGAATATTCTACATGTTTAAGGAGTTGCTTTGGTTATAGATGTTGTAGGAAATTTCACTTATATCTGCTCCTTTTCCGTCATCAACAATTCATTGATTCCTCCTTTTACATGTGAAGGTTCTTTAGGTTTTTATGGCAATTCTATATTGCCGTGGTTACTCTCATTGGCCATTTGCATCACAATATTGTTTAAGTTCATTGCGTTCTTAAGTGATATTTTGAGCATTTAGTGGTGCCTTTTCAAGAGGGAATAGACCTTCGATTACCATTATTTAATATTTTATGTGTACGATGATGGGAAACGAGAAATGTTGGCGAACCTTGGTGTGAGTGGTGTGTTCGGTTTGTTCATAGTTACTGGATTGAATCAGTGTATGCCCTTCATCCGTGTCGTGTTCTGGCGGGCGATATGAAAGTGACATTATTGTAAGCTAATGATATTCCAGAAAGTTTATGCCGGGATTTATCTGTTTTTGATGGCGTTACTCCATTTCTCCTGATTTGCTATTATTTTGTGTTAATAGTATAAGTTTGAAGTTGGCTACCTGCAATCAATATGGTATGTATATTAAATTACCAAAGGATCAGAGTTCATACAAGAGCTTATTTTTCCGACTGGAATTTGTTTATTTTGGTTTTTAGAATTTTTAGGTGTTGCTAAAACCTCTTAAAGAAGATAATTTACTGTAGTACTTTGAATCTTAAACGTACGTATATCTATTTCTCAAAACATGTTATCAGTGAGAAAGTGAAACAGTTGTCAACCGTCTTATCAGCATCTTAAACTAAATGAATGTGCCAACTGTCGGGTTGCATTTGTATACGTTCTGGTGTACATTTTGATTCTGGTAATTATATCATGTGCATGATTTTTTCAATGTTAATGAAGTCATTTATACTTTTAATGTACTGCTAGGCGCATTATTTCAATTGGTTATATTTTGCCGTCTGTATGGTAATAATCAGTTATTTGTCGATATCTTCATTTTGTCATCTCTTTAATTCTGGTATATACTCCGCAGGAGTTTTAATTTTGCGGCTGGGTAGTCTTAATCTATGTTACATCTAAAGCGGAGCTACAAGTTTCATTTTCTTGCAGTATTCGCTTTTTCTTCCTAACCAAAAAAACTTTTATGGGGCGGACTTATTTTGTCTGATTGAGGTTACATTTTTGTATGCACAATTAATGTAAAGGTATGATAATCTACTCTCTAAAGTAATATTTGCGGAACACTCCCTAAGAATTGTTTTTTTCATTATTTGTTAATTCACCATTTTGACATTTCATTTTGAGCCAATCGTGATTGTCGTGTTTGAGTACTTCATTGCAAAATTCGTTGAATATACGTCACAATTGCATGCGATGCACTTTTCAGTGTTGCTGGTAGCAGTTAGGAATTCAGCTAAGATCTAGCGCGGTAACGCATAACCGCGAGTGAAATTCCGTCGACTACTGGTCGAAAATCTATAATATGCAACATGGATCAGTTGCCACATAGAAACAAAGAAAGCTTGTACAGCATGGGTAATACGTTGCATCGCTTATGTTTTGTTTTCAATTTTCCTGTTGTTTTTGTTGGCGTTAATGACAGAATTTTGCATGGCCTTGGCATGTAGACAGAAAAAACTTGAGAATACGCCGTGGACGGTAAAAACCTAAGTGAATATTGTTTATTGGGGCCCTTCCCTGTTCTCTATGCTCATTCTTAGGGCAGTCTCAGTCTATTGAACTCCTAGTTAGTACAAAGTTATCACAGCTATGTTGTCCTGCGTGGGGTATCACTTGAGGTGGGCTTTGGCGCTTATCGTGCTTCCGAAATAATTGAATATGGTAATTGTTACTTAATGCAGCAAATAGCTGCAGCGAGTAGATAGAAAAGACATTAAATAAATTTGATCGAAATGTCTCGGTGGATAGGTAAAATCTTCGTGGGACGAATCAAGGATTTATAAAACTTATAAGGAAGAGTTCTTGTGGTTTCATTTTTGAATTTATTAGAGCGAAATAAGGCTGGCAGACCATTGGGCAATGCTTTCATTTCGCATGCAGCTATCGTAGTATTTAGGATAATCAAAGAATGATGAGGAATCGGGTGAATTGTTGTTTACGGAATCAATTTGGGTTCAGAAAATGAAGAGGTGCGCGTGATGTCACAGCAGTCATGATAGACATGTAGAGTACAACCACAGATAATTTGCTTGCTTATTCATTTGGATTTTGAGTGGCCTGCAAGGCACAGGGTGTGTGGCAGGGGGTGAATACAAACCGGGCTAATTTCTTGAATCTAAAGTAGATAGTCGACAGGAAAAATTGAATAAACTCAAAGAATGCATGTGAGAAGATGGGAGTAGACTAGAGAAATAGGCGACCTGTCTGAAACCTGCGCGTCTCCGAATGCATTGGTGCGTGCAGCCGAGGTAGACGGGCATTCTCACGCCGGGGTTAAGGGCGTGCGTCCACGCGAGGCAAACGGAAGTTTCGGAGGTACGTGAAAGTAAGTGGGGAATTGATGTAAACAGATTTGTCGATAACCAAGCGTCAGTTAGCCAGTCTGCCCAAGTATTGTAATACTTGTTAAATACATAACAATAAGCGCTTTATTGGTATGGTATGAAGAAAGTGAATTAATGAAACAATGGGAATGAGTTTCTTGATAAATAGAAAGCTAATTTTAACAAAATATTGTAAGGCAAGACGTATAGTACGTAGGGTAGTTCACCTTTTTAAAATGTGTTTTGGACAAAGATGGCTCAAGTATTGTGGGCAATAGAAGAAAAATTGCGCTAGGCAGAGAATCCTCTGCTGACAGGTGATAGTTGATGACAAAGGCCTTGATAAAGAAACGAATTGGGCAAACTTCATGGAGTGTATTTTATTACGGCGTGGAAACGTGGACGTTAAGGTCTAGGTATGATCATAAACGTGAGGTTTTCGGACTGTGAGTGTTGAAAAGTGAAACCAACGCAAGAGAAAAAAACGAGCAAGTACTTGGCATAAAGGAAAAGAGAGGGTTGTTGGGAAGAATTCAAGGAAGACAGGACAAGGGGATGGAGGTGGACCAGAGGAGGGGGGAGTCTGCCTGTAAATCCGAAGGTCGCTGATTCCATTCCCGTGACCGGTCCAAAATTCACCTTAGAAAAAAATTTTTTGATGGTTTTTCGGAACGAGGCAACCACACATAAAAGGTAAATACAAAAATGGTATTTCGGAACGAGGCAACGAGAAAAATAGAGCCCTGAACCCATGATGAAAGGCAGCAGTTTCACCATTAGGCACTGGTGGCGCAGACCAAGTGGGTCGGTCCAGTATCAGCTGCGGGCGAGAGTGAAGTGCAAGGTATCGGCCGCAGTAGTACGATTTAGAGGGCAACGGGAAACCACCGCGTTATTCTCCCTAGAATATACCGCCTTGCATTTAAATGTGACATGAAGGCTTTCCTCCCGGTAAAATCTTCCAGTGGTAAACTAGTCCCCAAATCGGATCTCCGGGTGTGACTCCTGGGAGGGGAACATCAGTCAAGATAGACAAATGCAGGATAGGGATATTGAACATGAGATCATTGCGAGTGTGCGGGAAGTTCAAAAATGCTAAGATGGGGATGGACAGATTGGGAATCGACATAGTAGGAGTGAGCCAGATTAAGTGGGCCGGGACCGACGACTTCTGGAGCGACGGATACAGGGTGATATACTCCGAATGGAGAATTTCAGGAGTGGGCAAGAAGAGTCGAATCGTGCTGGCAGTGCAGTGAAAGAATCCGGATGATGAGGTGAGAGGAAGAGTCTGCAGGCACGGCAAAAGTGCAGGGTTGTATGCCAACATCCAGCCATTCAAAAGAAGAAATAGAAGAAGTACACGAGCAACTGGAAAAGGTTCTAGGAACAGGAAAACCTCATAGTGATGGGAGAGTGGAACGCTGTGGTCGGCGAGGGGCGAGATGGAAGTAGCGTGGCATACTTAGGATTGGGAAAACGTAACGCCGCGGGACTGATAGAATTCTGCAACGTGGTAGAGGCAAATACCGTCGTCGATCAACATCCGAGAAGAAGATGCACATGGGAGGTGCCTGGAGACGAAGCACGATACCAAATTGACTACATGCTTGTCAAGAAGAGATACAAGAACCAAGTTAAGAAGTGTAAGAGTTACCCCGGCGCAGATATAAATAGCGATCACAACCTGGTGATCATGTACAGCATACTGCGATACAAGAAGGTGAAGAAAGAGACACAACAACCCAGATGGAACTCAAAGATACTGGAAGAAGAGAGCGCAAGAGATAAGTTCACCACGGCCATCGAGAGGGAGGTAGAAGGAAATAATGAAAATATCAGCACTAAGGGTCGATGGAAAGAAATGAAGAATATAATTACCAAAGCTGTAAATGAGCTCCTCGTGAGTAAGGCGAAAATATCTAAGAAGCCACAGATAACAGCTCAAATAAGAGTCATATAGACGAAAGAAGAAAATTCAAGAATCCAAGAAATGAGGAATGAAGAAAACCTCTATAAACAGTTGCGGAACCAGGTCAAACGAACGTACAAAAAGACCAAGGAGGAATGCATAGAAAGCTGCTGCGAGGAAGTACTCTATCAAGCTCCCAAACCACTGGTAGATGGCTCCAATAAATATGAAAGTATGATAGGTAAAGACCGTCGGGGTCCGCAGATTTAAGAAGCGAATTCAACAGAGCCGTGGCCGACCTGAGGAACAACAGGGCATCAGGAGTTGACAAAATAAACGGAGGAATAATCAAGACACTCGGGGTCAAAGCGAAAGATACCCTCTATGGAATAATCAAAGATAGCTACGACAGCTGAAAGATACCAGAAGACTTCGAGAAACGTGTATTGATTGCAGCACCGAAGAAACCGAAAACAGGTAAATGCGCAGAACACTGAACATTGAGCTGGGTGGCTCAAGCATAAAAAATCCTCACTCGAATAATTAGCCGAAGAACAGAAGGAAACCTCTGAGAAAACCAATTCGGATTCAGGAAAAACCGAGGAGCAAGAGAGGCAATTCTCAGCTTGAGAGTTCTGGCCGAATAAATGAGACACGTAAAGAAGCATAAATAAGGAAGAAGTTCGACCGACATCAAGCGAAGAATAGCCCAAGCTGAGAACGCAATCATGAAGAAGAGGAAGCAATTACTATGCTCCAAGTACCTAAGGCTGGAAACAAGGAAGCAATTCGTCAAGACTTTCGTGTGGAGCATGGCGCTCTATGATTCTGAGACTAGGAACGTTGGAAAAGTGGACCAGCGAAGAATAGATACCTTTGAAACACGGTGATGGAGGAGAATGCTGAAGATTAAATGGACAGATAAAGTAAGGAACGAGGTAGTATACATATAGACGAATAGAAGAGGATGGGACCATATGGAGAATTCTACGGCAAAGTAGAAATAGATGAATTGGACACACATTGAGACACAATGGATTGTTTGGGAATATAATAGAAGGGAAGATTCCCCGAGGAAGACCAAAAGACAAGTACATAGGACAAATTAAGAAGGACGTAAAACAGAGAAGGTGTCAGCGGTTGAGGGAATTGACATTGAATAGAGTAGAATGGGGGGCTGCAGGAAACCAATCCTAGGATTGAAATACTGATAAAAACAAGTTGATGCAGAACGTTTCGATTGGCGATGGAATGCTGAACTCTGATCAAAAGAAGAACGTTGTGTAGGGGAGGTTGGGGGAGAAGAAGGTTGGTCGGAATGAAGGAAAGCAGAAGGCATGTGGAATGAAAGTTTTTTCTTTGTGTTAGAGCGTTGTGTTTTGTCAGGCGGGTCTAAAAGGTTTAGCAGTGGTTAGTCTGTGTGTCCATCCAAAACCGACGGTAACCCGTGGATTAGGGTTAACCCAAGTTGAAAAGAAAATTATTCTGGGAAGAAAAGGTTAGATGAAAGACACATGTGGAGCTCGAGATTGTTTCGAAGGCTGCAAACAACCCATCATTCGCAGGATGTTCACATGCACAAATGATGCAATGAATGCTTCTCCATCAGGGCCACACTCACTGTTATTTCTAAATATTTGCCGTGTGGAAATTGGCGATCAGGGATGAACCTTCCAAACTCACGAAAGTTTCGAGCTCTGGTGGCGGCCTCTTCTTCGGCATAAGAACATATGATTTTATGCAGAGACCATGTTGAAAAAGGGTATTAACCACCAGCAGCATTGTCTCATTATGAGAGCATAAGGAGTCTTGGTCCCATTTACCGGTCTATTGTCTGGGGATCGGGATAGTGCGGTGACTATGTACTGGCTTCCTACGCACAGGGCCCGGGTTCCAATCCCGAAGGCGACGGATATTTTGTAATGGTATCCCGATCCCTACTTGAGGTGTTTTGTGGAGAGCACTTATTAGTAGGATGTCCGTTGGATGGGACGTTACGCTGCGGACCCTCTGGCGCCCAGGGTTGTTACGAGTAGGCTAATGCCGACGCCGGGTTGCTCTCCGCCCTGAATTCATTCCTTTCCATCCATATTGGCGCAAGTGACGTCAGCTATCGGTTTCCTCCCATTAAACTACGAGGGTTGCTATTTATATTTATATATGAGCCATGAGGTATAAGAACCTTGACAACACCAACTGCTTTAGGCGCAATCTGATGTTTCCATCTAAATTTTTGACTCGTTTAACAATAAATTTCTTCAAAACATTTAGTCGTTTGATCATAACATGTTTTGTTTACTGTGACTTGAAAATGCTGTCTCAAAAAAAAATATGGAGTTAACTCACGAACACATAAGTGCGATGATTTTTACGACTTTCTACGTGGATTATCATGACAAATAGTGCATCGATCAACTTACTTCCATTTTTGGCGATGAAGCCTTTGCCATTGCAAAACGCTGGTGCTACGAAATCCACCATGGCTCAGCGACGAAAGTCGTGAAGGTCGTCTAAAATCAATTGTTGGACCAGAAAACATTGATGATGTGCAAGAACTAGTGAAGGAAGATGGTCATGTGACTTATCGTGAGATTGGGGCATCCCTGGGGATATTGCATATAGTATAAGATATTGCATGAACATTTAGTTGTGAAAAAAAATTGTTCGCGTTGGATCCCGCACAATTTGACAAAAGCTCAAAAAGATGCTCGTGTCATTTGGCGGAAATAAATGCCCAAGAAATACAACGCGGTGCATCGAAAGCTGTGTATAACATCTACACAGGTGACGAATCTTGGATCTAGGCGTATGAGCCCGAAACAAAACAGCAATCCACTGCATGGTCTTCCAAGACGTGCCAAATCCGACAAAAGTGATTCGTGCACGAAGCACATCGAAGCAAATGATCGCCTGTTTTTTCGGAATAACTGGGCATGTGGCAACCGTGCCGTTGGAGCAACGGAGAACCGCGAATTCCGAATGGCATGTTCACGAGCATTCGTTTGCCAGAAGTGCTCGGTGAAATACGGAAAAAAGAAGCGGCAACGAAGGATCAGTCTTCATCATGACAATGGGCAAGCTCTCACCGATCGGCTGAAACAACTAGTACCTGGCTGCGTAGATTTTCGCGGCGGTGGCTTGAAGAATTCTGCATGTCCGGGTTTTCACCGCGTTGTTGTTTGAAGCCGACAACAGTTTCGCCGAAGTTTCATCCGGCGTCTTCAGGTCGAAGACGCCGGATGCGTCTTCGACCTGAAGACGCCGGATGAAACTTCGGCGAAACTGTTGTCGGCTTCAAACAACAACGCGGTGAAAACCCGGACATGCAGAACTAGTACCTATTTGACAGGCCAAAACGTCGAATTGATGGGTCATCCTCCATATAGCCCGGACTTAGCACCAAATGACTTCTTTTTATCCCCGTTTATCAAGAAAAAAATTGCGTGGCCAACGTGTTTCGGCGCATGAAGAAGCCTTTGATTGATTCAAAATCCATGTTTTTGAGGCACCTCAATCGGAGTGGAAAAAGTGTTTCGAAAATTGGTTCGAGCGCCACCATCTTTGAAGTGGGTTGGTTCTCATAACATGGAATCCTTGCTCGAGTGAGCACCAGCTTAAAAGCGCGACTGTTAAGACTAGGGTCATGGAATGCTAGAATAGTGAGGTTGTACCAATTTAAAGAGAATTTGGAAAGGAAGCATCGATAGATGAGTTAATATGCTACAAGTGATACGAGGGTGGTTCCATAAGCACTCGGGCTGACCTAGAGTCGGCGGTAGTTGCTTGAAAAATATCACTGTTAGAAAGTATGCAATCCATAAAGCATTTAAGTTTCAAGTTTGAAGACGCCTCGTTTAGTATTTGTTTCGCAGCCATCAATAGTGAAAGTTTTCAATGAATTCGTGAAAATGGAGAAAATTGGTCATCGTTACGTGGTACAATACTTTTATTAGAAAGGCCTTAACCCGACCAATATAAAAAGCTGAACTGGGCTCTACTCTGGGTGAGTCTGAAAGTGCGCGAGCTAGCAGACATAGTAGGCATTTCAATAAGTGCAGCTCATCGCATATTGACTGAAAATGTGAACATGAGAAAGCTGTGTGCAAGATGGATGCCGCGGTTGCTCACACTCGAGCAAAACCAGTGTCGTGAAAATGTTTCAATTGAGTGTTTAGCACAGTTCCACAGCAACAAAGCAGAATTCCTGTGCCGTGTCATAACCATGGATGAAACATGGGCCCATCACTTCACACCCGAGACAAAAGAACACTCAAAAACAATGGATTCAAAAGGGAGAAGCGACTCCAAAGAAGGCGGACGCCGTTTCATCTGCAGGCAAGGTCATGGCATGGGATTTTTGGGATGCGCGTGGGGTAATATCAATTGACTATCTTGAAAAAGGGAAAACTATCAACGGCGACTATTATGCGAGCTTATTGCAACCTTTGAGCAAAGAAATCAAGCAAAAGCGGCCGCATTTGGCTAAGAAGAAAGTGTTGTTCCATCAAGACAATGCACCAGCTCACAAATCCATTATTGCAATGGCCAAAATTCATCAATTTAAGTATTAATTGCTACCTCATGCACCCTATTTGCCAGGTTTAGCCCCCTCGGATCATTTTCTGTTCGCAAACTTGAAAAAATGGCTCGGTGGATTCGAGATTTTCCAATTGTGAAGAAGTGATGTCAGCAGTTAATGGCTGCTATCTTGAGGAGCATTACAGTTCTTATTATAAAAAGGGTATCGAACTTGTCAAATATCGCTGGGAAAAGTGTATAGAGCTGAAAGGAGATTATGTTGAAAAATAAATACATTTTTTCCCAAAATTTTTGTTTTCTTTGTTGTGTCGGATACTTCTGGGATTGCCCTCGAAGGGGCAGAATAGCGTAAATCGCGCGTTTATACCTGCGGTTTTCCACTAAATACTGAAGTCAGAGCATGGTTCCCTTGTCAGTGATCCCTCGCAATCCCGCTAACATCTCGTGCTGAAATTCATTTGCATTTTATTTAGACAAAGCTTATGGAGCAGTATAATCAATTGACATACGAGATCCCAGTGGGCAGATGAGGGTGGAAACGACTTGTGTTATTGTATTTTTTCATTTTAATAAACGACATTTTTGTTATCCTTGCCAGAAATCGAAAAAAGCTTTTGTGTTTGTCTCAAAGAAACACCGATGTTTTGTCAATAAGACAGAGGCGCAAGATGCTCATTGGTCTTTTAACAATAATAGTTCGTAATATTTAACTATGCGTATTGTTATGATCTAATGTTACGACATGCGTAAAATATTGACCAGTATTTTATGATTTATAGCAAAAATGGAAGTGCCGATTTATTGGGGACTTTCAAAGTTTAGAAACGAAAATTCGTCGTCCCTTTTTCCGGAAGTATTCATTTTTTCAAGTGGCGAAATTTTGTCAGGTTCAAATCTGCATGTTTGCCCCATATCTGCTCACTCATGGCCCTCGTCATTTCTGCCTCCCTGCTCGTTCCCTCGTACTTCCCTTCGCAAGGGGAACACTTTACTCCACAGAACCAACCCTCTCTCCTTCCCTCTGCCTCTCCTTCCCCGTTGCTCTTCCCTGACCATCCCATTCCCTTTTTTTGACTCTGGAGCTCAACTGGATAACTAGAGTGCATGTCCCAAGACTACGACAATGTTGCCAAGGTAACTAGCCTCACTGCACTAGTTTGCTTTCTGTAAAAACCCGAAAAGGTTCAGCCGTGACGTGTTTCTTGCCTCTGCCACATCCACCATTTTATTTGATTATATTGTATGATCCATTTTTTAACTAGACAAAATACAATCATCAGTTTTTAAAAGCAAGAGGTATAAATGAGTGAACACCTCTATCAAATGCTTATCATTCCGGATAAAATTGTTTTCCATTTAATCGCAAATTAAATTGTAGTTACTTACATTTTCCCTCCAGCATCGCAATCTTCGCAAGAGTTAATTCGATATAGATAAAGGTATCATTTTTTTCACAATCTTAAAATTATGACCGTATGTTACGTTCTCCGTACGTATGGATTTATTTAATACCTTACGACTCAAAAAATGCTCCAAGAGAGTTTGATAAAGCTAATTATAATTTTTCAAAGCCATTGTATGCTAAGATGGCCTGTCGTGGAATAGGCTGTTTGGCAATGCAGTTGCATTGGTTACAAAATTGTTCCATGGAAAAGAATTAGAAAAAGAGTGCGTTTAAAAAATATAATGTTAGCAAAGAATCAGCCGAATACCGGAACTCATACTTAAAGTAAATAGATATGGGAACATTATTGAGAAAAATGTCGTCCTTGGTGAAGGAGGGTGAGGGTATATTGAACATTTTTGAGATACTGACATGGAGGAAAAAAGATGGTTGAGTGGGCATACGAGCGAAGAAACACTAACAGGGTAGTCTACGGTCTGGGAAGTGGACGTTGTTGAGAAAAATTCAGAGAACGCGGTGAAAACTTTTGAAGAAATTATTGAGAGGTGTTTTTTCTCTGCAATAAGGGAAAACATAAAAAAATAATGCGGTTGTAAGAAAATAGTTCCGCAAGGATTACAGGATAAGGCCACTGAATGTTTGTGGTAAATTATGGAAAATATAATTTGAAGAAGTTATCAAGTAGAGATGCCAGAGAACACAGTCGCTCTGAGCACTGTTGAAAACAAATGCTCGTATTGATTATCTTTGATGAGAGGTGTAACATTTGAAGCCGAGTTATAGTCGCTCAATTATGTATCTATGCTTTGAGGTGTCGGTATGTGTGTAGAATCTCAAGCAGTAGGCGGTTAGTAGTACGGTATGCGAAGCAAATAAAAATGCTTGCGATATATATCCACACTCTTTTCTAATGTTTACTCAATAGGCTGAGTAGACTGTCAACTCAGTAGACTGAAACTGTTATGTTTATGAGGTTGGTTTGGCAAGAGAGTTCACCTAATACCGAGCTCAACGGCGTGTGAAATTCACGCCTCAGTCTGGGTATTTGCTTGTGAGTCTCTCCCAGTGAAATGACGATCGGTGATAACAGCAATGACGCCAGACAGTGCTGGTATCGGTCACAAATTTACGATAGAAAATTATGCAACGAAATATTTGCTAGTCCAACGCTGCATTGAGTGGCTCAGGGGCAAGGTGGGTGGGAGGAACATTAATGAAGGGCGAGGAAAGGCCGTGGCTGGAATGGTGGTCTGAGGGTAGGTGGGAGAGGCAAAGCTTTCTTTCGACTTATTTGCCACCTTGGACCGAAAGCGACCTTGAACCGAAAGCGGTCTTGCAGACTAGCTCATCGATACAGCACTGATTCATGAAAAAGTCATCTGTACCCTTTTGCTCGGCGTGAACAAAAGAGTAAGCAGACGCGGTCGCATTGTCCATGGGTATACCGACCATTCGGAATGAACTGTTTCCTTGTTTTCTGAGTCATCTCCGTGATGAACAAAACCGAATGGATGGCCGTGCTAAAGCTGCGTTATCTAATGCAATTATGTCATTTCTTATTAATACATTAACAATTAGTTTTACTTTATAGCAAGGAGCCTACATATTGGATTTTTTCTTACTCTGACGGGCGTTGACGTAATATACGTTACGAGCCACACTTATCAACCCGAAGGTATGTTTGATAGGTGACACTATCTGGTAATCAGCCCTACGAAGTGTGAAATTCGCACACCAGGGTTTTAGCGCCTTTTCTTTACCTATGCCGCCTATGATTTCTCAGGAAGATCCGGCACCCGACAAAATCACACAGCTTAGTATTTTTTAGTATCCTAAGTAACAGCATAGCACGATACCATGATTTTACTTCGAATACCGTGCGTCTGTGCATTGTATGTGACGTGGTGGTCGAGTGGAAAGAGCGATAGGCCTGGGCTCGTCTCCAGGAATCACTCACGGAGCGAAGATTAAATTACAGATTGAAGCTCTTGCATAAATTGGAAGTAGGTCTCTTTAGCAGTGATGATGAAAATGTATTATTACCCCCATCGCACTGCGATAGGCGAGATCTGGTTTTAAGAGTCAAATTTAGTCTGGTGTGTATTCACCCCCTGCCCCATACCCAGCGGTGGCTTGTTGGGTACTAAAATATAGTATCTAATGTCTAAGGAAGCTAGAATTAGCTTGTATCTGTATTTTAAAATCCTGCCACCCCAGGACTAAATTGTATCCATTAGCTGACACCTTCCTCTCAACAACCAATCACCGATTGCGTGGTTATGTTTATCCCTCTCCCGCAGTCTTCTCCTTCTCATCTTCCCGTCAGTGGTTCATCTGGAACAGATTCCTCATTGTAGGTGGATGGGATCACCGAAATGTTGAAGTGAGTTGTTGTTTAGATTAATTTTAAATTTGTGTTTTATCTACGTATGATTGAATGCGTGTGGGTCGTGTAGATCATGATGACTACTTGACATGGACTACGGTATCTTAAAGAGATATACTTCTTTACGTAAATGAGAGCAGCTGTTAGTAACGAGGGCATTGTCTAAAGTTTAATGAGATAATGACCGCATGGTAGGTTACTTAGAATGAAAAAAGAAAAATACTCTCCTCCCTCCCGTAGCGCGGTTGATTGTTATTTTGATCCCTTATCGTTCGTGGAAAAAATTAAATCATTAATCTGCTTAACACGTAATGTCTTTAGTTTCATTGAAATGATCTCTCTTAGTACGATGGGGCTAGTGATACATTTTCAAGATCATCGCTACAGAAACCTACTTCCGTTATATGCGAGATTTAATTTGTAATTCGCTTCGTGGGTGATTTACAACCTGGTTCCTTTAATAATCTTGATACGCTACTAAGTTTATTATATTAACGTATGAAAAATCTAGGTCATCAATGCTGCACTCTATCCAATTCGGCAAACAATCTAATTTCATGATAATATTATCGAATGACGGCATAAATAAGCCTTAACGCACGACATACGAGGGTCATCCGGAAAGTAGTACCCGTTCGTGCCGCATGAAGTGCTGACGACGCGAGTAGCCGCTGGACGAGGTCAGATAGCTTCAGTGGCTTGTCTGCCTTCTCTGAGCCAAGTTGCGTGACGCTAGCATTGCCTATGTTGTTTCTGTGATTGTTTACAATGTTTAAAAAAATTGAGAACGCCGCCAGTTGTGAAGTGAGGGCAGTGATTAAATTCCTCAATGCAAGAAACGTTCGCCCATGTGATATTCATCGCCAATTAAAGGAGGTGTATGGAGACAATGTAATGGACGAGTCGTCTGTTCGGCGGTGGTGTCGCAACTTCAACATGGGGAGGGGGAACACACACGACGATGAGCGTTCGGGGAGACCGTCTGTCATTACAGACCAACTGGTGAGCTCAGTTGACGAATTCGTGAGGAACGATCGGCGCGTCACAATTGATGACATCTGTGAGAATTTTCCCAATGTTTCTCGAACAATTGTTCATGAAATTGTTAAACACCATCTGCATTATGCAAAAATTGTGCAAGATGGGTCCCTCGCGTATCTCAATGAGCTGGCGGCGAAGGACTATGCAGCAGGAATACAGAAACTTGTCACACGTTATGACAAATGCCTTAATTTGCTTGGAGATTATGTTGAGAAGTAGTTTAAAGTATCCTCTTTCAAATAAAATTTTTTATGTTTGTTAATATTTACTTTTGTGTCTTTATTTCACGAACGGGTACTACTTTCCGGATGACCCTCGTATAACATTTCTCGTAACTTTCTCGTCACTTTTACGCAATACTATTCTAGTATATCCTAATTTTTTCTTAGCTTGCCCCCGTATGTGTTACACCCAGGAGAGGTCGTGGGTTAAAGTAGCGCCTTAGCTACGATCGAGTCAACGCTTTCTATTTCGGTATTACTGATGCAGCAGGCGTTCGGAAGGGAATTGCTCTCATATTTAAAAAATTCATCGCCACGCACTTTTTTGGGTTTAATTTTAATAGCCAAGTTTTGCACCAACCTTGTATTGCATAATGGTTCTCTGATAAAGCTACCTTATCCCCAGCACTATGGCATCTAAATAACCACTGCGTCATCGGGCTATCTTACTATTAGCCATGAAATCAACGCCGTTAACGTGAAGAAGGAATAAAAGAGGTCTGATAACACTTCCCTGGGGAACACCTGAAGTAACTTCTTCTGCATTTGAGCTAACACTGCCTATTGACTTCCCTTTTTACCTTACCATTCGAAGTGTCTCTATTTCAACCCCGTATATTTTTATTTATACCATAGGCTTCTAGCGTGAGTAGTTTGCTATGAGACTCGGTCGAAAGCTTTCTTAAAGTCCACGGTAACATTGTTTTCTCCCGAACCAAAAATATCGTGAATAAAAATTATAGCCGCCGGTGAAATTTTCCCAAAATCCTTTTCCATTTAGAGAAATGACGGAAGTAATAGAAAAGGGGGCGGTGTCCTGATTGCAGCTAAAAATTATTGCATCAGCAGGTCTGAGATAATTCCGGGTAATGGTTTGGAAATCGTTTGGTGCTCAGTTAAAAGTCCTCATTCCAATAGAATATATGTATGCGCGTTTTACAGACCGCCAGTCGACATAGACAATTCAATACTAGAAATAGATCAAATCCAAGGTATTTTGCCCCTACACAGTGATCGCGACGTTATAATCGGTGGACATTTTAATGTCCCATGTGGCTGGAGCACATATGTATAGTTTTAGAACGGGGTGTAAAGACAAATACTTATATCTGCGAATCGCTATTGAACTCTTTTGCGTTGACCTCCTTGCATCAACTTGTCGCTTCCCCAATTCGGGGCGATAATATTCTTGGTTTTTTAGCAACGAACGTAACCGAAAAAGTCTCAACTATAGAAACAATAAAAGGAATTAGTGACCGCATAAAATGCTTTCGCTACATGGGGTCCGAAATGAGAAGCCTAAAAGGAAAATTTACTTGTTTAAAGAAGTGGACTTCAATGACTTAAAGCGCGTGCTACAAAGTCAATTTGCAAGTTTTAAGAAAGATGGTAATCAACAAAATACTTAGGATAAATGGAATCACTTCCTGGAGATCACGCGTTTAGCAGTCAACAAGTTCATTCTCCGTAAATTTATATAGGATAACACGTAACCTAGATGCTACAACGCGGATGTTAGAAAAGCATTGCGACGTCAAAGGCTTGTCACGCCAAGATGAAACATAGGGATGATGTCCCTAGCGGAAAAGAGAATGAGATTACTTGTGATTACAAAATGTCTAAAGCGAATGCCAAGAGGAAGTCCGGAAAGCATGAAGTGATCGCAAATGGAAAAGATGAGCGGAAAATTTGAAAGTGAATCTGATAGCATGTTAGTCGTGCGTCAGAGAGGTTCTGAGAAATAAGTCAAGTGTTAATTCACTGAAAAATGAGAAAGGTGCAAGAGTAACCAGGAGTTTGCAAAAGGCTTACTTATTGAATTCCTTCTTTCAAAGCGTCTTCACCAATGCCCCACCGCATGCCTCCGATATTTTCAAGTATTTATAAGTATTAAACCCAAAAGAGTATGCCGGTCAACCGGTGGCCAAAATGGAAATCTCATGTAATGAAATATAACGTTTGCTGAAAAATGTTAAGCCTGATAAATCCTCCGGGCCCGATCTAATATCCGCTCGTATATTTAAGGATCTAGTTTCGGAAATCGCGCCGTATCTAGAAATAATGATAATTTAAGAAGTCGCTGGTAGATCACAAGGTTCCCAGAGATTGGAAAATGGCTAGCGTAACACCAATATTGAAAAACGAAGCCAATGAGGGGTCGAGCAATTACAGACCTATTTCCCTCCCATCCATTTCGTGAAAGGTTATGGAGCATGTAGTTGCTAGCTCGATCGTGAGACACCTCGATAGTCATGAGTTATCAATATAAAATACGCGCGGTTTCGGAAAAGGTAGATCCTGCGAGACAACTTGCGCTTTTTGCTCATGATATTCTTATTGCGGGAGAGAGAAATGCTCCAGTAGACGCGATTTTTCTAGATTTTAAGGAAGCCTTCTACCTCATAGTAAACTACTCATAAAGCTAGAAGCATGTGGCATAGATAAAAATATCCGGGGTTGGTTTAAATACTTTTAAGACAAAAAACTATTGAATGGTCGGGCACAAAGAATTGTGATAGATGGAGTTACGCAGCTCAAGTAGTAGTAGTTTTGAGGGGAGGCGACCGACAGCTAAGGTCATTTGCGCCATAGGGGAAGGACAGGAAAGGATGAAGGGTGGAGAGAAACCCGGCGTCGGCATTAGCCTACTCTTTACGAAAGGCGCCAAGGGGTCCGCGGCTTAACGTCCCGTCCGACGGACGGCGTACTCACTCAAAGTGCCCTCCACAAAGCACCTCAAGTAGGGATCGAGATACCTCTGAAAAATATTCAACACCGCCGGGATTTTAACCCGCGCCCTCAGGGTGGGAAGCCAGTACGTTAGCCCCCGCACCATCTCGATCCCCATACGTAGCTCAATTGCAGTAGAAGTTACCTCTGGTGTTCCCCAGGGAAGTGCTATCGGACCTCTTTTATTCCTACTTAACGTTAACTACATTGATTCCGTAGTCTCTAGTAAGATACGTGTATTCGTCGACAATGCGGTGGTTCACCGTGATATCCGTGATGCTGGGGAGGACACAGCAGCGTTCTCAGATGACATTAATGCTATACAACGCTGGTGCGACACCTGGCAGTCAGCAATAAACTTAAAAATGTGCGTGGTGATAAGTTTTTGAAAAAGAGCCATTCCCACCCGAACGCCTGCTGCATCGCGAACACCGAAATGGAATGTGTAGACTCAATTAAATAACTTGGCGTTACCCTTACTCACGATCTCTCCAGGGTGAAACACATACGGGGAATATGTGTACAAACTAACACAAAATTAGGATTTATTGAAGAGTTCTTGGTAAATGTGATGAAAAGGTCAAAGAGAAATGTTATCTGTCGTTGGTTAGGCCTCATTTAGAATATGCTACGAGTATATGGGATCCTCACTAAGTTGGATTGATTGCCGAATTGGATCGCGTGCAGCGTAAAGGAGTTAGATGTGTAAAATTTTGTTATGATAAACTTGTAGCGTATCCAAAATACTAGAGGAGCGAGGCTGGGAATCACTCATGGGGCGAAGGTTAAATTACAGATTGAAGCTCCTGCATATATTGGAAGGATGTCTCTCTAGCAGTGATGTTGAACATTTATTATTGCTCTCATCGTATTACAGTAGGTGAGGTCATGCCAATAAAATTAGAGGGATTGAGTTTTTAACAGATTGATTTAAGATGTCATTTTTGCCACGAACAATGAGGTATTAGAATAACTTTGTCCGACCGCGGTAGGGTCGTGTTCGAGTCAAATTTAGTCTGGTGTGTATTCACCCCCTACCACATACCCAGCGGTGACTGGTACCAAAATAAGGAAAAATTATTCTTGTGTGTATTCACTCCCTGCCACACACCCTAGCGGTTGCTTTCTGGCTACTAATATAAAGAAATATGAATAAATAAGCACAAGGTTTCTCGCGTAATCCACCCTTCCGAAAACCGTGCTGGTATTCCGCCGATAACTGTTGACTATGAAGCTGCCTAAGAATGGAATTGCCTCGTGTCTCTGCGCGCTCTCTCTCTCGGTCTGTCCGGCCCGCCACGGTAGCCTAGAGGATGTGTGGCAGTGGGTTTCGAGGCGGCACTAAGCATTATGTCCCCAGGAACTTTTGTTTTTCTAATAAATTTCAAGGGGGCTAGAGGGGAAGTATTGAACTACGATGAAGCTTCTTGGTCTTGTGTATCCTCCCTCTACGAATTTCAACCCAGTTGAAGAAATCCGAGGATTAATTCCGCGGGTGTTGATGGTGAAATTGTTACCCCACTCATTTTCAGTTTCCCTCCAAAGTCACGAAGGCCAAATTTTATTTAATTCTTTAAAATAAGCGTAATATTCTTTAAAATAAGTGTATTATATTGTTTTGACTTCTTCGAATCCGCGTGATGTTAAAAAACTTTGAAATTTGTTTGAAATTAACTTGTATATTAAAGGTCTTCTATGCGGATCATCTTCATGTTTTTATGACTTTGAATTTTGTAATGGGTATGCTGGAGCATTCATTAATGCATTCACGTATGTGATTGCTTAAATAAAGTCCTGTGTTTTCGTTCCTTTAGTGATGTATACATTTAAAAAATAGCTATTCACCCGATCAAAATAGAGAAAGAATTTGTTTCCACGATTTTTTATCGCGCAGATATCGGGAAAATGCCAGCGGTGCTAGCTCGGCATTCGACGCCCGAAGCAGTTGTCGAGTAATTATAAAGGCTTGAGTTTTGCTCGCGAGGATTTTATCTGCTAATTTTAATCAGCTTGGTTATCGGGTGTACGTATCGTCAATATCAAAATGGTGGAGAAAATTTTTGAGACGAACTCATGTACTCAACAGGGAAAATCCGATGTCCTTTATGGTACCATTAATACCTACTACCTTAAAGGATGGAGCGGGTACGCAATGATTTTCGTGCCTCAAGTCTGACGGTATCCATGCATCAATGATCTCGATCATAATATTTGCTGAAGATTGGAGAGTACAACAATGGAATTATGACCTTCAGGCCAATATGTCTTCATGAAAAATGGGGACATATGGGGAAGCTATTTTTACCGCTAGACTACTTCTGTCGAAGAGAATAGGTTAGGGCCATCAGGATTAATGGGATTGGAGTATATTGAAACATTGGTTTGAAAATTTAAACTGGGTAAAAAAGGTTGAGTGGGCTCTATAATTATTACGAAGCGATTCACCGGGACGCGAGCTCTTGTAAGTACGAATAGCCTCAGCCTAAGTAGCCTCGGCGGCTGGAAAGGCGGAAGGCCGCTGCCACGCAATGGATCAAGGAGAAAAACACTGCAACCCTGGTGTCGAGGGGGCAGGAAAAAGAAAATAGGCAAAAATGTGCAGTCACCCGTTATCTTCAGAGTCTGAGCCGTCCAAACTTATGAGGAAGGAAGTGAAAAATGGGGGACATTCAACAGGGGTGCGTATCCACGGAGAAAAAAGATTGCAAGCTCCCGTTTTCCGATTCTAGGCCTGTGATAAATGTGATTTGGGAAGAACGCTTCTCAGCGTGGATGATGTGATACAATAGTGCAACTTGAAGATGATGGTCTGCACGGGTGGAGCTGAAGGAGGCTGAAATATCAAATTGGGGCAGTAAGTTCATTCAACAAGAAAGATCAGCGGTGAAACAAATACCGAAGAACAGAGCACAGTCAAATACTGTATTTTACTAGTCGAAAATGTTACCGAGATAAAACAGCGCGTGAGGAGTGAAGGAAGCGGCATGAATGGAGCATGGCCTTGCAGCGACGTGGAGAACGCGAAGCGGGAGCAATGCGAATGTTGTGCCGCAGACGAAGTTTGAAGGTTGACCAAGTTGACCAAGTCCTGCGCAGAGCAGGAAGATGAAAAATTGCTGAAAAGAAAGCCCAAACTTATTGAATGTATTTTCGATACTCGATAGATTTCCTAAATCAGTCGTGGGATCAAAAACATAAAGGAAAGAGCTATTTTAAGAATACCTGCCGACAACCTTTTTCACCTCTCTCCGGCGTTCTGACGCAGTCGCATCCCGCAAACATCGGTAATTAGCTTCAATTGGATACTAGAGTGGCTTTGTACGAGGGTCATCCGGAAAGTAGTACCCGTTCGTGAAATAAAGACACAAAAGTAAATATTAACAAACATAAAAAATTTTATTTGAAAGAGGATACTTTAAACTACTTCTCAACATAATCTCCAAGCAAATTAAGGCATTTGTCATAACGTGTGACAAGTTTCTGTATTCCTGCTGCATAGTCCTTCGCCGCCAGCTCATTGAGATACGCGAGGGACCCATCTTGCACAATTTTTGCATAATGCAGATGGTGTTTAACAATTTCATGAACAATTGTTCGAGAAACATTGGGAAAATTCTCACAGATGTCATCAATTGTGACGCGCCGATCGTTCCTCACGAATTCGTCAACTGAGCTCACCAGTTGGTCTGTAATGACAGACGGTCTCCCCGAACGCTCATCGTCGTGTGTGTTCCCCCTCCCCATGTTGAAGTTGCGACACCACCGCCGAACAGACGACTCGTCCATTACATTGTCTCCATACACCTCCTTTAATTGGCGATGAATATCACATGGGCGAACGTTTCTTGCATTGAGGAATTTAATCACTGCCCTCACTTCACAACTGGCGGCGTTCTCAATTTTTTTAAACATTGTAAACAATCACAGAAACAACACAGGCAATGCTAGCGTCACGCAACTTGGCTCAGAGAAGGCAGACAAGCCACTGAAGCTATCTGACCTCGTCCAGCGGCTACTCGCGTCGTCAGCACTTCATGCGGCACGAACGGGTACTACATTCCGGATGACCCTCGTATTTATCCGGGGCCACGTGCCAAGTTTGACGTGTGGGGCATAAGTTGTCGACCCTTGTGCACCCTCCTGCACCTTTGCGTGTGCCGAGTTTTCGTGCGCTTTAAAAATGAATTGATTGCAAGTGTGCGAGAGTTTTGCGCGGACGAGAAAACTGTGAGTTGAAAACTATTGAGTATTGTTCTTTTTGTCATTCATTTCATTTTCAGCACTCCATTCCGAGGATCCGTCGACTACTATCGTTCATTCTTCACTTACTAACTCTGATAACTCCCTTACTTCAGAGAGCTCTTCCGCAACCCCCCTTCGCTGGACCCACGCATTTGGCCAACGGACTTCTCTTATTATGCTCCTCATGAGAATTCCACTTTCTAATGTTCTCCATATAATATACATTGATTCCCATGACACCTGACTCTCTTTTATCTACTTCATGCACAATATATCGCTTTCCTCCCCCGTCACTTATCCCTTCCCCCTCCCTGTTCTTCTCCATTCACGAATAATATTCGATTCAGTCAATGAAGCTTGGCAGGAAGAACATGCATCACTTGCCCTTTCTGTCATTACAAATGATTATTCAACTACATCGACGCCAATCAAGTAATTATTTTTATTAATTGATCATAAAAAAGTTTAAACAACTCACGAGACTTGCATTGAATAATAGTCAGGAAAAGATCCAAACAGTGCTATGTTTTGCTTCGGATTACTTGTTTTCTTTGATAGTGGAAGTATCTTTTCCTTTCCGAAAAATTACTTCTGGTACACTAAACGTAATAAACCACCGATCGTAAAAAATAATTCTACTAACTATGTAAATAGATGGCTCCTTATATTAACATGAGTGTGTGCATTAGTTCAATAGTTTCAGCCTCAACTTTGTGGAAGTTCATTTTAATATTTCAGCATATTCAATATTAATAGCCGTTCGTCGATTTTGGCGTTTTATTATGTTTCCTTTGTTGTCTTTCATTTATGAGTGTGTGCATTGATTTACCGTTGTTTTTATTCTGTGGAATATAAATAATAGGGCCTGGTTGGTCGTTTGATCAAGTTTATGATTCGATAGCGATGCTTAGATTGGGCTCTCAGAGCCTGCCGCAATAACCTCTTCCGGAAGTAACTTCAGTTTAAAAGTTGGAAACATATTGCCGGTGTTTTTGACGTTCCGATTTTGCACCAATATATCGACTATTGCCGCGAGAATCGTGGGAAAGAACTGCATTTATTGTAATGAGGGCTCTGATTGTTTTGCGTGGAGAAAAGTCCGCGTACAATTTGGGCTTTATTGATTAATGTGCAATGCGTTCGTTTCGATTGTAAAATAAGTAATTTTGGTCAATTTTGGACGAAAAACCTTTTCTCCGAGACCACATCGCAGTGCGCCAAGAAGATCGTCAATGGACGCCGTTTGGCTCCATATCGAAATACGATCTAGTGATAAATATGGAGCGGGATCAAGTTGTCACTTTGTTAGTGCATTGGCTTCCCACCCATTGGCCTCGGGGTCGAATCCCGGAAGAGGCAGAATTTTATCCCTATTTCTACTTGAGTTCCTCGAGGAGGAGAGTATTTCAAGTGGAGTGCGCCGTTCGTCGATTTTGGCGTTTTATTATGTTTCCTTTGTTGTCTTTCGTTTAGAGTTGGCCAATGTCGGCTTCGGGTTTCTCTCCACCCCTCCTCAATTCCATAAAAATGCCAAATGGTGCAAAGGACATCAGCTGTCGGTCGCCAGCCTCGTACGAATTGAGGCCCTGAACCGCTCTGACCTGTGACCCCTCCCTCTTTCCCACCGCTCTTTGCTGAGTGAGCCTGTTTCCGTGTGACGGCCTCATTATTTCGTCAATGCGAAATAATACCAGTCAAATTTGAACTCTTAATAGACCTACGAAACTAGGCTAACGTATCGAGCGCTGTAGTAAGCATCTCGATGTTTCTATATATCAGTTCTTAGAATCGGTGTGTGTTGCAATTTTGAGTGGCCAGTGGTGTGTCGCACTCTTATTTTCTAATCCGGGAACGAAATATTATTAGTATTTCACTGCATTAATTCTAGGTCATCGGAGGATACGTGGTCCATGCCAACTCAGATAATCGGAGATACTTAATACGGAAAGATTATATACGCGAAGATAAATTTTGGCAAAATGGCATTTCCTCACCGATATATATTATGTATGTTGAAACAAGTAACTTCAAAATTATTAGTATCGTAAAGAAAATATTATTCTTAATTTTCATTTTCAAAATATTGTTCTCGGTTAGTTGTAATTTTGGAAGGTTTTCCATGGCCAATAACAGTAATTGATGCGGTAAATAATTACTAATCATATATACGAATGGGTACCTCTATTCCACGGATAATGCGGAAACTCGATAAAAAAGGACTCGGACAATCGAGACCCTGCCACGACTACTACAGTTGCTTGTCTCAGAAAGCTTGTCTCTGAGGGTGGTCAAATATCGTCTTGGATCAGCCAATGAAGAATGTCACGAAGGCCAGCAATCGTGATGTGGCTAGATTGCCCATGATTTCTTATTGGTCGTTACTCTTCAGAATCCATGTGTGATACTTGCGAGTGAATTTTGCCATATTCACATTTTCAGAATAGAAAATTGATTTGTCCAGTGATTTTACTCTTATTGCCACTCCAGGTACCCCTGGAAGTTATTTGTGGGCCATAGAAATACGCCAATCGCATTACTGAGACTAATTCATTCGAAGGGCACGATGTATACCACTTAATTCAAAGAGTGTAGAATTGTATTTGTTTCCTAGAATGTGACCTAGAGGCTCCGTGACTCGAATTTATTCTCTCGGGATGATACCAAATAGTTGGCACACTTTGGCAAGTGAAAATATTGGTGTATTCCTCACGAACTGCCGTGGGTGTCGTTTCTGTGTATGACGAGAAAACTTGTCGTCACCACTGTGGGGTGTATTGTATTATTTATATTATATTATTTTTAAATATGTAGAAATTCTATTAGGATTTCGGTGAAAACTCGGAAAAAGCTGCTGTCTGACAATCTCTTCTCTCAAGCTTTTATTCCATCCGACTGAGTATTTATAACCTCATGATATTTATATCTCCTGCCTCTTAACAAGAATTGCGAGGATTGTTTAGAAATGGCTTTTTACCCCAATTATTCTGTACTATTGTTGTTTCACAATTAAGTAGCACACACAACTGAATTTACTGTTTCAAGTATTTTCTTCCATTTACTTGGACACGTGAATGGCCTCTCTCGTCCCTGCCTTGCCTGTCCGGAAAGTCCTTGTGAACCCCATTTGCGAGGAAATTGTGGCTTAGAAAAATAATGATAGTAATTTGAATCAAGACCATGATGAATGAACTCGCCTCGTATCTGGAAAGTGTTGTAAAATTCCTCGTGGACCGCATTAAAGAAATGAACCTTTCGTTTTTGTTAGACATGAGTTTTATTTACAACTCTCACAGCAATTAGACGATACGTACATTGTTGAATGTAATACGGGATCATCACATTTCCCACATCCCCAAAGTACTCCAGTGGTGCGGTGAAGTTTAAGGTTTTTGCCCTTTCAAGTGCGAATTACTTTCTCAATTTTGGAATTACTCTATGACTCGGATTGATTGGTTTGATGTTGTATTTTTTCATCAAAAACTCGGACCCGTCTTTGATTTCTCGCATCGGTCATCAATTATTTAAGTCAGTTTTAGAAGTGTCTTGTTGTGATTATTCCTTGTTGGTTGAATAGTTTATTGAGCGTAAAGTAGCGATGCCATAAATTTTACAATATGTATGCTCATTGCTATGTGTTTGTAGTGCTATTCCTGTCAATTATTACACACTCCGCAACCATATTTGTTCCTTTTGATAGCATTTGCGTATGTGTGGAATGAACTTCTCCATCCCGTCCGTATGATATTTAAAAACATTTTCCTTGTGTGTTCTATGTTGACGCTGTAAATTTACAGCCAGAATTATAGCAGTTCATTTTTTCATTTCTCCCGAAGCTCATTAAAAGTCTCGTTATTGAATAAATGTCTAAAACGCCTTTCGTCAATGACATTTGCGGTTTTATTTTTCACTTCTATAAATGTTGCTTTTTGACCGCCCGTTCCCTCAGCGACATCCATGTTTCCATATATATATTCTAGAAAGAAGGCGGCTAAGCTAAATATTAAAATAGGAGGGCAAAACATAGAGCAGGTAGAACAGCTTACGTATCTCGGAAGTGTTTTGGACCAACACGGTCAAAGTAGTTGGGACGTAAGGAGAAGAATTGTGCTAGGCAAAGAGGCTTTCACAAGGAGGAGGGAGTTGATGACATGTACCTTGAGTATGGATATTAAGAAAAGACTCATAAAAATTTTGATATGGAGCGTAGCTATGTACGGCGCGGAAACGTGGTCATTGAAGCAGGAGGATAGACTTAGACTGGAGGCTTTTGAAATGTGGGTGTGGAGAAGAATGGAGAAGGTGAAATGGACAGGGAAGAAAACAAATGAGGAAGTACTTGGTATGGTGGGCGAAGAGAGGGGTTTGTTGGGAGAAATCCAATGGAGGCAGGAAAAGTGGATGAAGGGGGTATTGACCGGTAGTGGGACGTTGAAGACTGTAATTGAGGGGAGAATGTTAGGCAAACGAGGAAAGGGAAGGAACAGGATAGGGATGTTGGACGGGATGAAGGGAGGAAGAAAGTACTCAGAGATGAAGAGGGACCCGATGTAGAGTAGTAGTCCAGTGGGACTGGACTGGGCGTTGGACTGCTGATCGGAAGGTCCCGGGTTCGATTCCCGGGCAAGGCCTGCAGCTCCACCCAAGGGAAGCCATAACCGGCACAGGGAAAGGAGCTGGCACCCCTACCCTGATGTGTGAATTTCACACGCTGTCGGGCTTAGTACTGGGTGAACTCAACTACCAAACTGACCTTCGGTTTGATTAGTCTTTATGGTTTTATTAATGTATGAATATTGCGAGTTTCGCGGATGTGAATAACAATGTACGAGTTAGTAAGTTAGCACGAGCAAACAAAAACACTGAAAAGAAAAACTCACACATTGCCGAATTTTCGGTGGCCTAGCCATCTTTGTCAAGGGAGAGAAGGAAGGAAAGTTCCTCGTACTTTGGTAATCGTACTTTAGGATATGGTATTTTTAATTGGAATTTCCACAAAAGATCTCCTGGTTTTAGTATTTATTCGACTGTTGATCTAAACATTTGCGAGAGTGTAGTTGCTCGGGAAACCGTGATTCTATTTAGATCACTTCTTCGAACCCTTAAATCACACACCACACATAAGTATGTATGCTGATTTACTGAAGTCTACGTAGCCCTAGCAGTCTTAGTACGGTAGATTATCTGTAAGATCGTTATACGAGGGCGGTTCAATAAGTACCAGTGCTTGATGACAATGGGCGTTCCTGAGGGAAGTTTATGTTATCATCGCGTGCTTCCATCTATCAAACGACGGCGAACACAAATTTCAGACTTTTTTAAAGGTTAGTTTGGATTTGGCAGCCATTCGAGTAAGACGTGTTTCGTGATTTTCTCTAAGATGGAAAAAGAGTAGTATCGTTCGGTAATTCGCTTTTTGTTGTTGGATGGGAAGAAACGCGAGGAGATAAAAGCAAAGTTGGATGCTGTTTATGGGGACACTTCGCCATCTATGACCACAGTTAGATATTGGTTCAAGAAATTTAAATGTGGGCGAACATCTGTTTTTGATGAGGAGCGACCAGGACGCCCGGCAGACGTGGTTACCGAGGGAATCATTCAAAAAGTCCACGCCATGATTCTCGCTGATCGACGAACGAAAGTGCGAGGCCGTGGGAGTGTCGGCCGGAACGGCAATTAATATTTAACATGATAAGTTGGCGATTAAAAAATTGTCGGCCCGATGGGTGCCGCGATTGCTCACGGTGGACAACGAGCTGATCCGGAGTTGTCGCCGCTCAACTGCATGAACTACCTTATGAATTGCTGCCGCACCCCCCGTATTCACCCGATCTGGCTCCCTGCGACTTTTTCTTATTCCCTAACATGAAGAAATGGCTCGCGGGAAAAATAGCTCAAACAAGGAAGTTATCGCCAAGTCAGAGGCGTATTTTGGAGAGTTCGACAAATCCTATTTTTTGGAGGTGTTCAAAAACTGGTCGGAACCTTGGGAGAAGTGTATCTTTCTAAAAGGGGACTATGTTGAAAAATGGGAAAAAATGTTTTTGAAAATATGGTTTCTTCATTTCTAACACAGGTACTTATTGAAGCGCCCTCGTAAACGTCTGTCATTTACGTCAGTTCCGTTACAGTTTTATTCAGAGGTTTAGATCACCGCGGATTTTTTGGACGCACGCATTTATTTGTGCACAGGTTTTTTTACAATGCCGCAATTGTTTTTCGCATACTGTCGATTTTGATCATGAGATACCTAGGACGAATGCCATGAAGGAATTACAGAAAGCTTTAAGCGATTTCAAGCGGAAAAGATAAGCAGAACATTTAAAGGAGAATCCTTAAGCACTTTGGTCGACTGTCAGAGAGGTTCTGGGAACTAAGAAACGGATAATTCACTCAAAAAAGATGAAGGCGAAAGAGTAACCATCAGTTTAGAAAATGCCAACTTATTAATTTCCTTCTGTCCAACTGTCCTCGCCAATGTTTCACCGATTGCCTCCGATAGCGTATCAAATCATTCCCGCCAACCGATGCCCATCATTGAAATTTCATAGAATGGAATTAGAACGTCTGCTGAAAATTATTAACGCTAACAGATCCTCCGGGCGGTCAAATATCGGAAAGATATCGATGGTTATTATTAGTCCCATTGTTCTAGAATAGGAGAGATCTTGTTTGCAAAATTAGAGAGATCATGCGGAGAACAGATTGAAGTTGCCATTTTTCCACAAACGATGAGGGTCTAGAATAACGTTGTCCGACCGCGTCAGTGGGGAAAAGTATTTAGGGTCAAAAGTAGTCTGGTGTTTGATCACCCCCTGCCACACGCGCACTGCCTAGAGGTGGCTTGCGGTGTGCTATGTTTCATGAAGTTTTCTCGGGTCTTCCACCAGGTCAGGGGTTCCATATTGGCCAATATGGAACCCCTGACCCGGTTGTAGACCCGAGAAAACTTCATGAAGCAAATATGCCGGGTAAGCACCAGGTCTTACTTAAGGGTGTTATGTAATAAAAAAAATTGACAAAGCCCCAAAGATACGCCTTCTTAACCGATTTCTGTTGGCTGTGACATTTCCTCCGATCACAGAATGGTAGGACAGGTGTCCAAGGGCATCGCGGCACCCTGCTTGACAAGCAGACTCAGGAATTCATTATTGTGCCACGATTTAAAATGCATATGCTAATCACTACCATTATCTCTTTGCCGTACTTTGTGTCGCCTTTTGCGACGTTAGTTCTATACAAGTTTTTTCACTTTTAAATATTAACTCGTGCTTTATTACTTTGAACGTTTAATCGTTAGCGCGAAGTAATCAGCCATCATTTTATCGCCGCAACTACCTTATTAAATTAAAGATATTTTTCTGTGCAGATTCAAAACAAAATGAACACGAAAAGAAAGAGGAATGCTAATTTCAATTCTGTATTATTAGTAACTCCAAAGAAAAATAATTCAACGCCAAAAAATATAAGCTTGTTGGGTGGAATGAAGGGAGTTAGAAAGTATAAAAAACCACAAAACAGTTATCAACTCGAAGGTCGGTTTGTTAGGTAAATCTGCGAGCACAATCACCTTTCATTATGCTCACATGATCTTTAATTAGCTTTCAAATTTAATAAGCTTCCTATGTGTTGCAATATAATTTTTAAAAGAGTGAGCACAGAATGTTTAGATGCTGGAAAATAACGTTATATGCACGGTACTAACGAGACAAGTTTGTATTGTTAATGCGATTGCGATAGAACCGCTAAGTCGATGATTGATCTCTGCCCACACCCAATTCTTAATGTGTCTAAAGGTGTACAGGTAAGTTATTATAATATCTTCAGAAACTTTTGTGTTAAAAAAATGAAATTTTATCTTGCGTCATTATTGGTAATAATTTCGATAGTACATATATGTGGCTTACTGATGACAAAATAT
Source organism: Hetaerina americana (assembly GCF_022747635.1). Taxonomy (NCBI): domain Eukaryota; kingdom Metazoa; phylum Arthropoda; class Insecta; order Odonata; family Calopterygidae; genus Hetaerina; species Hetaerina americana. Next base: position 2,425,694 of record NW_027286863.1, read on the forward strand.
AAATGATTTCTCCCATTATATGTGAATAATATCATTATTTTAGAGACTCGAACTTTAATCTTCACTTGTTATTTTGAAATTGTATCTTTTAAGTGCAATTGTAATCAAAGGATTTGAATTTTTACGCGCCAAGAGCGTACGTATATCGCTCTTCAATTTGATCAGCTGGTATCATAATGCGTTCTGATTTGTAAAAAACCGGAATGATGTCTAATAAAAGTAATAATATTAGTGAAAGTTTGAATTGTGCATTAATTTTTTATCAAGGTAAGTTTCACTTTCTAAATTGAAAATGCCAGATTTTACGATTGTGTACGGTAAATGAGTGGTGGAGGGATTGAGACAGTCGTTTCTAATGCCCACTAGGATTTTCTCGTGAGTTGTAAGAGGGCGATTTAACTTGTCCATTTTATGAGCACCTTTACCGGTGACAATTGTATGTGACACTCATATTTTGATTTTTGACATATATTTTTATTCGTTTTCTTGTGGATATTATTGTCTTTTGTGCGCGAGTTATTGTGTTATTAAATTTAAACTCTTAAAGTTACGACGAGTGTATATTTTCAACCCCCCGGTAATTGTCCTGGACATTAATATCGAACGGTGAGCTGTTATTAAATGTTTATTGTTTTTTGATGTTTTAAATCTTTCTGGTTCTGTGCATACCTTTTATAAGAATTCTTAGGGACGGAGAACATGTTTTTGTGTCGGAATTGAGTACCCGAATGTTCAATGCATTTTGATGCAGTGAAAAGCGTGCCCTATTATTATGATAAATAAATTATTTACAAATGTACTTCTCTAAAAGTGTCTTTCTTTATTTTATATTTAGAAAAAGAAGAAATGGTAGGTCTGACAGTATCAGTCTCCCAAGGAAATCGCTCATCTCCAGATGAAAATAAGAAATCGGCAAGTATTGGGAATAAACATTATTCTTGGCTTTAAGTTACTGGGGTGCTTCTCGCAAGCCCTGGTAATGAGTGAGATTTCTCTTGGTAGATTTTATTTGTTCTGTTATGATTTATTTATCAGTAATGCAGAAATTATTACTATTACCCACAAGATTATGCCAGTTTAATTTAGAAAAAAACAATTGTCTGAATGAATGGTTGTTACGTACTTCAAAAATGTTTCTGTTATCAATTTGCAACAATTCACAATCCAGTTGATACACATCTGGTATTTGATATTTAAATATACGCGTATGTGTTATGGTAGTTAATTTATCTGTCATGGTTCTTACTTAGGACCATTAAATTTTAAAAATGTCTACATGAATTTATCTTATTCCTTTTATTTTTTAACAATGGCAATATTAATTGGGTGGGACATTTTGGGATGAATGTTCATTATATTTTTTTAATATTAACTTTTCCTCCTAGAAATTCTTTAAATGTGGAATTCCATTGTAGTCATTTCATTTGTACAAATTAGTATTTTAATACTATGTGCATTTTGTGTGGGTAATTATTTGTCTCTGTGTTCATAGTAATAAGTTCAAAACAGAATACAAAACCTAGAGTATCGTTTAATCAGTTTTGCTTAATTATTATTCCCACTGGCCACACTTGGTCAATAATTTCAGCTGATACAATACTCTTTGAAATATGCATTTATCAAACATATTTTAGTGTATATCTGTATGGGTATTGACAAACATGGCTTATTGTAAATATTATTTTCTCAATTGCTCAAAATTAATGGATACCTTTCTTAATCAGCTTTAATAAAGAAAGTTAGATTTCTGCAAAACTTGTAAGAAATGTAGTTCTTTGATGTACATGTAAAAAATGTTATATTCAGACCTAAAGTCAAACTTAACATCCTGAAATGTGTTATGCTAAACTTCATTTTATTCAAGTGGGTTTACCTAATTAGTATATTCAATGATTTAGCTATTTTATTATTTTGTAGCTGCTTTAGCAGTAATTTTTAGCTATAAACTTTCACTGAATGGGTCAATCAATCGGTAAGCTATTATTTATACACCAAACTCCAAACTTTTGTAAAAGTTTCTTTTTTACTTCTAGTGCCATCATGTTTGCCAATACCATGTTTTATGTGGCATGAAAAACATTTATTTCTATTTGAAGTAATAATTTTTTCCCTCACAGGAGCAACTTGTGGAGTTGACTAAGCCGTCTACTAATAAGCAAGGAGGTGAAGGTTCTGGTAAGATAATTTATTATTCTTTGAACCATGTCCAAACAGCATATGACTTGATCCCATAGTTATGGACTGCACTAATTCAGTAGCTTATTTATTACTTTAGAGTTCATAGCTTAATTCTCTTCCTGCCACTGTTGGTACTGATGTACCATTTTGTAGTGCATAGCAGCATAATGCTTGGATCTCTTCAATGACCTTCAACTCATTTCTCCTTCCCTGAAGCTTTTCATATTGTAGGCACAGGCAACCAGTGCTAAGGCTAAGGAGAGGGGCCATGATATTTTTTGATGAGGCTAAAACAGAAACTTAACACTTCCACAATAAAGAATTAATATTTCACGACCATGGTTTTGATGCTGTGCGTCATCTCATGATGATGCTGAGCAGAATCGAAACAATGTTCGTGGAATATTAATTCTTTATTGTGGAAGTGTTAAGTTTCTGTTTCACCCTCATCATGAAGGAATTCTACAAAGTTAAACCTGAAAATGTTATAATATTTTTTGACTGAAATTGCCACAAATTGTAGTGTAAGAAACTAATGCTGTGATTTGCCTTTTTTTTCTGCACCCCCTGCCTGTCAGAGTGTTTTGTATCAAAATCCACCCAATGGAGTATTAGCATGAACAAAGAAAATGCGAACAATGAACAGATCTAGATATTTAAATGCTAGTTGGACTGAAATTTTTCAGCATTCATGGCTATTCTGCTAATTGATAACTATCTGAACTGAAAAAACCCAATCAAACTGAGAAGTCTGGTTAAGAGAAAATATGTATATATGTTTAAAATCTATTTTCGTAAAGCAAACAATATCTGTGGCAATGAGTGAATTTATACTCGGTGAGGTTATATTATATCGTTGTTGACCGATTGCTCCTTTTGGCTACACAATAAGCAATAATAGAAGATGATGTCATAAAAGTAGTAGTTATTCTTATTATGACGAAAATTTGATTTGTAAACATGAAGTAACCACGTATGAGAATATTTCAATGTAAACTGTTAACATCTAAAAAATAGGCTGTGCAAATTATGTTATATTCAAAGTTTGATTGCTATTTATTTGGAAAGTGGTACCTTAGTGACCTATTGTCTGTGACTCAATGAAAACTGGAATTGTTTTATTTGAACTGTAAAATTCATATGAAAAAATCCTAGACCGATGCTGCAAAATATATATTGTGCCTTGGCATCTGATATAAGTAATATTTTTGAGAAGTATTGCTCATGTCAATGTGGACAAGTATATTCAAATACACGATGTCTGTCCGGGAAGGATACAGCCATGCAATATTTTGAGAAATATAGACTAACTAGGACAATTAGGCCTTGGTTTCTTTTGAAGTACCCCCCCTTTGGACCTCATGCAATTATCCAAGCATCTCTTCTACTTTCCAAAAATGCATCTTTTTTGGAGCGAAAAGAACTCGTTTTGCTTCATTCATCCCATTCTCTTTCATCTTGTCAATGTCAAAAATGTGTGCTGCAGTTGCCAAAGGCATGCTCCATGCCGCAAATGATAACCCAGGTATTTTTGACTGGGTCGTAATTGGAGATCTTGAGTCATGGGTCTATGGCTATGATCCTGAAACCAAAGCCCAGTCTTCCCAACAGTCGGTAGACGAGATAAAGAAGAAGGCAAGGAGGCAGCTGGTGACCATTCTTATAAAACGTACTTTGTGGGTTGTTTTGGATAGATGAAGATATGCTAGGCTAAGTGAGTGAGGTCCCAAGGGGAGTGCTTTGAATGGGGGAAAGATATGCTAGGCTAAGTGAGTGAGGTCCCAAGGGGAGTGCTTTGAATGGGGGAATAAGGCCTCTAGGTAGGCTATTTTTCTCAAAATATCCCATGGCTGGATACTTAAGGGACACTGCCAATGAATGTATGCATGTGGGAAAGGGTTGGCGTTGTGTCATGGTGTTAATATGATGAGGAAATAATCCAGTATTTTCAAGTAAAAAATGCTTAATTGATTGTGGTCTTCAATAGTTTTTCATCTTTAACTTGGGGAAAGTATAGTCCGTATTATCTTCAGTTCAGAGTAAGTAATCGGGGGCATGCCTGAAATAGAGGTATCTCTAGTTCAAGTATGCCCTCTCCTAACACCTATAAAATGCTTGTAAGCAACATTTTTCAAATCCTTAGGGCGTTCTCAGCATAATTTTTGAAAGGTATTAAATACAGTGCGTTTTCCCTCTTTCTTCAAAGCTCTTCATTTAAAAAATTAAAGAAATACTGTGCCACCAATAAAAAATGACCAGGAAAAATAATTTCATATTAACATGAAATTCAGAGAAATGCAGTGAGTTTGCAGAGGAAGGGTGAAATTGGTGCACTATACAGCGAGGTTAAATATTTATCGGGAAGTAAGAAGGGAAGATCTATCCTAACAGTTAGAGATAAGGCGGGTAAGGTAATAGTTGACGCAGGAAAGATCCAAGAGAGATGGAAGGAGTATTTAGAAGAACGTATAGTAAAGAACTTAGACCCACAAAGTTAGACATTGAAAAAGAATATGGTGTAGAGGAAGATAGTTTAGGTCCAGGCATACTAGACAATGAGATAGATAGGGCATTTAGGGAGATGAAACTAAATAAGGCCGTGGGGGTAGATAACATTCCCGTGGAACTTTTAAAATGCTTAGGAAAATGTGGGAGACAAGCTATATGGGCTGATCTGTAGTATTTATGAGGAGGGAATCTGGCCGGAAGACTTTGTGAGATCAGTTTTAGTTCCTATTCTGAAAAAGGTGAATACTACAGGACAATACGTTTGATATCCCATGCAGCTAAAGTTATTCTCAGAATCATCAACAAAAGGATAGAGAGTAGGGCAAATGATTACTTAGGGGATGATCAGTTTGGGTTTAGGAAGGGGAGAGGTACGCATGATGCCATTGTAGTAATGAGATAGCTAATCGAGAGGAATATAGAATACAAACAGGACGTATTTGCCTGTTTCTTAGATTTCAGAAAAACATTTGATAGAGTGAATTGGGGAAAACTAATGAGTATATTGCAGAAAATAGGAATAGATTGGAGGGAAAGGAGGCTAATCCGCAACCTGTACATGTCTCAGACTGCTCAGGTGCGGGTGGGAAACGGGGAGTCAGGATGGGCAGTGTTAGGAAGGGGTGTAAGGCAGGGTTGCCCCTTATCACCATTGCTGTTCAACCTGTATGCAGAGGAAATGATCAAAGAGGCATGGGAAGAACTCGAGGTAGGAATGAAAGTGGGCGGGGAATTCGTAAAATCAGTTAGGTTTGCTGATGACCAAGCTTTAGTTTGTCAGTCAGCCAAGGGGTTTCAAGGATTGCTGAGCAAATTGGAAATTCAGTGCGACCGGAATGCGATGAGAATCAATATTAATAAAACAAAGGTTATGAGATTTTCTAGAAAGAAAAAGGCTAAGCTAAACATTAAAATAGGTGAGCAAAAACTAGACCAAGTAGAACAGTTTACGTATCTCGGTAGTGTTTTGGATCAACACGGTCAAAGTAGTAGGGACGTAAGGAGAAGAATTGCGCTAGGCAAAGAGGTTTTCACAAGGAGGAGGGAGTTGATGACCTGGACGTTGAGTATGGATGTTAAGAAAAGACTCGTAAAAACTTTGATATGGAGCGTAGCTATGTACGGTGCGGAAACGTGGTCATTGAAGCAGGAGGATAGACGTAGATTGGAGGATTGTATTAAATTTCTAACTGCTCCAAAGCATCGAGCCTTTGACCTTTTTCTTCAAAATGAATAATTTTTGTCACAAAGTCACTTTTGTGGTCACTTTCGATGAGGTGCTTTGCAAAGAGGGATGTTATGTTCGTATTTTTTACACATGTTTGGTGTTCTTTAATCCTTTCTTTAAATTTCCATCCTGTTTGCCCAATATACTTTGTGCTACAATCTAAGCACCTTAACTCATACACTCCACTCCTCTCGTTTTTGGGGACTTTGTCTTTAGTGTGAGAGATTTTTTAAATTGCTCTATTGCCATAATTTTTATGCATGTCTCAAAACAACCCATACATGAAATATGAAAATGCATATGAGTTCAGAGAGTTGATGCGGCTGATTTGTATTCACTTGTTGCAGGATGTAAAATGATGAGTTGTAGTAATTTAAAAGAGAAGGCAAAGGGTTCATCAGTCACACTATTTCAAGGTGTGTAACAAAGATATTGCCTGCTGTTTTTGGGTTCTGTACAAGCAACACCCTGCCTTGAAAGAAATTGAGTTCTACATAAATTAATAAAATAAAAACTCATATAGCCGTAATAAGTTAGCAAAACTCGTCCCGCAATGAAAACTAAATTTGTTCTGATGGTTTGTGGGAACAGAAATTCCAGGACAGTGACCAACCACAACCTCTCAACCAGGACACCCTTCTGTAGTAGTTAAAGGGAATGTTACTTCCCGGTCAGTGATCAACTGCAGACCTTAACACTCCGACACAATTGGGATCATTGACAGAGTTCAAGGGACTCTGGTGAGGATACAAGGGTCTATGAACAGATGTACACCATCCATGACTGTTTACAGGAATAAATTCCGTGACAAACACACAGCTGATGAGCACTCAGGGAAACAATCCCTCACTCACATCTAAAAGGGCCTCCCAACTGCGAGAATGGTACTCAAATTGAGCAAAGTTGGCAAAAAACAGGGAGAGGAGAGAGTGTGTGTTGGATATGCATATTTCGGCTACAATATAGCCCTCCTCAGCGAACAGAAGGAAAAAAGGCTTGCAACAAAAGGTGGGAAGCAACACAACCTTTGGCTTACAAGCCTTACTGATGCTCAACTCGTCTCTGCATTACAGCGATTCTTGTCTTGGCTTGCACGTGCTTGCTGTACAAGTTCTTGTGTTGGTGAGAATGAAGGTGTTGGAGAAGCAGTGTGTGTGAATTGAATTTTCTTTTAACCTCAGGAAAATTGCAACTGAAACGAATGATTCAAGAGGTATTCAGCAATGAATCTTTAAGTAGGGCATTGTGTTCTCATTGGCATAACCACATACAATCTAACAGAATTGGCACATGACTTGGGCTTGTTCTCGCTGGCTGTATGTCGTTCGTTATCATTCTGCATTTGTTCTGCTTCTGCCATTCATATACTTTCTATGCCTTCTTTCATATAATTTGTGACTATGTTCAATGCATCTCAGATTTCTCATAAAATCATGCATTCAAGACAAAATAGATTTTTTGTGCACGTGCTCAAGTTGTGTCCATAATCTTTCACTCATGAGTGCCCAAGTGACCCAATCATCTTTTCAGAGGCATCCCTGCTGTTCCAACCCAACCATTCTTGTCTCATAATATCTTCCTTTGACCAGAATGGCACTCATTCAAGACGCATGCTGAACTTATTCTAAATTAATCCCTTATCAAGTGCAGCATAACGAGCTGCAATCATCTATGGATACCAACTTGAGTATGAATTCAAAGTAATTTATGAGGCCCTATCTTGCGATTCGTTATGTCTTAGTTCTGTCATTCAGAATAAAGGCTAAAATTTGACTGTCCACTATTATGAACACCCGACACAGTACAGTATCATTTACATCAATTTCAATAACAGTACGTACAATGTGTTTGTTCAGTATGTATGAAGAATTAAACTACTACGTAATGAATTCTGGTAATGATAAAATAAGTATATTTGTAAAATCAAAGATTGTCCCACCAATTATTATTAATAATTAGCATTCATCTTGAAATCATTTGATTCTCCTACTCTAGACCCTTCCTATGCTCACCTAACATACAAGGTTAATTTTGTATGCCAGGTACCTTTGGTCCATTTAGGATTGCCATGTCTATCTCTCGATGATCTAATCATATGAGACTTAAATCCCTCCCATGGCTTTGGTTATGTAAGGTTGTTGGAGTTATATGAATAATGGGATATTGGGTATGCAAGGGTACTGGCCTGCTAATGGCTGCTGCACCCTACCAGTCAATTTTGGAGAATCAGCTATTTACTACATGTCAAACCAAAACCTACTAATATCTCAAGCTCATTATCTCCATTGTAAACAAGCTAGCATCACTTCTGAGTAGACTACCTTGATATCCAGAATTTTTTTGCCCATGCCCCATCATTAGACGGTATTTGCAGTGCTCTACAAGCTAAGACCTTGATTTATATTTGAACCATTTCAGGTGAAGGTGATGTGGGAAGCAATAGCATTACTGTGTCCCGAGAAGCTGACAACTCGCAGCCCTCAGAGGATGAACCTGAACCAAAGACTGCTACATCATCTGGGAAGAAGCCAAAGTACCAGTACACCAGGGTATGTATAGATAAATTTAGTCTCAGTGATATTAATTAAATGGCAGTTATCACATTAATGCTTTTCTTAGGTTTAACTTCAACCCAAGAGAACTTCACTAAAATCGTGCTGGGAAAGCACTAAATTCTAAATGGCAATTGATGAAAGATTCCTATTTGTCATGAATTCATATATCTAATAGGTTATACTGTTTTTTTGAGTTACTGATAGTGTCTGCTTGATAATACATGTATTTTGTTTGCCCAAAAATGGCTTGAATGTGGTATAATCATGCATTTTTTGGTCAGGAAGTATCTCAAGAGCATTTTAAGTTTATCATCAATGAGTATTTGAGAGAAGTCTAATTTATAAAAAAAAAAAGAAATACTTAAAGTAAGTGCTCTCTTTCATTGCATTGTGGAGGAACTTCATAGTGAAATAAGAGACTTAGTTTTTTACATAATATGTTTAATAAACCACCCAGATTAAGATGTTCTATATTTTCATCAAATGAGATGTCTAGAAGCTATGCTGTTTTCCCAATTGGTTTGCTCCTGACTTGATTGACAACTTAACACGTTTGATGTATTTACATTTCTTGAATAAATCAATTATTCATAATGAAAAAAAGAGGCAATCATTCAAAGGATTTTAAGATCAAGTCACTAGCAGTATTTCTCCATTTTTGGAAAAGATACATTGACTACAAAATCACTCATCTTAAATCAAGACATTTTTAACAAATATTGCATTATTTGTGTACCTTATTTCAACCTATTTTGCGTGATTTTGGTTATTATATACCAAGAAGCACTTTTCTATTTTAATATTGGTTGAATAGCACCAAGAATGTAAATGCTAGTTTTATTTGAATGATTTTTTTGGATTTGTAAATGACTAATTGTTATATTGAACTTAAAATTAAACCACTTGGCTTTTCCACATAGAATCTATGTGGAAAAGCCAAGTGGTTTAATTTTAAGTTCAATATGAAGAATTTCCACCAATTGATGCCAGAAACTGTTTTATTTAATTGTTATATACTTGTCTATTTTAGGAACAACTGATGGAACTGAGAAACCACCCATTGTCTCGGCAGAAACCATCTATACCTAACAAGTATATATTTCTCATTTACTATCTATTTGTGCTTATTTGGGGATCGAGATGGTGCGGTGACTAACGTACTGGCTTCCCACCCAGAGGGCCCGGGGTCAAATCCCGGCGATGTTGAATATTTTTCAGTAGTATCTCGATCCCTACTTGAGGTGCTGTGTGGAGGGCACTTTGAGTGAGTACGCCGTCCGTCGGATGGGACGTTAAGCTGCGGACCCCTTGGCGCCTTTCGTAAAGAGTAGGCTAATGCCGACGCCGGGTTTCTCTCCACCCTCCATCCTTTCCTGTCCATCCCTAATGGTGCAAATGACATCAGCCGTCCGTCGCCTCCTCTAAATACCACTACCTGTGTTTATTGATGCTCTGTTTACAATACTAAACAGTTATCTGCTTTTTGGATGCACATTTTCTCACATTCATCTTGCTTTTTATCCATGTTAGGTTGGTCTTTGTGTAGGATTATAATCTATGCAGGTCAACCCTGCGTTTGCATTATTGGAATTTACATTTTTGCTCATTTTACGATAATTTTATCAGGTCTTGTAAAAATTCATAATTATTTCAATGTATGTGGAGTGGAGAATTCAGGTTATGTTAAATAGTTTTATAGTGACAAGTAGCAATATTCATTCAACATTGCTTAGTTTTTTGTTACACTAATAGCTTCTTTCAATGCGAAAAGTGTTGTGCAAAAGCCATTAGGCACATTGCAATTGATAAAGATTTTGCACACGCAATGCTTGTGAGAACCACAAATGGTGAATATGATGCATCATTAGGCAGTTTTTATGGGTTGAAAATATTGATGTGCACGTTTCACACAAAGCAGTCTAACGATTGTTTTAATTTCATTAATGACTGTGCATAATTTTATCAGTTCATGTATTTTCTTCCAAACAATTTGTGAATGATATAAAATGGAATCTAAAGTAGTATGTAGCCGGACAAAGCTTGCGTCAGTGGACACTTCAGTGACGATGGTCATTCCTATGAATATGAGATATGATAAGGGAGCAAGGAGATGACAGTTTAGCTAACCCCCTGACCTACAAATGAGATGAGTTCCTGTGATCACCTTGCCCCTCAAAGTAGAGTACACGTACAAATTATTAGCAAAATGTTAAATATGTTTTTGCAAACCCAATAACATTTAAAATATACAAAAATGCACCATTTCAAAAAGATTTTACAATAATCTTTGGCAATTGTTAAGTTTTTCTCAATTTTAGCAAACATTTCAACGTCCTGTGTTCATCAAAATGTAATTTTTTTGAATGTGAATGCCTACAAACTCATTTAAAATTAGTCAAAGCAATACAGTGCATCAATTTCAGTGTGCCAAAATTTTTGCCTTGACTGATATTTGAACCCGGATCCCTCGATGTCCGACTGAGTGCTTTAGCCAGTTACTTTAGCTATCAAGGTGTTTTCTTAAAATCGGGAATTTTGGGGGCTTTTAAGGAACAAGATGTTGTGATGAAGTACCGTACATACAATGTCACAGTCATTCCTCGTCCCACACGAAGCACCAGAGTCCAGGAGGTTAAAGCCAACTTTAAATGCAATTGTGTTTTATCTTTGATGAATTCCTAGAAACTGTGAGAGGTGCGGCTACAGTAACTTTTAACTGAGTCATCCACTAAGTGTGCATTAAAATGCATCAATTTCAGTGTGTAAAAATCATTCGCCTTTAACGTTGTATGGACGCTATTTCTTCACGGCATTAATGAGAGTATCTAGCCTACCTGTGAAATTAGGCTCTAGATGAATCTACTACCTAAGTGCAGCTATGTGTCTTTTCCCTACCTAACATGGTACTAAATAAATACTGTAAACCCTGGACTACATTTTTCATCCGTACGCTTCCTGCCTCCATTGATTTCACGTCCCTTATCCCTTTCTTAAGTCTTTCCTAGGCATCCTTCAAGGGTGGGAATTTTAGAAATAGCCAAGGCGCCATTGAAATGAGAACTCTACTCTTTGTGAAATATTAACTAAGATAAATATGATGCTGAGAAAGGAAACTTCTGAAAATACTGTGAATGCTGTCCAAAAATTTTAGCTAATTGCTGTTGGCCGGGGTGTGGAAATATATCCATATTTACTATGTTGGTCATTTCAATCATGATATGTTGCTCATAAATTGCCTGATTGACAAACATCTCTCCTCTCTTTGTATACATCAGCCAAGATCTTTTTATAGTTCTCATTATGAATGAGCTTGAATGTATGACGTATGTAGTGAATTGTTTATTTTTATGCCTGTTTAATACATTTAGCCTGTTTTTAAGATATCAGTAACCATTAGTATCATGAAATGAAATTACTGACTTAGTGTTTCCGCACACTTTATTTAAAAACACGACCCAGGTTTCGATGTTGAAAGTCATCATCAGGTGGTCCTCATAGAAGCAAACTTGGTGTATATACCTTCTGACCAATTCCCCCCTCCATCGATCAGAAGGTATATACACCAAGTTTGCTTCTACGAGGACCACCCGATGATGACTTTCAACATCGAAACCTGGGTCGTGTTTTTAAATAAAGTGTGCGGAAACACTAAGTCAGTAATTTCATTTCAATATGTTGTGCAAATTCCATTGTGTTACGCCACAGAAAACAAATTTCATCAGTATCTTATTTGAGGTTTAATGTTTCATCTCCATGAAAATCATGGGGATCGAGATGGTGCAGGGGCTAACGTACTGGCTTCCCACCCAGAGGGCCCAGGTTCAAATCCCGGTGGTGTTGAATATATTTCAGAGGTATCTCGATCCCTACTTGAGGTGCTGTGTGGAGGGCACTTTGAGTGAGTACGCCGTCCGTCGGATGGGACGTTAAGCTGAGGACCCCTTGGTGCCTTTTGTAAAGAGTAGGCTAATGCCGACGCCGGGTTTCTCTCCACCCTTCATCCTTTCCTGTCCATCCCCTATGGCACAAATGACATCAGCTGTCGGTTGCCTCTCCTAAGTACCACTACTACTCCAAGGAAATCATTCTTTTTTCAGTGATGCTCCACCTTTTCATCGATCAAGAAGTTGGGACCAAGGGCAGTGGCATCATGGCTCCAGGCATGAGAATTCCAATGAAGATGAAAGAGTTGGGCATGGGGATGCTCCCCATGAACCTCCCAAAGGATTTATCAGGCTCAATGCTGTTGGGGTAAGCTAATGTGAATTGAATGCTGCATTTACCATTTTTTAGTGAGAATTAATGGGTGGTATCATTTCACTCGAACTTAAAGTTTTTGACATTCATGATTATCCTTGGTGAAATAACAAAAATGATTGCCTATTCTAACTTTATTTGCAAGATTAGAAATTGCTGTAACAAAATATCTCCTTGATGAATGTTATTATATGGAATGTTAATAATAGTTTCTAGTAAATGCTCTTTTGTGGTGCATTTGAAGTAAAATAATGTTTAATACCCTGTGTCATTTATTAATGCATTTGAATGGCGTAACTTCAAAGTTGTTTCAAAATTGGTTCATAAAATATGAAAAGAACATAAGCATTGGATGTTCTCCGGAAACCTTAATGTCACTTCCTCTGTGTGTTTGTCAAGAGAAGCATGAAGACATGGAAGCTATTAAGCAAAATTGACCTGTAAAATTTTCTTGTGTGATGTATTCTTATATGAAGAATGAATAAAATGTTTGGTTGTTTTAATAATGAAGTGATGAAATTCTAGAGTAAGATCCATGAGAGGATATAACATCCGAGTCTTGTATTGATAGCTCCATTTATTCTTCGTTGCCATGCTTGGTAGAGTAAATATGAGAAGTGCCAAGTCCTTAATAATTTCCAGTTGATAAATATTTCCTTGGTAACTGCTAAATTGCATCAAACCAATGGATAATGTGCATCTTTTGTCCTTTCCTCAGCGGCGGTCTGGAGATCCTAGGGAGCGATTGAGGAAAGAGCAAGATGGCATTGTCCTCAGTCCTCAGCGGCGCAATTTCAACTCTGGTTGTTTTGTCATGGTGACACCCCAGCAGCAGCAGCAGCAACAGCAGCAGCAACAGCAGTCATCTCAGCACCAGCAGGCCGCATCAAACCGCCGCCCCGAGAGCCCCCTGGGCAAAGGGGAGAGGTAAATGCCTGAACCACACTACTCTGCTCTTAACCTTGAATGAAGCAAAGTGAAAAAATGTATCATAATTATTTTTTACTCGCTTCATCATTGCCGATTAGGGATGTCTGAAACTTTTGAAATCATTAAGTTTGAAGTGAATCGGCCAAAATTCTAGATAATCTGGAATGGCATTGGAGATGGTAGGTTTCATATTTTTGCAAACATTCAAAGAAGATGGTGAATACCAATACCTGGAGGATACTGCTTCAAGAGTTCATGCATAAGGTGACTGACTTTCCATTGGATGGAGAGAAAATATTTATTGTATGGTTCTCAAAATCATGATCATCTTTTGGATGAGTAATTTTCCACAGCTATCCAGTTACTATGGAAAAGATCATTGGGTTGCTTTCCATAGTTGAAGATATGTAGTCTGTATGCTTATGCTTCATACTTACTCTCTGATTTTCCACTCCACTAAAGGTTTCAAAGGAAATTATAATTCATTTGTTGGTTTTATCACCCAGTTTCAATAAACCATTACTACCATGTACGAGGGAGGACCCAAAAATAATGGGAATTGGGCTGCGGTGGGGAGTGAGAGTGGGGGAAGCCTTTGTTTGGCTGGTCATACACCAGGCTCACGCCACCTGCGTCAGTATGCACACTGTGACCGGATCGGTCCGTCCGTGACAGCTGTTTCAGTGAAACAACTTTTTTCATTTTGCCGAAAAACATGATGGTGGATTTTCAAGAGCAATGTGCTGCAGTGAAATTTTGTTTCCTGTTGGGGAATTCGGCCGCGGAAACTATTGTAATGCTCAAGACTGCTTATGTGGAAGCTGCCCTAAGCAAAACCGGAGTCTACGAGTGGTTTACATGCTTTAAAAATGGTGAAATGTCAATTGAAGACCATCCCCGTTCAGGCCACCCTTCAACATCAAGAACTGACGAAAACGTCGACAAAATCAATGCCCTCATTCACGAAGACCGTCAAAGAACAATTGATCAACTTTGTGAGATGTTTGGAGTGTCATGGAGTTCAATTCTGAAGATTTGCATATGAAAAGGGTTGCAGCCAAATTTGTCCCTCGCCATCTCACTAACAAGCAAAGGGAGCGTTGAGTTCAGGCAAGTTTTCAGCTTCAAAATCAGTTTAAAGAGGACCCTGGTTTTTTTCCCAAGGTGGTTACTGGTGATATCGTGGTGCTATGAATACAATCCTAAAACGAAGGAGCAATCAAGCCGATGGAAGACAGCTGGCTCTCTTCGTCCAAAAAAAGCTCTTCAAGTGAAATCAAACATCAAGACAATGCTCATTTGTTTCTTCGATTGCAAAGCTATTGTGCACTCAGAGTTAGTTCCCCTGGGTCAAACAGAAGTTTTACCTGGAGGTTTTGAAGAGATTAAAGAAGAGTATCTGGAAGAAAAGAGCAGATCTCTGGCACACAGGCGGCTGGTTCTTCCATCATGACTACACGCCGGTTCATACCGCCCTCTCCCTGATGCAGTTTTTGACAAAAAACAGCATGGCATCGATTGTCCACCCCCCTACTCACTGGATTTAGCTCCCTGTGACTTCTCTTTGCTCCCCAGACTCAAAAGGGACTTGAAAGGAAAGTGTTTTGACACTGTGGAGGAGGTAAAACAAAAATCGCTAGAAGGCCTAAACGACATCCCGATGAATGAATTTCAGAAATGTTTCGAGCAATGGAAGCAACGTTTGGAGAAGTGCATTGTGGTCCATGGGGAATACTTTGAAGGTGAACTTAATTTAATGTAAATGTATTGAGAACTAAAGAACCTATAAAAACATTCCTGTTATTTTTGGGTCCCCCCTCGTATGTACTACTTTGAAATAGCCACCTCAGTCTTATATTTGCAAATTTTTAGGTTCAAGTGTAGTAGTTAAGTACTCTTAATTAAGACTTTGCATTAAATATTGAATGAAAAATACGGTAATCCAAATTAATTTCTTGCATATCATCATATCAGTTGATTGTTACCTTTATTCTACTGCTTGAGCCCCATGTTTCTCTGCGGGGAAAGCAGCTCTCCCCAATGAAGGGCTTCTGAGATGAGGCAGAGGCAGTGACCTCAGGGTGGTCAGTTACATGGTCTATGCTGTAGCCAAAATACTGGTATCTTCCCATAAATTCATCCCTTGGGAGGATAAATTGGTCAGCCGGCAAAAACAGTTTGAGTTTTAGGTCGTGCAGGTATTCAGAATTCAGTATGTGATGGAATGCATGGCATATGGGTGTTTGTTTGTTCACAATGTAGTGCATACAGGCGGTACGGGCCTGTAGGACTTGGAATTACTTTTGACCCACTACTAGAACCATGAAATACTGAAAAAGCTCATGTTCACTGTGAAGCAGTGTGAGGTGGAAAAAGTACTGACAGGGAAAAGGGCTGGAAAAAAGCTAGTCTTAAGAACTGGGATGAAAGTGGAAAATTCTATCATCTGCCTTCAATCGTCCGCCTTTTTTTACTGTGATGTCCTCACTAAGGACCCCCAAATGCTATGACTGTGGATTATCAACTCTGCTGAAACATTCTGCTCACCTGGTGCAAGAACAAACTGTGTTTTCCAGTAGCAGCAGGCATGTCCTGGTGGATAGTATCTGGATGGACTAGAATTATCTTTGACATGGAAGGCCATTAAGGTAGCATGCCAGGAGACCAATCGTCATATCATTTTATGATTGTCATTTTTAAGTTGAGCTATTATTCTAATGCCAATTAATGCCACTAACTTGTGTGATAAAATCTTTTGCTTTATTAATCGAAACCTGCATAGCATTCAGACATATGATAGCTACCACCCATTTGTGATATCATTTTTTAGATTGATATTGTGTTTAGGACCATGATGCTTTCCATCATTTTGATAAATGTGGACAAAATCTTTGCCAGTTACACTCAATATGGCTTGCTTATATTTGCCATTCAGGGTTTGATTAAAGGTAACCGTGAGCTATTCACTTATTCTATATTTAATGACAAAAGTATAAAATTGCTTGTGGCCTCACTTTTTATTTATTAATATTCAACAAATAATGGTTATAGTTATAAGAAAACTGATGTAAAATTCATCAAATAAGCTGTACAATTGCTTGAAACCTTCCCGTCTGTGGTGTGTGAAAATGAGGATGCATGCATATCGCCTCGAAGAAGGGGTGGGAAATAGCCATACTTATCTGTTCTCTTCTCATCTCAGCACATTGGAGTCTGCCATCAGAATGTGGGAGGAGTGGTGAAAATGACTTTTGATGGCGTTGCGCCTAGTAAAATTGTACCCATTTAGTCCAAAAGATCATTGCATGAAATGTCATTGTCGATGTCATTGCGTGATATTGATGAGGATAAATTGGAAAGAAGAGGTATATGGATGTTGAAAAGAAGAAAAAGTCCCAAATCCAATTAAGCATTCTGAAATGTTCCCCAAGTGACGGATACCATACATGGTTGTTGAAGATATTGTTAACAATCACTGATTACGTTAACTCTGTCACTGATAGCTCTAAATGAAGGTAAAAACATTTGGTTAGTTTCTTCCTGCAATTTTTTGTGGCAAATTTTGACCAATGAATATATCAGAGCCAAGCAGTGTTTGGCAACTCCGTCCTGCGGTATGCTCCTGCATTTGTATTTATGTCACTCCCTAGTTCTCTAATTGCTTTGGATAAAAATATTTTGTTAGTTTAATAAAAGTATATTTTTATTGTTGAACATGAAATATTTTGAATTGTATGTTATAAATGTATTTGCAGTCCTCATTGCATTGATAAAAATTTTCAGGGAAGGACACCGTGAGATAGCATCGAACCGGCGTATAGGAAGTGGCCGCATAATCAATCGGGAGCGAGACCGGGAATACTGGGTTGATTTCCGAGTGGATCGTGAGAAGGAGCCAGATGGGGAATTTGGTGGCTTCCGGGGAATGCGGGACCGTGATAGAGATGAAAGGTGCTTGGTTTGGCATTGACTTGGTTGCCCTTGTATCCAAATATCTTTATTTTTCTATGGCATTTGACTGAAAAATAATGGAAGGAGGAGTCCCATGTTTATATTATTATATTTTCATGCACCATGGTTGTCCAGTGGTTAGAGCACTGGGTTACTGACCACAGAGCCTGGATTTGATTCCCGAGAACCCCTCTGGTCCCTATCGACTTCATCCAAGCTGTATAATAGCCACTGGACTACCTCATTCCTTTCAGTCTGATAGTCATGATTAAATTTTCATTGATTTGCATTGTATGTGGGGACGTGGTAGTCTAGGGATAGAGCATTGGACTGTTGAACAGAGGGCTCGATTAATGGGCACCCTCATTGCCACTCGAGCTGTTTGATTTTGTGGGTACCAGAACTTCCTGAGAAACCATGGGCGGCACAGGGAAAGAATCTGGCTTCCCTACCCTATTGTGTGGATATTAGATGTCTTTGGGCCTAGTATTGGGTGAACTCAACCATCACCCACCAAACGACCTTTGTATTCATTGTATAATCCTAAGGGTTTGGTGGAATAAGGGACTATAAGTCTCAATCTCACCTAGCTAAGTTGATAAATAAATAAATAAAAAAGTATGCACAAGTTTTGTTTCACAAATGGAGTGATGTGTTAAGAGTTGTATCATTGAGAGTTAACATTCCTTAATTATTAAACTTAATGATCTTTCTAACGCTGGTCTCGTGAACTAATATTAACAATGTTGAATTTTACAGGAATATAAGATCTGAGAGGCGGCCTTTTGGGCGTGATTTTGATAGGGACCGAGATGGTTTTGGGGGATGTGGTAATGGAGGAACTGGGGATAGGGGAAACGTGAGCAGCAAGGGGTCCTCTGAGAGGAGCTCTGGGCGATCAGGTCGCTATGGAAATGATCGCAGGAGGTCATATGACTCCAGAGGGGAAGAAGAGCCAGAATGGTTTTCAGGTATGTCCTGTAATCATATTACATCACTGTTATCAATTCAGTTTTTGCTATTGAGGACCCCAATGATGAGTGTTTGTAATGTGTGCATTATCAATTTGATAAAATAAGTAATCAAAGCAGTATCATTGTTTTTCATATGTTGCATGTCAGAAGGGGACTCCTAATTATTTGGGATTAGGGTAATAATTATCTTGTATGATAAAAATCCCAGTTGATTCATTCTCTACTTTGAAAAATTTAGAGGTAACGTATTACATTATGGTGATTTTTTTATGTAGAATGTAAATTGTTATAAAACAAGGCCAAGCACTATCTGCTGACAGGATGCAGATGTCTTCTGGCTGGTGAATATTCTACCTAGTGAACATCTAACGTAAAAAAGTTTATCAAAATTTTGCGGGTAATAAATTACCCAAGCCATGGTCTCATGTTGCAGGAAACTGATTTTCCTATATCATATTACCTGGCCCATAAGCTGCTCTATGATTTTTCAGGATAGAATTTATGAAAAATACTTGGATCAGACAGGAAAGGACCAAGTATTTTAATGCTATGCTTAATACGAAGAAAATTCAATATTTACCTTAAAAAAATTAGCAGTTAAGAGGGTAATCCCAGAAGTACCCGATTCAACGAAGAAAACACAAAAATTTTGGAAAAAAATGTATTTATTTCTCAACATAATCTCCTTTCAGCTTTGTACACATTTCCCAGCGATATTTAATAAGTTCGATACCCTTTTTATAATAAGAACTGTAATGCTCCTCAAGATAGCAGCCATTAACTGCTGACATCCCTTCTTCACAGTTGGAAAATCTCGAATCCACCGAGCCATTTTTTCAATTTTGTGAACAGAAAATGATCCAAGGGGGCTAAACCTGGCGAATAGGGTGCATGAGGTAGCAATTAATACTTTAATTGATGAATTTTGGCCATTGCAATAATGGATTTGTGAGCTGGTGCATTGTCTTGATGGAACAACACTTTCCTCTCAGCCAAATTCGGCCGCTTTTGCATGATTTCTTTGCTCAAAGGTTGCAATAAGTTCGCATGATACTCCTTGTTGGTAATTTTTCCTTTTTCAAATTAGTCAATTGATATTACCCCACGCGCATCCCCAAAAACCGACGTCATGACCTTGCCTGCAGATGAAACGGTCTTAGCCTTCTTTGGAGGTAGTTCTCCCTTTTGAATCCATTGTTTTGATTGTTCTTTTGTCTCGGGTGTGAAGTGATGGGCCCATGTTTCATCCATGGTTATGACACGGCACAGAGATTCTGCTTTGTGGCTGTGAAACTGTGCTAAACACTCAATTGAAACATTTTCACGACACTGGTTTTGCTCGAGTGTGAGCAACCGCGGCATCCATCTTGCTCACAGCTTTCTCATGCCCACATTTTCAGTCAACGTGCAATGAGCCGCACTTTTTGAAATCCCTACTATGTCTGCTAGCTCGTGCACTTTCAGTTGAGGATCATCCAGTATTACTTTGTGGGTTTTCTTCGCCGTTTCTGGAGTCGTGACCTCATTTGGCCGACCAATGCGACGACAGCTCGTACGGCCTCGTTTAAACTCTGCTACCCAATATTTCACTGTTGTAAATGAAGGAGCAGACTCACCCAGAGTAGAATCCAGTTCCGCTTTTATATTGGTTGGGCTGAGGCCTTTTGAGTAAAAGTATTGTATCACATAACGATGACCAATTTTCTCCATTTTCACAAATTCACTGAAAACGTTCACTATTGATGGCTGTGAAAAAAATACTAAACAACATGGTGTCTTCAAACTTGAAACTTATGCTTTATAGATTGCATACTTTCTAACACAGTGATATTTTTCAAACAACTACCGCCATATCTAGGTTAGGCGAGATACTTCTGGGCCTTTCGATGTATATCATTCATCATCGCTGCTGATAAATCATTGCAACAGTTATTTTCACTGGGGTTGTCACTTTCTTTATGTACCATGTAATCTTCAATTTCATCTTGCATGCTGCTAAATACGCATTTAAAAAAATTTATCATGATTTCTTAAATACGTAACGCCTTACTTTTAACTTTCTGCCAGGACTTTTTCGACCAGTTGCAAACACTAGAAATTGATGCTCGCTTCATTCTTCCCATTGGTGTGACGTCATGACTTTGTGCTCTATAAACTTTTAATATTAGAGTTGTAGTTTTTAAGTAATTGTAGCTCTGGCATGAAGGCATAAACCAATTCTCTTCAGGTATCTCATGCCCCATGACTTCCAAGAAAAATGGGCAGTAGAAATCCCTATCACTAAATTTCTCCCTCCCGTTAAAATAATTTTTGTTGTAACAATATTCCCATTCTTTCTGTGATATATTATTCAGTTCATTTGTGCAGACTCACAACTGCAAACGCAAATTAAGAGCACATGAGAGTAAAGTGTTTTACTTCCATCTGCATTCACTAAATCTATCTTCTTCTTCATCTATTCTTGTATCATTTTACCGGTCAGAGGTGTGTTGAAATGCCTGTCAGCTACCCTGTTCCCATGTTTTGAAGCATTATTCAAGACTTCTATTTAATGCAATATTGAATTACAATCTTCTCTCATTAGATCCCATGAGGTTATTTTCCTTTTTTGACATTTTTATGTAATGCATTGTCTCATCAGCATTTGTTTGATATTATTAAAATTTAAATTCAATTTGGCTTTTTTTACATTCCTTTGCAACACACTCATTCTACTTGAAGTTGGTTGCCTGTTCACACTCTAGTTTAACGGGAGAGATAAAATGTGATAGCTGGGGGATGACATCCCCGTTGGTACAATGCGCTTTAGTTTTGCAGCCGCACCACATATGAGTTGGTGCTAAACGTGCTAAATGGTGAATATTTGCAATTTATTCAGAATTTTTTTGGAAAGTACTTGCAAGGAAATATTAGATCTCTATTGCCTACACTTTCTCGAAAGAGTGATATTGGCGACATTTGTAATTAAGGCAACCATTATTCACGCCTGATATAGAAAAAAATACATATTTTTTTCAGTGAGTCAGCTTGTGCTTTGCAGGACGAAATCATACCTTCATATTGTATACCTTCAGCCCAAGAGATGCAGGCTGATTTTAGAACACACATAAAAAAAGTCTCTTTAATGGGCCAAGAAATATGATACCTTTAAAGAAGTAGGTTTTTATTGAGTTATTATTCTCTTAATGGCCATTTAATTTACAAGCCAGCTCTTGATCCCATTTAAATTTGTATCCAAGACTGTTTATCCTGTGACTTACGAGAAATATGTCTATGAACCAGAATAGAGTATAGACAGGTGAAACTATCCAGGTACGATTGTTTTTAGGAATTGATGTTCAGCTCAGTTCACCTTCTTCGATGCCAGATTACTTGCATGCAGTTTTAGGGATATCTTTATGCATGAAGTGCATATACAAGTAATGAGGTAAGTCAAATGGACCTCTTTCAAATAAATAGTAGATTCCTATACAAACTGTATAAACATACCTGTATGTTAGCATAATTGGTTTTTGGGCCTCACAGTTTGCCAATCATCTAGATTCCAAATTATTTGGTGTTCATGGTGCACTCAGAGTGTGTTATCTTGACATGTGCCATTGTCAAACTCTCAGGGTAATCAAAACGATTGGCTCTTTTGAATTGTTTTCCTGAAAGAGCCATATTCAATTCCAAATAATCATGTATTTGTGTAAGATAAGCTTAAGTTGTGAGGTCCTGAATTATGAGTATCCCAATTCATTTCTTTTAATTGAAAGTCTGCAGTATCACGATTTCTGGTGATGTGGTAAGTTATTAGAGCTGGGTCTCAAGGTCCATGATCACAGGCCATGCTACAGAGGAAAATTGTATCGTGGATAGATTGATGGCAATGGTATTCAGGAAGAGTCATGACTATAAGTAAGAACATTAAGGAATGATAGCAAGTTTGAAGACCAATTTAGGATGTACTAAATACGAGGGCGGTTCAATAAGTACCTGTGTTTGACAACAAAGGGGAAGTTTATGTTATCATCGTGTGCTGCCATCTATGAAACGACGTTGAAACAAATTTCAGACTGATTTAAAGGTTAGTTTGAATTTGGCAGCCATTCGAGTAAGACGTGTTTTGTGATTTTCGCTAAGATGAAAAGAGAGCAGTATCGTTCGGTAATTCGCTTTTTGTTTTTGGATGGGAAGAAATGCGAGGAGATAAAAGCAAAGTTGGATGCTGTTTATGGGGACACTTCGCCATCTATGACCACAGTTAGATATTGGTTCAAGGAATTTAAACATGGGCGAACATCTGTTTTTGATGAGGAGCGACCAGGACGCCCGGCAGATGTGGTTACCAAGGAAATCATTCAAAAAGTCCACGCCATGATTCTTGCTGATCGACGAACGAAAGTGCGCGAAGTAGCAGAGGCCGTGGGTGTGTCGACTGGAACGGCAATTAATATTTTACATGATAACTTGGCGATGAAAAAATTGTCGGCCCGATGGATGCCGCGATTGCTCACGGTGGACAACGAGCTGATCCGGCTGTCAACTTCAAAACAGTATTTGCAGCAATTTAAGCGAGATCCGAAGGTGTTTTTGCGTCTAGTAACCACTGTTGATGAAACCTGGATTCATCATTACACACCAGAAACTAAGCATCAATCAAAACAATGGGTTTCTCCCGGTGAATCTGCTCCAAAGAAGGCGGAGATGGTCCGATCGGCCGGAAAGGTCATGGTTTGAAGACAGGAAATGGAAAGGTTTTTTGGGATGCAAATGGCATCATCCTCATGGATTTTTTAGAAAAAGGAAGGACGATCAATGGGAAATACTACAGTGAGTTATTGGACTGCTTTTTGAATGAGACACAGCCTGCATTTTGCGAAAAAGAAGGTGCTGTTTCACCACAATAACGCACCAGCACATTCATCCGGAGTTGTTGCCACCAAACTGCATGGACTACGTTATGAATTGCTGCCGCACCCCCCGTATTCACCCGATCTGGCTCCCTGCGACTTATTCTTATTCCCTAACTTGAAGAAATGGCTCGTGGGAAAAAAATTTAGCTCGAACGAGAAAGTTATCGCCAAGACAGGCGTATTTTGGAGAATTCTACAAATTCTATTTTTTGGAGGGGTTAAAAAAATGGCTGGAACATTGGACGAAGTGTATCTTTCTAAAAGGGGACTATGTTGAAAAATAAAAAAAAATGTTTTTGAAAAAATGGTTTCTTCATTCCTAACACGGGTACCTATTGAACTGCCCTCGTAACCTGAGAAAGAGATGAAGTGAGTGCTGATAATTATTATGTTTATGCATTACCCTTGGGGCTTAAGGAGTTAATTATGCTTTCTACCTTTCAGTTCCTTTACGAGGTTTGTTCAAAAAGTATCACAACTTTTGTTTTTTTTTTCAAAAATTATTTATTTGTTCATGAATAGCTATTTTGTCCCCTTCAAAGCAATCCCCATTAGATATTATTCACTGGTGCCAACTTTTTTTCCAATACTCAAGCACTTCAAAAAATCATTTTGTGTGATCTTGTTCAGCTCCTCCTCCGATGCAGTCTTTATCTCATCAATCATGGCGTAGTCGTCCTTTCATGGATTTCTTTAGTTTTGGGAAAAAGAAAAAGTCACTAGGGGCCAGATCTGGGAATGGCTGCAGCTTCATTAGTGTGTTGTTTTTGGCCATAAATTCGCTCTAAGTGACAATGTGTGAGCAGGGGCGTTGTCATGGTGCAAAAGCCAATTTTTGTTCTTCCACAAATCCGGGTGTTTGTGGCGGATTGCTTGGCGCAAATTGTGCATAACTTGCACGTAATGGTCCTTATTTACCATTATACCGTGTGGCAAGAACTCATGATGCACCACGCCCCTGCAATCGAAGAAAACTGTGAGCAAAACTTTAACATTTGACCAAACTTGGTGTGCTTTTTTCGGTCTTGACTTGTACTGCAGCTTCCGTTGGGATGATTGGGAATTTGGGAGTTTCCACGTCATAACCATAAACCCATGATTCGTCACCAGTTATGACCATCTGTAGCTAATTTGGGTCGTCGCGGACAGAGTCCAATGCAATTCCATTAGCAATGTTAATGCGTTGCTGTTTTTGCCTAAGTCAAATTTCACGGCGACCGGTGTCATGCCCAAATCAATGGTAGCAATCGAATGGCACGAGCCAATAGATATGTATAGGTCCTCAGCAACTTCTCTAATGGTGATTCGATGATTGGCCAATACTATTTTCTTTACTTCGTAAGTCATTATGTCTGTTGTTGACGTACTCTTCCTGGGAATCCGTAACCGGCACAGGTAAAGGCACTGGCCCCCCTACCCTGGGTACTGGGTAAACTCTACCATCACCTACCAAAACAACCTTCGGGTTGATTACTGTGTTTATAGTTTTTATTATGTTAAAAATGAATTTTAGAAAATGGCGCATTTGCCAAAAGAGCCTTATGCTATGTAATATGATTATGCTTGTAATTTTTTAAGGTCTATTTCTAAATTTACAGTTGAATGGAGTAATTACAATTAATAATAATTGTTAGAGTAATTACAATTGGGGAAGTTATTTTAAATTCAATTTCTAAATGCATTCCCCAAGTAATTACTTGGGAGATTCAATTCTTACAATTGGATGAGTTTATTGAATTTGATAATGTGCATAGGTGGACCTACATCACAGCATGATACAATTGAACTAAGAGGGTTTGAGGATATTCCGGAAGACTCAGCTGTTCCTAGTGGCGGAGGGCAATCTGGTCAGCGTTCAAAGAAGCAAGCATCTAATTCCAAGATGGGCCAGAAATCAAATGGTAAAATTTTAATATTGAATGCATGTTTATACACTTCGAAAAATTGAATGCCTGGGAATAAGAGGGACTTCCCTAGACTGGGTTAGATCCTATCTCCTGGACAGAAAACAATGTGTAGCCTTAAGTAAACAAGGAAGAGAGTTCCTTTCTCCAGTAAAAAGTGTTCTATGTAGTGTACCCCAGGGATCTGTCCTGGGCCCAATCTTGTTCCTTATGTACGTAAATGATCTACCAACATTACTGAACTCTGTACCAGGCGTGCTGCCTGTCGTCTATGCTGATGACACAAATGTCCTCGTGTCTGCCTCCTCTGTAGACACACTAATATTAACCTCTGTTTCCGTTACCCAGCTGTTACATGAGTGGTGTCTCCTCAATTCCCTCCTCCTCAATGTTAGTAAATCTTCTTTAATTTACTTTGCTAATAAGAATAAATCAGCTGCTTGCATAACTGTAAATATTGATAACGAACTTATTGTACAAAAAAGTAAATCATGTTTTCTAGGCATCTCTATTGACAGTCGTCTGTCTTGGGATGACCATATTCTCAAACTTCGTAATAAGTTGAGTTCACTCTGTCATCTTATCAGATTCATTAGGCATACCGTCAATACTGAGGTCTTATTGTCTCTTTATTATAGTGAATTTTACTCTCATGTTGTTTATAGTATTCTTTTATGGGGCCCTACACCTAATGCAAATATTATATTTAAAATTCAAAAACGGATCATCCGACTTATTTGCTTTGCTACTCATGCAGCATCCTGTCGTCCCCTCTTTAAAAAATTGAAAATTTTACCCATTCCCTGCGTGTATATGTATTGCGCATCTTTTTATGTCAAAAGCAACTTCTCTAGTTATCTTTCCAATGCCAACGTTCACAATTATAACACAAGGCATTCTGCTGACCTCCACCAAAACTTTGTCAGAACCTGTACCACCCCCCATGGACCTAAACATATGGGCCTCAGGATTTTTAATAAACTTCCTAAAGAACTGAAAGCACAACATAAGCTGCCTATATTTAAGCTCAACCTTCAGAAATATTTACTCTGTAAAATGTTTTATTCTATTAATGAACTTCTTGTCCCATGAGTTTCTTTGTATTTAAACATGTACTTAGTATTTATCATTTCTTTATATAATATTGACGTGTCCTATATCTGTGCTTGTTTTTTACAATTGTACAAATCTGCTGGGCAAATAAAATTACTTACTTACTTACTTACTTACTTACATGTACACATGTATTATTATTATTATAAGGTAATCTACCGGTTAAGGTAGGTTTTTTGGATGGACATAATTACTAATTAAATAAATAATTTGTGGCCCCTAGCAAAACACAACATCCTACTCTACATCAGGTCCCTCTTCATCTCCGAGTGCTTTTCCCTTCCCTTCATCCTGTCCAACATCCCTATCCTGTTCCTTGTTTGCCTAACATCCTCCCCTCTATCACAGTCTTCAACATCCCACTGCTGGTCAATACCCCCTTCATCCACTTTTCCTGCCTCCATTGGATTTCTCCCAACAAACCCCTCTCTTCGCCCACCATACCAAGTACTTCCTCATTTGTTTTCTTCTCTGCCCATTTCACCTTCTCCATTCTTCTCCACACCCACATTTCAAAAGCCTCCAGTCTACGTCTATCCTCCTGCTTCAATGACCACGTTTCCGCGCCGTTCATAGGTACCCTCCGTATCAAAGTTTTTATGAGTCTTTTCGTAATGTCCTTACTTAACGTCCCTGTCATCAACTCCCTCCTCCTTGTGAAAGCCTCTTTGCCTAGCGCAATTCTTCTCCTTACGACCACTTTGACCGAGTTGGTCCAAAACACTACCGAGATACGTAAACTGTTCTAGTTTTTGCCCTCCTATTTTAATGTTTAGCTTAGCCTTTTTCTTCCTCGAGAATCGCATAACCTTTGTTTTATTAATATTGATTTTCATCCCATACCTGTCGCACTGAATTTCCAATTCACTCAGCAATGCTTGCAACCCCTTGGCTGACTGACAAACTAAAGCTTGGTCATCAGCAAACCTAACTGATTTTACGAATTCCCCGCCCACTTTCATTCCTACCTCGAGTTCTTCCCATGCCTCTTTGATCATTTCCTCTGCATACAGGTTGAACAGCAACGGTGATAATGGGCAACCCTGCCTTACAGCTCTTCCTAACACTGCCTGTTATGGCTCCAAACCAGAGACTCTTGATCCTCCCTTGGAACAATACTGCAAATCATTAACCCCAGCTGTATACCCTCGATGCCCTGAACACACTTCACCTCGGAGCTCAGTTCCCTAAGGGAACTAAGGACCTCCTTGGATCCACGGTCCATGACATCTTTGGTGCCCACATGGGCCAACCTGCAGCCTAGAGCACTTCGTGCCTTTGACGGCCGCCTCGATCGCCTTCGTCACCAGAGTATTGTTTTTGTTAACTTGAATTTTTTGTTGAATGCTATTCAAAAAAAGTTCTTTAGTGGAGATCAGAAATAATTCGTTTTCGAAAATAATAATGTGTAGCCTACTGGGCACTGATCAAACTAAGCATTAATAAAAATTAATAAAAGATAAAAAAGTTTTACGTGGAACTTTGGCATAGAAATATGAATAGGTCAAGCTGTAAATATTTAGTGAATTCTTTTAATAGGTTTTGTGGTTTTGCTATGATATTTTTTCCTTCATCTAGAAGTTGTGACATTGGTTCTGAAGAATGACCCTTTTAATAATTCCATTTTGTGTCCCAGCATCCAAGAAGTCACCCCATGGATCTGGTAAAACATCGCCATCTCTTCTATCAACCTCTGAAGCTGCACCGCTACCTTCTGAAAAAGAGCAGAGTGATAAGGGTGTCCATCGCTCTCCCAATAATTCCAAACCATCCTCCCCTGTTTCCAACCATCCTGCTGGCAAAAGTACTTCTAATCAGACCCAAGGTGGTGGTGCCAATGCATCAGCGGGTGGAGATTTCAACTTGGATGAATTCCTGAGAATGGATTTCAAGGATCCTATGGATTCCATCCAAGGACTTCTAACAGTAAGAGCAAGATAGCATAATTTCACTTTCTTGAAGCCCATAATTTGTAATTTACTGTATGATTTTGGATGATTGGAGGATTAGATATTGAGAGAAGGTAACATTTTTCAGAATGGTGCTTCCGCAGAAGGACTTAATGCAGGTGGTTCAAGGTTTAGTCAGTGGTTTCACAGGGAAAGCTCCCCGCCTAATACTACTGCCACTATGTTAATGATGACTAACCAGCAGAGCCAATCAATTGAGAGCAGTGGTTCGAGTGGGGATGTTATCAACAAAGCTCCTGGGGCTGGTGTGGTGCAGCAGCCGGACAGTCGACGCTCATCTCTCCAGGACGAATTGCTCAATAATATAATAAATGGTTTGTTCTCTCTCATTAAGTATATCGGATAGTGTTTCAGGCCCAAATATGTCGAATTCCTCCCTATTCAAATGGTAATAAGGAGCTCAGCAATTCCACAATTTACCATTTATTAGCACTCACAACCTGGTGGTGCTGAATGGCAATGAAACCCAAGTGTGAATGAGAAAATTGCAGTCTTTCTTTTTACCATTCCATGCATTGAATATAAAATGATGTAACATTTAATGCACTTCATATATGCAGAGCTTAAAGAAAATGTTTTGTTTACAGTTTGTATTATGCTTTGCTGCTATTCATCTTTCCCATTTTGTTTGTTTTTTTTAGGACTGCTAAGATTTCATATTGGCAACCATAAACCTCCCATATTTACTTGCATTCTCATTTTTTTTCCATTTCCCAATTTCAATATCTATCTAGTTCCAAAAAAATTATTTATCTTGCTTACTTCATCATCTTAGAATGCGTAATGCAATCCATGAGCTTCTTATTTCTTTTTTCACCTCTAATATTCATCCTATTATGGTCAATTTTTGCCTCCCTGCACGGGATTAGGCAATCCCAGTGGTTTTGCTCTTAAGCGAAAGGTAAAACTATGGATGGATCCTGTAGACCTATTCTTTTAAATACACTGAATTTTTAGGTTGATCATGGGTGGTTAAAATTGAAATTGGGTAATTATTTTCATCAATCAGTTTGTGTGAAACTTAAAGAAATTAAAATTAGATCTCAAGAGTAAAAAATGCACAGTTCTAAGATGTTAAATACGAGGGTAAGGTGAAAATTTCTCGACCAGGCAATGAAAGACTGCGATTTTCAGTTAAAAAATTATTTCATTTTTCTACATAACCTCCCTTGACTTCAACACACTTGGTCCAGCGTTTCTTGAACATCAGTATTCCTTCCCGGAAGTGAGAGTCTGCAAGGCTGTGAAAATATCCATCCACGGATAAAATAACTCAACTCCATCATTAGATGCGAAGCACTTCCCAGAAACAAATTTCTTCCAGTTAGGGGACAGATGAAAGTCTTGAGGGTGCTAAATCAGGAGGAAGGGGGGGGATGGCCAAGCAAATCGTACCCCAAATCCCATAGTTTTCCCATCACCAATTCTCCTTTGGGAGTAGGTGCATTGTCCTGGTGAAAGATGATTTTTTCTTCTTCAAGCCAGATCTCTTCTCGTGAATTTTGGCATTCAGCTGGTCAAGGATGTTGGAGTAATATTCGCTTGTAGTTGTTTTACATTTTTCAAGGTAATCAATTCACAGGATATTTTTCGCATCCCAAAACACACTGGCCTCTCCAGCAGATGCAATTGACTTCGCTTTCTTTGGTGCTGAACCACCAGCTTCCACACATTTCCTCAACTACTTTTTTGTTTCTGATGTGTAGTGGTGTACCCATGTCTCATCCGTTGTGACAAATCGCTGCACAAAATTGGTCGCTGCAATCTAGAATCGGTCCGAACATTGCTGCGAAAATTGTTTGCCCTTTTGCTTTTGATAGGCTTTTAGCAAATGCTTCACCCACCTTGCACAGAGCTTTCGCATCCATAATTCTTTATGCAAGATGTTTTTCACCCTCTCTTCCAATATCCCCATGAGCTATGCCACTCACTTTCACTCGCCCATCATGTACCACGATATGGTGCACCTTTTCAGTGGTTTCCGGTGTCGTTTTTGGCCCTATTTCCCTGGGGTCATCTTCGAGGGATGTGTGACCACTTTTAAGTTCAGCTGCCCACTTTTTAACGGTTGACATTGATGAAACAGAGTCTCTGTATACTTTTGTCAACTTCAGATGAATTTTCTTCAGGGGTTAAGCCATCCAAAACGAAGAATTTTATGACCGCACAATATTCAATTTTTTCCATTTCAACAAAAAATACGAAAGATGTGTACTGCAGCAATATGTGCAAACGAACTACTTGGGAGAATAAGTTGAAATTTGTCACACAAACTAATGACACGTGCATCCAGGCAGGAATCATAAATTTTTGCATATTGGAATGCCATCTCTGTGCATGGCCGAGAACTTTTTGCCTTACCTTATTACTCTACCATGATGTGGCCTCATCTGCCATTTCCCTGTGGAAAATAAATATCTCTGAGGTAATTATTTTGGCGATTCAATCCTATTAAATCAAATAGCCGACAAACTTATTTTTTTGTCTTGAAACGAACAAATAATTTTGCTTCTGTTTTTAAAAGAAATTTGATTGATTTCTCTTTATTTTTCCTTCATTACATGCTACCAATAGTTGGTAATCATGCACCCTGCCATTACTCTGGTTTTATAAAATTAATTATGGTTTAAATTGTAAATGTGAAAAATCATCCTTTAAAATGAAGTGCAATGATGGCAGTGGTTGAATAATCTGTTACAATATATTTTGGTTTAGATAGTATGCATATTACATAATTATAGTTTTAATGTATTTAATAATACTGTAAAATAGGTTAAATATGCAAAATATTTCTACCATTTTACAGCCAATCTGTGAATATTGATGTAAAACATAATTATGTATATAATTGTTTTGCTCAACTTGGGAGACTTCCTGAACTTCTAGCTTACCACAGCTCAATGGACGTTTTAAATATAGCGTCTACTGAGTGCCAGAATGTTCTTGAGGGCATAATCTATCAGGCGTAGCAGTTTTACCAGTTAACAATTTTAACTTAAAAACCCATCTTGGCATTGCATGACACATTGACAGTAGTTACCACTATGAAGCTATAAGTTTTGGCACCTGCTGCTCACTCCTTAACATTTTGTAATGAACTTCAGCTGACTTCAAAGATTACCGTGTATCATCCAGTATATGTTGAGAAATTTTTGTTTTTGCAGGCTAATTTCAACTTTAAATAATGTCACTATTTGAAGTTATCTTTTTGCTGGGTTAGAAGTACAATGGACATGAAAAACTTAAAATGCCCATATTAACTTGAACTACAGTGGATATGGTGTAGCTTTTACCTTATGCTTTTTTAATTTGCATTGAATTTTCACCACACTAACTGGTGTTAACTAACCAATATCCATATTATTTGCTCTAAAGTTTTTTTATGGATCTAATGAACTTGTTAATCTAAGGAAATGCTAAGTTTAATATTATTGTTATATTATACTTTTATGCCTTTGTGTGCGCATTTTTAAGCAGCTTGAGTAAGAGGAATTTGGCCAACTTTTTGATCAAGCATGTCTAACACCATAAGAGTGTGCAAATAAAATCCAAGAATTTAGGGAATTGATCCAATGGATATGTTGAGCATAGTGTGAAGCAGAATGAAAGTTGTTCGAGTACACTATGAATTTTAAGTTTTTGGTGATGACTCATTGTTTTTCTCAGCATTGCCATTTTCTGGAAGTTTTTGTTTTCCTGACCCTCAAACCTTCTGCAATTGTCATTCAAGGGAAATATGATCAGTCTTGTGGTCTCGAGTCATTCAGTAATTGCATGCAGCAATTGTTAGTCAATTGTCATGTGGCTCAACAGCCACATGGCTTTTGTTTTCTTCCTGACTATTTCCTTGCAATTTTTGAACTTATTCTTCATTGTCCTTTCCTATCATCAAGAATAACTAATAATTATAGTAAAATATTACGCTAGTGTGCGTAAGAGAATGAGAAGCATTTTTATACTTCCATGGGATGTCCTTAGTATGAATATAGATGTAAAATATTTAAGCGACAGAGTTGATAAGCTGATTTATGTGTGCTGCAAATTATTCCCTATTCCTAATTATGTTTCCTTGTCTCCTTTACATCATGTATTAAATGTATAATATTTCATTTAAGACTCATCGTTTAGTTTGGATGTTAAAAAACAGAATGATTTAAATGAAAAAAAAATAGTCTGAAAATTAAGCTTCAAAATTTGGTTGTACATATTATTTTCTAGCTTATTTGTTACTCTTAATTGTGTTTTTTGTTTATTTTAATTTGTGATGCTCTTAGCTGCGTTGATTGTGAGTTTTTTTAAATATAAAATTGTTTCAAGTTTACCTTTTGATATGGCTGGTAGTTTAGTTTAAAACTTCAACCACTTTATAACCTGTTTAATGATTGGATCAAGTGTCCTGTAAAAGTAATTCTGTGAATTTGCTTTCCATAACCTTCAGATTTTCTAAATATTTGGTGAATAATTATGCATTGCCTGAAAAAAATGTTAAATGAAAAACTATAAATTTGCAATTCCACAGTAATTTATTTGGGCAGGACCCAGGTTTTAATGTTCAACATCAATACCAGATGTGTGACGATGATGCAATTGAATATCAAAACTGAGGTTGTGTTTAAATAACATTCTGTAGAATTACAAATTTGCATTTTTTCGTTATGTATTGAATCAATTCCATAAAGTCACACCTTAAATTACCAAAGAACGCTAAAAAAATGAAATTGATGACCGAAACTTAGATTTCAACTGAAACCTCATTAAAGTAATATATTTATTTAAAACATTTATTCAAACTTCCACCCTTGTTTTGTAACTGTGCATATGAATGAGTTAATGGTGTTTAAAATTTACAAAATGATTATTGTTCATGTAATTGCATCATTAATTGGAAAAGTTAAATATGCAAAAATGAGTTCTCTTGTAATCCGAAAAGGCTCACAGTAATACTAAGTTGTCTATCAGCCCTGGAAGTCTCTAGAAGTCTTCTGTATTAAAAGCCTCTGTGCAATTCTTCATGTTGGAGATTCGCAAGAAACTTCTGAGGTGGAAGACCATTGTTGTTTAGCTACTTAAGATAATTGATTGGTCTGACTGATTAGAGCTATTTTGCATTACTTCATGGACCAGTTTTTGTACTTGATAAGCTCTTTGGCAGAACTTCTAAATTAGTCTTCCCTAGCATACTCTGTGTCATCGCCC
This sequence comes from Hetaerina americana, assembly GCF_022747635.1. Lineage (NCBI taxonomy): Eukaryota > Metazoa > Arthropoda > Insecta > Odonata > Calopterygidae > Hetaerina > Hetaerina americana. Next base: position 2,459,356 of record NW_027286863.1, read on the forward strand.
AAATACTCTTACAGATGTGATGATTTTTTTGTCAATGTATTTACGGGAAATAATTCTGAATAGGGTGTGATTTTTAATGAGATTCAAGCTCTCAGCTGAAGCAGGCTGATGACAATTAAAGATTGAGCAACCTTATCCTAAGGGTTTCCAAAAAAATATTGCTAAAATTATTAAGAAGCAGGTTGTAAAGTCAGTTAATGTTTGGACAAACAAAAGTTTTACTTTTTTTGAAAATCAGTTGAATATTTGATCATGAATGCTGGTGATTCCATTTCATCATGCATAGCAGCATTTCCACACTTTCATGCTGTCGGCAGCCAGAGACTTGATTGTTTGGAGTAATCAGGTTCTCTCTCTCTTTCTCTACAGTGAAACTTTGTTTGTCTTTTGTTCATTAACATTAAACTGGACTACTTGTTCTTCCTCCCACCCCTTGGGCCACCTTGTCACCCTGTCTAACCCTTTAACCCCATTAACCTAACCAACAGAAATCACTGAGCCTAATATTGTAATCCCATCTTTGGGTGGCCCAGACTCCTACTTTGCACCTATATCCCCTGCTGCAAGTACCACCATAGGTGGTGGTGGGATCAGGGGGCAAGATCAGGACTCATCCAACAAGTCATCTCTGCTGCTGGAAATGTTGCATCGAGGAAGTAACCAGCAAAGGAGTCAGTCTCAGCAGCCTGATGGGCTGGCCCCTGGAATGATGAAACATCCAAGCATCAAAGAACTTGGTATGTCAATGCATTTCATTTAATTCTTTGTTTCTTTATGCAGTTTTAAGTATTTAAAATGCCTTTTGAAAATGCTATTGAGACATCTACATGTCAAGGTCAAAATCCTACAAAAGTCATGCATTTTGTAATGAAGAATTTTTGGCCCATTATGTAGCTATTTTTCCATTAAACCTGCATTTATATATTTGATAAAATGTGGTCACAATTGAATGCCGTGCAGGATTTTACGAGATATGTAAATGACCTTGGGACAACCCTACTTAAAGGCATCTACTGCTTCAAATACCACTATCCTGAATTTTTATTCAGATTTGCCGCAGAATTACCCTAAAAAGTTATCTCTTTGAATAAATTTCATCCCAGGAAAGAGGAAATAGATCTTGCTCAAGGCATGCCTTGAGCAAGATTTATGCTAGAGAATTAAGAATTAAGAAAGAGCGATTTTATTTTCTGTAAAATGTTAAAAATGCATCAAGATTGGATGTCAAAATGCAATGTGCTCACGTCTTCAACTTAATTCTGGTGCTACTCTTCCAGAGGTAGCTGGTAAGTTGCACAGTGTAGAGGAGCTAGAAGCTCGCTTGAGGCAAAGTTCTGCAGTTGGTAGTGGAGGCCGAAGTAGCGTTGTCAGCAGACCTGGAGCACCTGGAGGTGGCAGGGCCAGGGCAAAACCAGAAGGAACAGATTTTGATGCCTCTGCATCCAACCAGTCTGATGAAGAATTAACTGCCTTCAAGAAATTGGTATGTTTTTGCATTTGACATTAGATGCCTTTGCACTCGAGCATTACTTATGTGTATAATAACTTCTGTCTCTCTAGTTCTACTATCTAGTTCATCTTCCTTATGTAGTAGTTGAAATGTAGAGTAGTAGTTCTACTTTTCTTCATTTAGAGAATCTTGTGATGCCCAGTGTTTGAATTAGCATTAAAAGCTGAATATGAATTCTTCTTTATATTTTCCTTAAAATTTTGGATGGTAGATAGTTTAAAACTTAACTGGAAATCAGTTTAGTTTGTCACTTGTATCATTTGAATTAGGCAGTTATTTCAAATATTTCAAGTGAAATCTTTATACAATAATTTTAAGTTTGGGAAAGGAATTTCATGCTGTGCAAGTTCAACTTGCATGATAAACTATCTTCTTGATCAGCTTTATCACTTGCAGTTCAATTTTATTCACTTTAGGTATTCATTTAACCGTGTCCTAAGTTATTATTTTTCTAAGTTATGTCCAAATCACGTACATTTTTTAATGCAAGTGGATGCACATAAATGTTCAATAAAAGAAAAAGCTGTGCAATAGCTGTTTAGACACTGTACACAGTAAAAAAAAATTCATTAAGTATTCAATGAAATAAACTCCATCATACCTGATGGCTTATCCATGACCGCAGCCATCTCCGCTAGACCAATTTTTGAAAACAAATCTATTCAGTTGCAAGTTTTAACTATTTCTCAGAATGATTTGCCATAAACTTGATAGGTTTAGCTCATAAGCAATATCCAATGAGCTAAGTTCTATATTCTAAATGAATTAATGTTCTGGTTGAAAATTTGTGTATCATATTTTGGTGTTGTTGATGCTAGTTTTTTTACCATCAATGATGAGGAAAATATTTTTGCAGTACCAAATAATTACCCAGAGAGAGAACCAGATTGACGATGAAAATATAAGAATACATTCAAGTGAAAGAGATTTATTGAATCGGAAAAATGATGGCAGAGGTGTTTTATACCAAGGAAACACTTAGATAAACTTTTATAATAAACTATTGTTTTTAATCAGATGTGATTAAACCTGGTTTGGACCAAGTGATCGTGATCTCATGGTCCCAAGAAACAATGATGCATTAGCAGAGAAAATCAAGTGCAGAATATGCTCTAATGGCTTCAGAAATATTTTTATAACATATCTGATTTCATCTTACAAATACAAGGTCCCCAGTAAAAATCCACACCTGTGTTTGCGAATCACATGGATAGAATTAAAATGGCATTTTGCAGGTCTATGGGTTATGATATTTTTTCCTTGAAACATTTTCTGAAGTACCTCAATCTGTTTTTCTACATTAATTCATGGAGGGATTCATGTGTAAAATGAGGGCATGTAGTAGACATTGTCTTCCTTTGAAAAGACTCTTAACTTTTCTTAGCTACAATATCTCCATATTTCTAGTGTATTTTTTTCTTTTTAATTCAGTGGCCAAAGATCATTTTTGTGTGACATCTATCAATTCTTTCTGAAATATTTATGAACAGCATACTCTTCAAGCAACCATGAAGTTGTTACCTAGGATTTTTGGGACAGTACTTGTTAATTCAGTTATTGCAAGTGTGATTTTTTTCTACGGAGGAAGATAAGAACATTTAAATTTGCTTTTAGGTTCCTAGATGACTGAGGTCATTTCCAAAAATAATATATTATAATAATTAAAAATAATAGTAGCATTAGCATCTTTGCATTAGGAGAAAAGGAGCGTATGGCAATATTCAAACAGCAGGACCACCTGTATTATTCTCTGAGGGTTATTTTGTGAAGGATCAGCACACAATTTACAAACTTTTGGACAGAATCTATTGAGCTTAGACTATAATACTTGAATATTACCTTGTCTCTCCCAGGAATAACTTGTAGAACTGTATTGGAGCCGTTATGAATTATATTGAAACCAACCACACACAACAGATATTACCGGCACATTATCATTGCCGCCATGATTTAAATCTTAAAAATATATTTATTATAAGCTCATATTGTATAAGATTGAATTTTTCCATTTGTAACAAAAAATTGTGATTTAAGGAGAACTCTAATTTACTTCTAATCTGAAGGGAACATGCTTGTATGACATTTAAGCACTCATAAATATGATTTAAAACTGAGCCTTAGTGTATCATGATGCATTCTCTTGACCGAAATGGTACAATCAAAGAGAAAGACCCAGTAAAATAAGAATCACCAAGCCTACAGGACTGCAGGATACAGTCAGAAATATCACACAAACTTTGCGTGTCCAGGAAGAAGATAGAGAAACCAAACAGCATACATGTTTGAAGAAATGGAAGCTTATCTACTCATCATGTATGAAAAAAAGAGTGGGCGGGAAGAAAAGCAAAAAATTTATTCCACAAGGTCCTAAATATCTATTTGCAAAAAGAAAGATTAATGACTAAGGCAATGCACACAGTACTTGATTCATTCAAGATGCATTCATAATTGTTTCTCAGCAAGTCAATTATTAATTAATCTCTGAATCAAGAAAGGATCTGGAATTCACTATTGTTGACTTTTAATAATTGTTCCATTGAGGATTTTCAATTTCAAATAAAATTATCATGCATGAAAAAGAAGAATTGTTTCGCTGTAGATCTGTGTAGAGGAAAATTGAACATTTTTGCTGTACTTAACATTTACATGTATATTGGATTGTTGAAAATATTGCTGTTGCTTAAGATAAGAAAATTGTAAAAGCAAGCATTTATAAAACAAGGTGCGAGCAAATTTAAGGGCCAGATGCAAGCAAGCAGATATGTTTAGGGGTACACTTTGTTTTTTATTTGATAATCAATTCCATCATGAAAGTTGTAACAATTACATACACTACCAGATTGCATTATCTCTTTAATGTAAACTTCATGATTAAAATAATTTGATGATGATAATTCTTTCCAAAACTTATGCAGCTTTCTAAGTATTTATTTTTTTATTAATAAAAACTTTGCCTGTTGATAGATATGTAGTGACTTTAGCGTTGCTTTTAAGGCTTGTGTAAGTATATTTCAGTTCGCATTATTACCATGTATTTTGCATTGTACATTTTTAGCATTTATTATATATTTAGTATTATGAACTTAAGTGAAAAACTTAAAGGAATTTTACAATTGTATTTCTAAATTGGAATTAATTTAAATTTTTTGTAAAATTATAAATATTAATAATTTTCTGTTATTAACAATGGAAGATTTCTTTTAAAAGAATTGTAATTGGAAACATATATATTTAAAGATTTTAGCTTTTTAATGTTGCATCTATTTTCCTCTTTTCTCAGTAATATTCGTACATTAATTTACATTATTTAAATAATATTTTCTGTGTCAATTGGCTAAAACATACAATCTAAGTGTGCTTTGTAATAAACAGCTAAGCACCATGCATACATTTTGCATTGTTTTCAGTTTCTTGATTGATTTAAAATTGGGAGATTTCAAATTGCAGAAGACTTCTTTAGATCATAATGAGAAATTTAATCAGATAAATTACTGCTGAGGGGTCCATTCTTGGTATAGTTAAATGCCACCAGATTTTTATGTCAGTTTTATTACATTTTTTATGATCAGCATCTTGTGAGGAATTTCATGCCTAGCATGGGTGTTTTTCTTTGTTTAGGTGAATGTTTTGGAGCATTGCTTTTTATGCTTACATTTTGACGTTAATCATTAAGTTGCATTTTAAGCTAGAATGAGCAAAGAAATAATTTACAGTTGAGATGTGTCTGGTGTGCATTTCTTTCAGCTTGCTCAAATGTCTGGAGGTCAGGCCGTTCCGGCCGCAAATGGAGTGGGTCAGCATTTTGGTATTCTGCAGGTAAAGTTTTCTCGAGTGATGCATATGAAATTAAAAGAACCAGTTTTAATGTGAAATCAAAGCTTTTTATTGCAAGATTACTTTTATGCTATTTATCACTGACTCTTTACACTGCATTGACCATTTAAAAAATTTTTGCCTTCAAATTCTTCATTTTACCATAATTGTTCATCTAACTTGTATTGTAAAATTATCCTGTTAACATTGAACAGTGCATGGCAAGTTAATGATGTCAGGGGAATATTTTTTAGTACAGTTTAAAAAAATGATAATGAATTTTTCATATTAAAAGTTAATATGCAATGTTTAACTAAACTTGAAAAAAATGGAACTCATCTGATTCAAATGTCTGATAGTTATTGGTGCCTGTGTATAACTTAGCAAATAATTAGGTTATGATTTATTGACATTATGAAAGTACTGTGAAGATGGTACTATGAAATTATGACTTCTCCAATGACTACAAAGTGATTGGTGAAACCTATTGTTGCATAGCTATCATGGCAGTGTGTAGAGATTGTCATTTGATTATCAATATAAGTCTGCATGTTGATTTTATGATTTGTAATTACAATAATACCCACTTAAGATGATCTGGAGAAAGTTGACTGATTACCACTTAATGAGCAAAATAGCTTTTAGGTGGTATATAGCAACTGTTCATTAATTACTCTGTGCAAAAGAATGGTGAATTGTTTTCTTTCCTATGCATTCTGAAAAGGGTCCACACTGCATCTCTTAAAACAGCTAGGGAGTTTGTGTTAGGCTTTAGTAAATGATGGTAAGTCAGAAGTTGAAAAGATACAGAACCATAGTCAAGGAGTAGAGAATTTTTTTGTAATTTCAGGGTGTACACTTTCTAAGACTGCGCTAAAAAGCCCCCAATATGTTTCAAAGACTGCACTGCTGCCCTGGGCTATGCGTCCAGGGTGTCCAGTGCAAATATTGTGACTGAAGAAAATTCAACATGTGTCATTATTTTTTGTCCTTCCTTGAACTATTACCTTAAGAGTTGACATCTTTTTGAAGTGAAATTTGGAGGACAGTTTCTGCCTCCCCTTTCTTGGAATCAATCAAGTTTTTGTTACAATGGAAACAGAAAAATGAAATGATAGTGACATGAATTCAGGAACAATGCTTGACTCCATTTGCAAGATACATGCTAGGGAAGTTGGCTTAAGTGAATCACAGAAAGTGAACTACTTGTTTTGTAACACATACAGTGGGATTGAAAAATGAATCGGTAAACGAGTGTTATATTTAGTTTATTAAACCTCTGTAAGCCATGCAGAAGTTTTCAGAAGAATATGACAGATTACTGTGTGTGGAACAGTTCTTAGTGTCAACTGTTTCCCTCCTTTTTTGGATCATAGGTTAAAATTAGGTAATTCATTCTTATGACCGAACTCCTGCCTGAAACCACAGCTTAAAAAAAAATTTTTTCAAATTGAGTTAGGCTAATATTTATTTTTACTAAAAATGCATGTTTTTGCATATTCCAAGTCTTACATTCAAAATGGTTCTTTTCTTTTAGTAATTTTTTTCTTATATCCATACTACCAACAAAAAAATCAGTAATTGTCGATAAATGTTTTATTGTCCGGTTTTAAGTTAAAGTATTTTCCGAATTAGAGAAATGTGTTACTTATTATAATTAATTATTCTTAATAAACAACATTCTCCAATGCCATTCTTTTATCATTTACCTTCATCCCAGACCTCTTCTATAGATTTAAATGTTGTGCAATGACTGCAATTCTTAGGGTGACTGGTTAATGCCTACAGTTTGTTCACCTGTAAATCTCACTTCCCCCTTGCCATTCCTCTTTCTACTTCAAGCTTTTCTCATATCTTGTTTACATGTATTCATTTCTACAATGTAGATATACACCAATAAGGCAGCTGGCTGATAACTGATTTCAGACCTATAAACTCAATGTTATTAGTCCATTTATAAGAAATTCCCAAATATTTGTTGCTTGTATTCAAATCAATTAACTAGCCTTACTAGTAATACCACCCCACTATTCCACACCAAGTGTGCATTTATTTAGTGAAGATTAATTCCACACCACCAATCTTGGATTGAAAATCATGAACCTACGAATGATGAGACTTGTTGTTTGATACAGTAAACATTTTGGACTGTTGTCTATTCAGATTGAAGTGAGTGCTCCATCAAAGGACCCCTACCACTTCATGGAGATAATTAACTCTGGCCAATAAGAGGGTGTGTTGTGATAAAAAGTTACTCAATCCTGCAATTTTTTCTGATTTCATACTGTATTTCTTCACTGCTATCCTTTCAAAAAATTGTTTGACAAAATTTTAAGTAGTGAGTGAGTGACTCTCATCCTGCTTCTCTATTTGTTGATGCAGCTTACAGGTTTGTAGTCCTCTGGAATTGAATTTAGTATTTCATTGGGAAAAAAATATTAACCTGTAGTTTAATACCTAAATATGGCTTATTTAATTCATGAAAATTAGGTAGGTGATTTTATCTTTCTAGTTCCATTTTCATATAATTAGGCAAAATTGTATACACACACATTTTGTTTCATTGTGAAAAGAAAAGACAGATAAGAGACCAGTATTAATATTTTGTCTCTTGTTTATTCAATGGATTAAATTAATAAATTCAGTTTAATGCACATGGGACTAGGTACATGACGAGCTATGAGACTACATACAAGTGCTGATTGCATTTATAATAGCAATATATTTATTTGTCCACCATCCCATGGACTACAACCTTGACGAGGTGGAAGGGCTTGTGCATTCAGATGACCCCTAGAGCTGTCCTGGTATGAGTAATAATGATTGCTCCTGGTAGTGCCACCCATGCTAGATAGTTCAAAAGTTAAGAGCCAGACGAAAGGTAGTCCACGCAGCGCCTGTTCCTCAGTGAGGCGGCTGCAAAGGCATCTGACCCCAGTGGGGTGGCCATTGAGTGATGGTGTTACGTTGAAAACACTATTGAGGAAGGCAACGGGAAACCACCTCAATTATAATTCTCAAGATTTAAATGATGGACACTACAGAGAATATTAGTCCTGGCAACCACAGGGCTCGGCCTAATTGGCCGTGTGTCGTGCCCGGCAGCAGGGGAGGCAAGGCTTCCGCGGTCGTCATCCCACGAAACCCTTGCAAGGGATAACCAGCAGAAGCAGGACAGAAGACGCAGGAGAAGAAGACCAAATTAGTTAGAATAGGAACGTGGAATGTTAGGACAATGATGAGGACAGGGAAATTGGAGAATGTTAAGCGAGAGATGGAAAGGGGAAATATAGATATTTTAGGTCTATGCGAGGTGAGATGGAGGGATAGCGGGGATTACTGGAGTGATAATTATAGAATAATATACAGCAGCGGGGACGATAGCCAACGAGGGGTTGCCATAGTATTAAATAAAGAGGTAGGAAGAAGCGTAGTCAACATAGAGCAGGTAACGGATAGATTATTACTAGTAGAGATAAAAGCAGAACCGACGAACTTGGTTATTATTCAGGTATACATGCCACCGAGCAACCATACGGATGAAGAGGTCGATAGGATATATGATCAGTTAGACGACATAATCGCGTGTGTTCCTGCGGGGAAACATTTGACTGGTGTATAGGACACATCAATGGGGCATAAATATTCATGTACGCTATAATAACACTTACCAACCGGATATGCGAGTAGATTCTTCTTGAATAGTGAAATTTTTGCCTCATTTTTGAAATGGTTAGGCAGATTGTTAAGCAATTTTGTTCTCATTGATGCTGGTCCTTTAGCTACAAGCATGGACAGGTTTGATGTGTTCACATGTCTTTAAATCTTATGGTATTGTGATCGTGATAACTGTTATTCATTGTTAAGTCACATGTTTTTATAAATGGTAGTTCATGGGAAGTGAGGCATTGTCCAGCTAATTGGCTTGTGTATTTAAAATTTATCTTTTAGCAAAAGAAGTTTGATTTTTCAATGATTAAGTAAAGTAGAATTTTTGGAGTAATTATGAGAGTGAAGGTGTTAATGCACCGGCATGTAATTAGGATGCCTCCTCCTAAAGGAGCATTTGAGCATACGTAGACATTTTCTCCCATTTGAAGTATGTAATTCAAAAGGTTATTACCATTTTATTTGGCAAAACAAAGTATCTTACTTTCATTGAAGGGAGATTTTGTTCAATTTATAGGTCACCCTGCAGACATTATTTTATGTTCTCATTTTAGCACAAGTGAGTGACTACTTTGTTGTGATTTCAGCTCAGTATTGAGATCTATGTTGTTGATATTCAAAAAGTTACAATGAATATTTGCTATAAAATTATGAATTGGAGGTAATTTAGTGTTTATATTGGTCCACATAAGCCTGAAAAATTAAATGCATTTGAGCTTGTTGGTACTAAAATCTATGTCAATTTTGAATTAATAAGCTTGATTAGTGGAATGTTTCTTGTAAGATGTTATTGTAATCGATTGTTTAATAGCATGCTAGCAATTGGTTATCTTGCTTGTCCTGTTTTGTAGCATTTCATAGTGGTTTTTGATATCTTTCCACAGCTTTTTCTGTCTTTTATCTTAGATTTGATCGGTCTATTACCGATATAATGATCTAGACTTTTCATTTACCTGAAGTTCATTTAGTTGATAAATTCATGTTTGAAATAATTCTTAATTGTAATAATATTTACCAAAATTTTAAAGATTTCTCTTTAGATTGTTATTGTAAGCAGATTTCCTGAACATATTAGAGACAGGAAGATCCATTGTCATTATTGAGCTTCTTGGGATTCACATTTAGTGCCATCCTTTTTGCTATTGACTTACTCTTCTAACTCTGCCTTTGAAGCTGCTGTGATGCAGAGGATTAAAGACTTTTGTAAATAAGTTTGAATAATTATGCAGCTTCAAAGAGATTCCAATCTGATGAAGAGCTACCTTTGTTGTGCCACAGTGGAACACTGATCTCTAAAATGAAAATAGAAAAAAGTGATCCATCTTCAAGCTACATATTTCAAATGTTTTCAACTATGATGTTAAATCAACACGAATGTTAAATATTTATTTTGAATCATCAGATTCCTTTCAGTGGTGAAACTTTACATGCATACCTTTTAATTTGCAATATAAATATTTGAGCCTATTTTTAAATTAGATACCTGCCTACCCAAATCCATGTGATTCATGTGAATGATTGAGTTCAGCTGAATTATTAAGACTAATGGCCACCTACTTTTTTGTGTTAGTTATTCATTTATTGATATCCTCTTGATTTGAATGTCTTTTTCAGGCTTCAGGATATCTTGTTGGTTAACTGTTCAGAGATATAGTCTAACATTGATGTTACCTCTGATTTCAGATGCTGGGCAACAAAGAAAATTCTCAGCAATCAAGTAATTTAACTTCTCACACTGGAAGTGCAGGGCCTGGTGCTCCTACAACAAGTGACCCGAATATATTAGGAGGTAATATATTTTTTCACATGACACTTATTAGTTCACAATAAATAGCAGAACCATATATTTGGTTGCACATGAAAATCCATTTACGAAAACCAATTGAATATTTATAATTGTTCTAACAGTTCCCCTGACCTTTTAGTAAGTTGTTCATTCTTGGAGAGAGGTACAAGTCTTTCCTCCATCATATTTCAAAGCGTTTAAGTATAACTTTTAGGCACGAGCACCATATAAACCACTGTTGAAAAAGTAGGTTAGGTTTTTATGTGAGTTAGGGTTTCACAGCTTAACCCTTCTTGGAAGGAACTTGGGATTCACTCTCATTTTGGGAACTTGCTAGTTCAAAAACAAGTTAATTAAACACTGACTTTTACTCTATATCAGCAGCCCTTTGTGTTTGGTTGCATTCTCATCTCATGTATTCGTCATGTGTTTTTCATGTAAAATTGCATCCCTTTTTCCTAATATCAGTGCTAAACATGGGGGCATGCCATGTTAGTGGATTTTCCATTGATAGATATTTCAAGGCATAAAGAATGCTAATTGATTTTGAAGCCTCTCATTATATTTGAGCAATGAAATGCAATTCTTTTCTCAAGATAGCCTAACTATTTGCTTCCACTTAGAGGAATGAAAAATTACCAGGGTTGGAAAAATCTTAGAAGTTGGTGAGGTATGTGTAAAGTTAAATTAGGCAAAATTTATTATTAGGATATTTTTCTATTAATAATATCATTAAGCTTCTAGTAGGAAAAATGTGAAAGTCATTTTGTTGTTGGATGAAATTTCACTATAATTGGGCGATCTAAACTTATGGATGGGTTGATACTTGATACTCTGTTCTCAATAAAAAATTCACATAATGCTATAATGTTTTTGATACATGATTCTTTTGATATAGAAGTGAAATTGACCCTGTCATTGCATTTTTTAGTATACCATCAAGTTAATTTAATACCAGTAATAAATTAATTAATAATGAATAGTTAAGAGTCGCTCTAAGTCAAATTTTTCTCCCTTTCATATCCATCATTCCATTCATGAAAGCACTTACTAAATCGTGCACCCAAATTTCAACAATATGCACATTAGCTATGAACTTAAATGACTCATCACTTAACATAATACATATCGATACTGATATCTTTATCCCATCATTAATGATTATTTGATAATGCAGTTTTACAATGCTCCAAGGAAAATCAATATTCGGTTGTACCTCATAATAGGAACATAATCCATTCCGTGACCCTTCTTGTAAAGTGAAACGCTCATTTAGTGAAACGACTTTTTCCATGTAAATTAATGTAAAATACGATAATGCATTCCATGAAAAGAAAACAAACAAATAATGTCAAAGGTTTATTTTTAAAAATATGTATGCATTGTTAAGGATCAACTTCACCTTTTCTTGTATCACGGAATGAAATAACCGGGATTATGAACTCAATTCGTAAAAGCAAAAAATAATCAAAATAAATTGTCAATTATTGATGATAAGTACCTAATGCCTTTTTACTAGAAAGCTGTCTAGAGACATTAGTTTTTACCGATGCTTCAAAATTTGGTAAAAATGCTACTCAAAATGATCGTTGAATAAATTTATGTTGCACATCACCACTAGGCCAATGGCTCATATGCATGGTATTATGTAAAAGTTTCCCATGACCTCAAAATCTCATTTAGCCGGCTGTTTTGGGCTTAACACTCCTTGAAAGCTTGTGGAATTCCTGAATGATAAACGAGCAGGGGTTTGGTTTTCAAATCACCACTTGCATTTGTGCCAAACAGCAGTGTGAGACTGTCTGTCATTTCCTCATGGTCAGGCAATCCATTCTCTGTACTGTAATGTGCACAAATATTGGTTTGCTTTGGCATTTTCTTTCCGAAGAGGTCTCATCACAATGAAAAACATGTTGTGGCAGGTAACCCTCAGAATCTACAAGCTTTTTTAAATCATGGTTGGTTGTCTCTGCTGCCTTTGACTCAGAGCTTGCTGCTTTGCCATGGCTCACAATGCCTTGAATGTTGGTTCTTCTCATTAACTTCTTGAACCAAGCATGGCTTCCTTGAAATGCTTGTTTGGTCGTTGATAATACTGACATCTTATAAATGAGTTCACCAAAAATCACAGAAACACCGTATTGGAGAGTAGGTCCTTCTGTTTTGAAAGAGTGGCTTGTAGTTATTTGCGAGATGACCTTTCAGAAATTTAATCCACTCTACTACAATCTGTACCCTTCCCGCATTGGTAAAAATCAAAGTCAATGACCTCATCTGCTGTCAAACATTCAGCATCAGTATCTGCTCTCAAACATTCAGTATCTGTCTGTGGCTATGTGTGCTACTTTAAATTAATGCTTTCTAAGTCTTTGAAGACTTACTAAGTACTGGTGCTCATTTATTTCTATCATTTTACAGGAAACTTAAATAAGTTTGATTAATTTTCAGTTACCATAGCGTACATCATCATTTGATTAGGTTGTATAATTACAAGGCAATAATTTGAATAATCATTCATAAATGTGGATGAGGAAATTGAGTGCAACAGGAAAAACTTTTAGATTTGATTAAAAGTCAGTAGCGAGCAACATGAAAGTTGGAGAGAGGGAATGGGAGAGGAGGCTGGGACCAATGGATAACTCCCCTATTGGATAAGAAAATGTCACATAAAAAGCACTGTTCTGTAATTTATAAATCAATCAAATATCCTGTGAATATTTTAAACATGAAAAGCTACATGGCATTAGCAGTTCACAGGTGCAGGATTGTTATGTCAGTCCTGGTCGTCTCTCATGCTGTTATTTATAGGTAAGTTAACTCGTAGCATTTTGTACTGGCACTCCTTTTGTATCAACTGTTCAAGTAAATTTTGTGAGTCTTATGATTGCATGTTACCAATTGTTCCTCTATTGTGTATCACCACCATATATGTGTGAATATACATGATCAGAGGGGAGGGAAGAGCTACGGGAGCAATAGCTACCAAATTAAATGCCTTATCCCTGAAGAAGACAAAATGGCTGACTACTTGGGATATTCCCTGCTCATGGCAATGTTTGTGGATGATGACGGGAGGGTATTATGCCTCCCTGCAAAGACATATGCTGTCTTATTTCTTTTTATTGTTACCCTTGCCTCCCAAAATTAATATGTATGCACAAAAATCATTACACTAGATTGGCTCAAATTATAACCTTACGAAATAGTGAATATTTTCATTTGTGAGGTTCAAAATTTGCTCCAAGTCTTTGAATGTACATAAATATTATGAATTTCATTTATTGTCATTCCATTAATTTTTTTATTGCATTTTCAATTGTCCCTCTTCATTACTTGTCATTATTATATTTAGATGAGTAATTATGTTTCAAGGAATAGCTCTTGTGTAGGATATCACATCAAAAGGATGTGTTAGTAGCATTTAGTGAGGAGGCACACATTCCTGCTGACCATGTTCTATGTCATGCACTTGACCAACAGAACAATAAAGATATTATATGAAATACTTCAGTTAAGGGGAATGAGAGGATGGGAATTTTGAAGTTGGCAGCAAAGAAAGGTAACAGCAGTTATCCTGGTGGATACACATGGCGACCCTTCTCTTCTGAATTGGACAAGTCGTTGGTCCAAGTGCCACCGAATTTTGTGATTCTGCTCGCAGGTTGGTGGCATGAAATAGGCTTTTTGAGGGAGGTATGAAGGAGGATGGTGGGAAGAACTGAAGAAAGAAATATTGTAGGGCAAACAAAAAAGTTCATGTGATATAGTATATTATTTAAGGGTTACCTATAAAAGATTACCTTTGATGAAGAAATTTTTGCATGTTATCAAGCCAATAGTATTATAACAATGCATTTATACTTGATATAATTTATTTATCCCAGAGGTAATAGGAGATATCAAATTCCATTCATAATTTTAGATAACTTTTAATATCTTTGTTTTAATAACCAAAAGTATTTAAATGGCAATCCCTATATGTGGTTTTACACCAGTTTTTGACAGTTATATACGCGATGATGAAAACAGCCGAGGATCAATGGACCAAATTAGATTACCCACATCAAACAATCAAATAGTGTGTTTTTTCCAAAAAGTACTGATTTATTTTTTTCCTCTTAAATTTCTGAAGGCCTTCTATGCAGAAGTGGAGGTCTTGCAGCATCACCAGCACAGGTGGGAAGTGGAGCAGCGGCCGCCCGACCATCTCCATTGCAGCAGTCAATGATTCCTCCCGACCTCGTCATGAGGCTGCTTCAAGTCCAACAGGTGATTTATTTTGGGCGTTTACATATGCGGTTCTAAAACTTATTGTACAATCATTTAAGACACCAGAGAAGTTGATTTCCACTGAGTTAGATCAATAAAAATTTAGGTAATATGTAGTAAATAACTAGCCTACCCAGTTGACTGATACGTTCATAAATACCCAGTCAAAACAAGGCTACATGAAGATAGATTATTTTAGTTTTCAGACCCTTGATTGTAGTATCTGTTTTTCTTTCTACTTCAAAACCTAATGGCCATTCCATTGGAGTGCGTCTCTCATTTTGATTTGAGTCTGTGGGGGATGACCTTCCATGTTGTTCTCAATGGTATTCATTTTTATTTATCTTTTAACGCCTCACATTGACAACGAACAGCACCAGCAGCAACATCATCAGCAGCAACATCATCAGCAGTTGCAGAGGCATCAGCAAGAATGGCTTTCGAAGCTGGCTGGTGCCCAGAGCCAGCAGGCAAACCAGCAGCCAATGGCTCACATGCAGCCTCCTCACCACGCCCACATTCCTCACCTGCACCATGGTGCACCCCAAGGGGTGTCCCAACGGGTGCAGGGACAGTTGGGTCCTCTCACCAGCATCCCAAATTTACCTGCATCACCAACGCCATCTACCTCACTTTCACCCCTTCCTCCAGAGATCCAGATGGTGATCAATCAATCTCAGGCTGGACGAGACCTGCTGCAAAGACCTGAATCCCAGAATATCATGAGAGGTAAGTTTTTATTCTCTTTTATGATATTCAATTTTCTCTCTCTCTCTTAACTTTCCTACTTGATGCACTAGTGACTGTGGAGTCCAATATTGGATATGTGCACAGTGAAATCCCTTCTGTTGGGTATGAATAGTAGTTGATTAGTTCTGGTATATTTACTCACAATAACTCAAAAGCTTGGGTGGGCAATGGGGAAAATGGCCTCTCCAACCAGTCAGCAATGAGGGGGAAGTTGGAGGAAAGGGGAAAAGATGAGCGAACCATTTTCCTTCCCTCCCCTCCCCTGTGAGTTTAAGTGGGAGGGAAGGCAAAACGTGAAAATCGTGAAGCTAAAAAACATGATCAACATCCTTGTGCAATCAAACTGAAAGTTGTGATTTGCTATTATTGTATAAAAATGAGAATTTAGTGATGTTGTTAGCTGTTTATGAGCTTTTCTGACATGAAGATAATGTTTTCCAATGCAAGCAGGTTGAGAAAGTATCCTGCAAGATGAATCAATGACAATGTTTTTGGTGAGAATATGAAATAGGCTCGTACAAAAGAGAATGCGTTGCTTAAATCATTTCTCTATGGAATTTTATCAGGCTGGCCATCTCAAAAGTGTTTGTCACAGAAAATTGAATCAGTGTAGTTGTATGTTTGCTTGTTAAGAGGGTACAAACATCATGCTGGTCTTTTTTGCATTGCTTTGTTTTCAATGGAAAATGAAGTATAATGGAAAGGCCAATGCATTTTATGCTTTGAGTAAATTCATCTAACTATTTTGCAGAAGAATCCATAGTATGTTAAAATATTCTCCTTGACAGAGATCCTGGCCTTAATGAATAATTTTTGCGCCTTGAAATTCCTGCATTTCAGTGGACATAAGGAGACGATTCTGTTCAAGTAAATGTTGTTACATTGCCTGCAGCTTTATGAATTTTTCAACATAAATGCCTCTGTCTTTAAGAGCTCACATTAGGGGTATGATATATTGCATTTTTGTTGTAAAATTTAGTCAACACCAATTTATTTGTGCATTTTAATGGAAATATATTTGCTCGCAAATCTCATGCGTACTACTGTTAATCAAGACATTTTATGAAGTGTTTTGCAGGCCGTTCAAGGAACCCATAATAATTTATTAATCATAAATATAATTAATATTCATTAATTCTAATTAATATTAGTTATTCACTAATAAATTCACAAATGAACTCAGGCAGTACATATAACGCATCCTGGAATGAGTTGAGAATGTCATATTATTGAAATTATGAATTATTTTGAAAAAGTAACTTTTCAATTATTTGATCTATTTTGTTCAATATTTTTGTAATTATTGTCCTCTAGCACCAATTTTAGGTGCTTCTTGAGAGTAACCATCTGCTGAGTGGCAAATGACCATTAATTAATTGTCATTATTATTACTATTGGTAATCTACCAATTAATGTAGGTTTTGGATGCAAACGGCTTATACAAAAGTACAATGATACATTTACTTGCTACTCATGATAAAAACACAACCTGGCATCCCACTTTGCAGCCAGCCCCTCTTCTTTTCTGTGCACACTCCTCCCTTCATTCTGTCAAACATCCCTGTCCTATTCCTGTGCCTTCCTTGCTTCCCTAACATTCTCACCTTTATCACAGTCTTCAGCATCCCATTGCCACTCAATATGCTCTGCATCTACCTCGCCTGCCTCCTGAAGATTTCTCCCTCTCCTCCTCCCCCACAATACCCAGCACTTCCTCATTTGCTTTCCTTTCTGTTCATTTCACCTTTTCCATCTTTGTCCACAACCACATTTTAAATATCTACATTGTACCCGTCACCTTTTCTCAATGACCATGTTTATGCCCCATCCATGACCACATTTCTAATTGGCATAGATCAATTAATGTAACCATTAATTTTACCCTGGTGTTTCCCGAATGTGTTTGGAGAGTACATCAGAGGAAAAGATGCATAGTAGTCTTTGCATCAGAAGGATAATTGCATTAAGAGAAAAAATTATATAAAGAGAACTCATGGTAAGTATACAAAGGAAAGAAGTTAAGAAAAGAGTTGGTAAAAACTTGAAAGGGAGCACTTCACTGTATGAATGGGAAACATGGTTTTTGAGGCAAGAGTATTAGAATAGTATATGGCTGCGTAGATTTTCGCGGCGGTGGCTTGAAGAATTCTGCATGTCCGGGTTTTCACCGCGTTGTTGTTTGAAGCCGACAACAGTTTCGCCGAAGTTTCATCCGGCGTCTTCAGGTCGAAGACGCCGGATGCGTCTTCGACCTGAAGACGCCGGATGAAACTTCGGCGAAACTGTTGTCGGCTTCAAACAACAACGCGGTGAAAACCCGGACATGCAGAATTCTTCAGTATTAGAATAGATTGGACGCTTTTGAGATTTGAGTGTGATGGAGAAAATAGGTCAGGTGGAGAGAGAGAGAGAGAGACAAATAGTAGTACTAAATTAGGTAGGCAAAGGAAGAAAGGTTTGAGGCAATCAGAAAAAGGCAGAGCAAGTGAATGGAAGGCAAGGTCGTAGAAGGAAGAATATTGGGTAAGCAGGGTAGAGGATGGAAGAAGATGGGGTTTTTTTGATAGCATGAAGGCGGCAGAAATGAAGACGGAAATAATTGAGGACAAGCAATAGTGTTTTCCTACCTACGTTGATAATATTCGTGAGGGAATAATCTGCCATATTAGGTTAAATACCTTGATTGTTGGTCAGCCCTCATTTAATTGGAGATACAAATGTAAAACCCAAGATAGGTAACCAAAATTTTTTTCTGAATTTATTATAATATCATGTGACCACTGTGAGTGCAGTATGTAGGTTTCTGTATTATTACTTCAGTTTGCTGAGAAATTATTGGCCAATAACCTGTACCTTGGCCATTAATTGTTAAAATGAGATTCTTATTGTCTGCCATACTCCTGTCAGGATTCTACCGCTAAAATATGTGTTCATAATTAGATGGTGTAACTACAAAATCAAGTGCACAACTATATATTAAATAAAACAAGAGATGAAAAAATATGTATAAAAAGAGACGAGATATATTTTAATTACCAAAGGCCTGAAAAACAAGCTATGAAATTTAAGCAATATATCATCAGTATTCATTTGAAATAATCTGTGATGCCTTGTAATAATTTGGATTCCAATGAGGGAAACATTACAATTCTGTATCTTTTTATTACATTGACTGTTCAGACTTAGTCTGGTAATTATTTTAAAGGTCTAGTTGGAATTGTCAAATTGACACTGTCTTTGTCAGTTTAATGTGAGGTTCATTTAGATCACCTTAGTTTCTAGTTAGGTAAAAATGGAGGCTAGATCTAGAAGGGACCACATCTTGTAATGTAGTTTGTGTCTCCTTCTCAACCTAGAAAGATACCCTTCTAGGTCTACAATGTGCACCCCTCTAGTTGGGTTATTAAATCCAAGATTAATTCCTTTCCACCAATCTGTGTGATTCAGGCATAAGCACTGCCCCCCCTCCTTCGCATCAAAATCCAATGTCGACTCAGCAACAGCAGGTGGCAGCAGCCGTGGCAGCTGCAACAGCCGTGGCTGCTGCTTCAGTCTCCCCACGCGCAACCTCTCCCCACACAGACTTTATTCATCAAATTCTTCTGCAGCAGCAGCAGATGAGGATACCATCCCCATTGAACAATGGTTAGTTTAGTCAGCACTTCCTTTGCTTCTCAGCTTTTGCAGTTGCCGTGCATGTTGAATTCCTCAAGTTATGCTTCTCAGCTAAATGTCATTGATCTGGTACTTAAAAATATTTTCAGGTAATTATGCTACTCCGGTTGAAGCTCATTAAAATATTTAATAGGGGATGAGAAATGTTTTGTGCTATTATGAGAGTGTGTGATGATGATTGGCATGGATTTTTGTATGCACAACTGTGGTCTAAAAATATTTTCTTTAAATATTGATGGCTTAATTGGACACAGGCTGCTACCAACAGGCTTGCTCTTCCCTGATCACTTCTCAAAACACTTCTCTCACTTAAATGTCACCATTGATACAATTTGTCACTTTTTTCTAACATTTACCTATCCTGCAGAAAATATTATTTTATGTCTGCAACCGTTGGAACATAATTATTATTAATTTTTGTCTCTTGTCAATCGTTTTCTCACCATTGAAATACCCACCCAATATATCTGCTAGCTTTTATTCTTTAACCCTCTTAGTGCGGTGGGGATTCCAGGGGTACTAGTGAGAAGTGCGAAGGGTAATTTAAGAAAATGTATCACCTTAGGAAAAAAACATTATGAAGTTATTTGTTTAGATATCCATATGCGGTTTTTTTTATTTTAAAATAAAATATTGTAGTTAATAATGATGGTTTACATTTTAATCATCTGAAAAATAAATGTAATTATTACAGTATTATAAATTTGAAGAATATTTTTTTAGCAATAATATTTCGATTTTTAGACACAATACTAATATTTTTTTAAAAACATTTTTCAATAAAACTACGATATTTAAATATAATAAAGAATCAAAAAGACATGTAGAAAATATTTTTCATAAATAAAGAAAAACCAGTGAATTGCAAATTTTTTTGTCAGCCTCTGCATAGTTCGATTTTGTTGAAAAGGCTGATATCACTGAGTCAAATTGGGACTTTTCCCCTTTCCTTCAGACTGCGGCAATGTGCTTACAATCTAAAGGCAGAAAAAACCATGTTCTAACTCACAGAGAACTGCTGACAATGTAATCCCATACACAATGATTAGATCGGATGGACGGCAAGAGAAACCAAAATGATTACAAAGCATTGCTCTCATTTCCATCGTATCAATAAAGTCTGAATAAGCAGCTATATATCAACACCACCACACCATAACACATTCAAAAGATTACAGATGAAAACATTTGTAGCCTTTCAGTGTCTTTTCATAGTGGAAAGACCACTCAGAAAAAAAAACGAGCCAACAATTAGGCTGAGCTCCCCGACATTTACGAAACTGAACGAAAAATTATAGTAGGAATGATACTTTTTGAAAAGCATTTAAAATTGCTAATAAAAAATTAAAAAATGTGTTATATAATTGTATGGAATTCACCCTATCGATAGCACAAAAACCATAAATTATTAAAGAAAAAACCATAAGTTACAACGATTTAAACAATAGCCTACGCAAGAGCCGATATATCGGCCCGCCGCACTAAGAGGGTTAAATATCAAGTCCACCTGTCGCCAGGGTTAACAAATAATGGGAATTTCTATGTGTAGGGTTCTCTCCTTTTAAGGATTTGGGTAAAGTTTTGAGTAGTTTTCAACCCAATTGGGAGTTCGCATCTCAGTGACTACAACTTGGACTTTCTTGGTTTGCTACATTTCCTTTTTTGAGCACATTCGTTCTCACACTTAGTAATACGCTTCCTCCAGCAAATTGAGCAACTGCGTACCATACTACTCGACCTGTCAATCCTGTTTTTAGCCACTGTCTAATTATTTGAGATCTGTCACCTTATTCTATGAAACTACTTGATTATGATTTGACTGCAATCATTGTTTGATGATTTCTTGTGATTTTAAGTTATTTGGTGCCATCTTATTTTGGTAACCTGTCACATTAAAACTCTGACACCCCTGGTAATGACAGGAATTGATGAGAAAAATGAACGTTCTCTTCTCCAGGAACGTCTCATCAGGAGAGTTAAATGGGTGACATTGCAGAATTTGGTATTGGATGAACCCAAATGTATATTAAGCATTATGATTAGAACATTTTCACTTCAAATTTCAGTCAGAACTTTTGGAGCAGAAAATGAAAAATAGAAGAAAAAAAGGGAAAACAAAGAATAGTCTTAGAAAGGCCACCGATTCCAAAAATTTTACAAAGTATTATCAAGTATTCAATGCTCCAATGGAGCATGAATGGCAATAATTGAAGCAAAAGCAGAAACATGCCCTGCTTCTCTGAAATTTGATTGATAGGACAAAATTACTTGTAGATGTTAAGAATGCCAAAAATGCTAAAGATGTGTTTCTAGCTAAATCTGTTGATTGTATATTCTGGTTGTTTTTGCAAGATATTTATTGAAACAAGATGTGAATGGAACTGATTTTTCATTTTTGACTGTGGTGGCTGCACTTATAGTCAAGCCTTTACTATTTTCTTTTATTTTTAAGGATACGTTTGTAACATGTTCTTTTTTATTTAGTCTTCATCTTTGGTTTTATCTGATATGTGCTTCATGTGTTAGTACCCTGATTTTTCATTTGCTAATGGCAAATGTTGTAGTATGAATCCTCTATTGAAGTTGAAAACTCATAATTTTTCAAATTTCGGTATTAAACTTAAAAAAAGGTTGTTTTTCTTTGAAGAATTACTTCCCCACTCGCTCTTGTGCTTTCTTATTAATAAAATACCCAGTTAGCAAATTTACTTGATTTACTCACTAGACACAGCACCTTTGTTTCTATATTAATTTTATAGTGGTGTAATAGTATTGTACAATGTGAACAACAAGTAGGCAAGTTAGCTAAATGATTGAATAAAATGGTGCTTGGCTCTAATTTTTTTATTTGTCTGCTCAATTGAAGGAGGCCCACTTCAAATTACATTTTTGCCTGTAATCATTACTTTGCTGGCTATCTTCAACCACATAGTGAAATACCTTTAGAACTTTTTATAACTTCTTCAAAGAAATTTTGCAATCCAATCTTAAGGGGAGAAAAGAGGGGGGCGGAGGGGGGAGCTAGGAGCTAATGGGAAGGTTGTGCCTCTCTATTTCAAAATTCCAATTGCCTTCTCTTTCCTTCCAATTGCCTTTTGGAATAGAGAGGCATCACCTTCCCATTAGCTCCAACTCCCCCCCCCCCCCCTCTTTTCCCCCTCCCATCCCACAAGTGAGCCAACGTCCCAATCCCCCCTTCCTTTCAACCCACTGTCATACTTTGCTGTTCTTTTCTTCCCCCCACCCCTCTTCTGTGGTCCAACCACGAGCTTCCCCATCCCTTCCCTTCCCACCCACCCACCCATTCTCTAAAACCTCCCCATTGGATATTTCATTCTTCTCTGAAGAGGCAGGCAAAACACATGGTGTCAGCTTTTCTTTCGGCACTTCTCTACCCCCGCCACCTACTGCCACCCTTAGTATTTTTGTATTCATCTGTGTGATTGACGGGTCACTGGCGTGGGAGGAATCCTTGCAAACCCTGGACAATTGAGGGAGTGCGATTCTCAATGGTCTGAGTACACCCGAGTGATTGAGTGACAGCGAACGTGATATTGGGCCTCTTTTCTTTTTTGATTTCAATATTTTTCTCATTCCTGTGTGAGTAGAATGGGTCCCCTGGTGTGGGAGAACTATCCTTGCAAACCGTGAGCGTGTGTGTGTGTGAATTCGATTCACGAGAGTGACTGTTACTCCCCAACGCACCCTAGTGATCGAGTGGTTGTAAGTTTGTTTCCTTATTTATTATTTTTGCATTGATTGTGTGTGATTGAAGTACACGTGGGGTCACTTCCCCAAACACACCCAAGTGACCACTTTGTTTTTACCTCCTCCCCACCTTAAACAAACCTCAAGTGCCAAATTGAGTGGCTTCATTTGTGATGTGGTGGAAGTCAAGCATAATGAATGACTGATCGAAGCACTTTTCCACTTGATATCGAGTGGAAAACTGCTTCGATCAGTTATTCAAACCTAGTGCCAATCAAGTCTACCGTCTCGCCTATCTCATTTTACACAGTGAAGTATTTATTAATGTAATGTAGTTGAACATCAACAGTTATTGTGTGTCACATTTTACATAAGTAAAACAGTAATAATTTAAAAAATCAATCTGGCTTGTAATGCAATAATACTGCTTGCATCATACTGATACAGTAAACCCTTGCTAATCGAAACTTAACAGGGCCAGTGGCTGTCTGGATTCAGCACTATCTCGATTAACTGGGGATTTGATACGTGCAGCCCCATGGAGTTTTTTTTCACCCCTCTTCTTGGGCATGCTCGATTGCCGACAATTAATGATCATTTTATAAGGTGAACAGGAAGCCTCAATTGCAAAACAACCTGAGGTAAAGTTGGCAAAATCCAATTTGAATGAGATGCATTTCCGACTGTCCTCAGTAATTTTAGCTCAGTTATTCTTAAATAACTTCAACAAACAACGATAATGTGGTATTGCTTATTTTATTGGGGACATTATCCAATTTATTTGATCTATTTACATACAATGGGCCAAACAAATGTGAGTTTTCCTTTAGAAATTTACACTAGTTTTTTTGTAAATGTAGTAGTATTGATGCAATGTTAGGCATACTTAAATTGTACCATCCACAGAAGAGACATTCATTTGTGATTTATCTTGCTGAAACATTTGAGGGTGTTGCATCTGGTGCATTTCTATTTGACAGCATGGTATGCATGATGACATTAAATTCTGCTAATTTCATTGAAGGCAGCTGAATTTTATGTATGAATGAAGTTGACCAATTTAAAAGCTGCTGACAAATGAATAACAATGTGTGTGTATTTTCCTTCTTATGATCATTTTGATTTAAATTAATTATTTACTAGTTCATGATATAAGGAGCTAAAAGAATCTGTACCATTACACTAAAATCATTTTAAGAATATTCCTTGACAAATTTCTAATGCCTGACGATCAATTCATCAAAATCTTGTATTTGTTGAGCGCCAATAGATGTGAGCGAGAATCGAACATGGCCCCTCCAGTCAGTAGCCCAGTGCTTTACCCACTGAATTTCAATGTCCCCTTACATGTGCAATATTTTCAATATTATATGTTGTATTATTTTATGTTGTTTTCTTTTATATGTTGTATTAATTATAAACTATAAGAAAATATGAAAGTAAATTCTATCTACAGTAGACCCTCTGGACCCACTCAATTGAACCACCCGTTTAATCAAGACAGAGTCTGGCATGGTAGCGCGGGTGGTTTCTCATAGGGTCACATGATGGCTGCACTGTGGTGAGTGGGGGAAAAATGTTTTGCTTGAATATTTCTCTGGACATGGATGAAAATCATATCTGAATAATTAATCAATGCTATCCAGCAGTACTATAAATTATGAATTTACCAGTGATACATGAAGCAAATAATTCACTTGTGCAAAAAAATATTGTATGTTACACAGATGCAATATTTGTACACCACAGATTGACAGTTTGTCCCCTGCACTTTTTAAACACCTTATTACTTTGAGCTCTTGTGGCAGTAAAACTGAAAAACAAAAATCGCATAAAAAAGTGGCATCAAAGGAAAACAACTCTGAACACATCAGGTAACCATGAAGGTACTTGAGATGTTTGAGGCTGGGTCCCTGTTGCTAGTTTTGTTTAAGGCTTAACAGACTGTGTCTGATCTGAACAAGCAAAAGGAAAAAAACAAGGCATATACTCAAGTGTAATGCTAATACTCGTTATATCGACTGGAAGCTTCAGAAAACATCAAAGGTTACCACAAGATGAAAAGCTAGAAGAAGGCATCCTTTAGTCGTACTAGCAGCAATGATAAAGTGGTGTAGGAATCTGTGGTATGGCAATCCATGATGCAGTGCAAAAACTTTCCAAACACTTGGATGTAAAGAATTTTGCAGCAAGTTGGTTGGTTGATGAAAAGGGTTTGTACTGGGGAGCTTTCTCAAAAATAACTCAAGCTTTATGGGGTGAATCAAAGGTTTCTGAATGAAAAATTAGTAAGGAAAAGGTCTCTATGCTTCTCTATGCTAATACAAATGGTAGCCATGAGTTGAAGTGTTGTTTTGGGAAAAGTTGAACAACCTTGAGCTCTGAGAAAAATTATGAATGCACTGTACTTTAAAGGCATTCAAAAAATGCCCAATTTATTGAAGTTATCACAATGGACTGTTTACACAATCACTTTGTTCTTGAAGTTATGAGATATCAGATGGACGTATTGCAAATTCAAGAGGATGCTTTTGATTTTGGACAGTCACCCCTCCCACCCTGGTGTTGACAATTTGTGCAGCTTTTATGGTAAGATTAGGTTCCTTCCTTTGCCCCCAATCACAACTTTGTTATTTCAGCCTCTGGATCATGGATGTATTTTTGCTTACAAATACAGGAAAAGTTTTTGAATGAAGTTTTTTTAGCAGTGCTAGGGCAAAGTGATGAGGAGATTGAAGAGAGTTGGGGACAGAATACAGTGATGAAATTTAAAAAAAATATAGTTTCTAGTTGGTTTTCATTAACTGGGCTGATTATTGGATAAAGATACAACAATCCACTATTGCAAAAGCTTGGAAAAAGATACTGTGTGAGGGGGATATTGATCACAACTTCAAAGAATTTTATCCAGAAGATTATCAGACACTTTTGCAGCCTGCAAGGGAAATACCCTTGATTATTAAAAATGTTACGAACTAACTTGATGTTGATGAGGGTGATCCAGGTTTACAAATGTTAGCAGAAGTGTAAATAGGTGGTAGTGTATCAGCAGTGGGACATCTTCAGGATCTGATAAGAAGTATGCTGAAAAATCAGTTAATATTTTTAAGGTCCTCCTTAATTCTATCATAAATTTTATAAATTAAACAAAGGATACAGCCATGCCACAATAATATGGATATTGGGAAATCTAGGATAGATTGTAATTTATAAGCATGTCCGAAGAAGCAAGCAATGTAAAATAAACTTTTTCCAAACACTTCCCGCTTCTTTCTATTCATCTACTGAGTCTAGGGCATCTTGTACTGGTGCAGGAAGTCCATATGCATGTATTTATTTCTTTAATCATAAATAAATTCCAACCTGTCTTCAAGATTTTAACACACCTGTGGTTGGTTAGAATTCGTTTATGAAAAGTGACATCTGTACATAGGTTTTTAATTTTGATGAATTGATCATTAAGCATTAGAAATTTGTCAAGGAATAATCTTAAAATTATTTTAGTGTAATGGTACATATTGTCTTAGCTCCTTATGTCATTAACTTGTAAATGATTAATTTAAATCATACTGATCATAAGAAGGAAAATGCACACGCATTGCTATTCATTCACTAATCATAAGAAGAGATATACAGTCAGTGGAATGGAAAGAGAGTTGTAAGGAAAAGAGGGTAATTATTAGATCAAAAGATGGAATTTACATTTGCAAAATTGAAGTCACTGAGAGTCTGTGCCCTTCAGTGACTCAGTTCATCTTTCTTCTCTAGGGGACTTGAGTAGATTGATTTATGTGGTGGAATTAAGGTTTGGTAATGATTTCAATGAGCTTTGCTGGCAATGTCATTATGGTTGGAGGTATTCTTATAGATGCTGGTGCATAATGCAAATATGGCAGAGATCAGACCAGTTTGTCGTATTGATGTGAATTAAGAGGAGCTTATACATTGAATTGCTAAAATACTATTGTAATTTAATTTTCCATATCTTATACCAACCTATTATGGTGATGAATAATTGAAATTTTTGCAGAAATGGGCTCAGTTATATTCTCAAGTTCAACGTTTTTAAATTGCATCCTCATGTGCACCATGAGTGCTACTTCAGGATTTTCTGCAAACGTATGCTCAAGAAGGGAATTTCCTTTCAGCCTATTGTCAACAGCCCCGAGTGTTATCCCCTAGCACCCCTGTTCACTTGGCTACGACCAGTGGACCAGCTAACAACACTAACCAGCCCCTGGTGACCTCACCCATAGCTCCCAATCAATCTAACACTTTAGCCATCCAGCATGCTGCAGGTAAGATTCTCGCTTTATCCTTTGACCCATCCCCTAATTTTAGCCGAAGTTTTTATAGTTTTTTGACAAAGTAGTGCGTTATAAGTCATCATGGAAAAAATCATCTGACTTAACAGAGATGCTTACATGAGTCTCATCACTGGTCGGGAATGATTAACAGTTAAAGTATCAGACTTTCAAAATACATCAAAACCATCTTTCTTCAAAATACATCTCTCAAATTTAATGAATCGTGGATGAATTGACTTTTGGCCTAACTGGCAATTAGAAGATTTGGATTAAAATCAAAATAATAGACGTCAAGTCAAATAGATTTTTTTTCAGTTATCTCTTTGAAATTGTGATAAACACTAGTATGCATGGTTGCGAGAAATGTTCTCTTTGTTGTTTTCTGCTGCATAGGTTTGTGTATGTTAGTGAACAGAAGTTGTTTTAGTCCATTTGGCAGGTAGTGTGGGAAGTGTGCTTTGGAATATCCATTACAAAAATAACGCAATTAATTTCATCAAGATTTAAAGTTGCCATAGTACATCGATGGTGGCTGCTTCAGAATGGGCTCAAATTTCAATAATTTTGCTATAATATTTGTTTATAAAGAAGCTTATGGCATTTTAGGATGGAATGCATAATGATTGCGCATTTCCCTCAAAAAGCACTTTTAAAATTTGAGTGCTCCTATCCCTATTTTCCTTGAATAATATGTCAGTAAAAATTTTGTATATGTTGTAATGACTCCATACTTGAGGCCTTGGTGTTGACTCAAAATGTAGTGAAATATACATTTGCGTAATTATCTTGCCAACCATTGCATTGTTGGTTCTCTGTGTCAGCATTAAAAATGGCATGAGGTGGCAGTGTATGGTGGATTTATTATATTCAAATGTACTAATTTTCCTGTAAAAGGGCTCTTGTATAAATTAAGAGACATCTCAAACACCAGGGAGTACTCTGCCGCATGAACTGTGCCGTATCAAGGAAGTATGCCCCAGCCTTGTTGGAAATAGCAAGGCATGTGAGATGGATTTGAGTGGCAAGAGTTAAGAATTAACATCATAACCTTCACAAAATGACTATACCAGTGTAGCACACATCTTTGATCTTCTTCTTTCATAACTTGTTCATGCAATTCAAATTGCTCTTAATTATTCAAATTCCACTTACTCCTCACCCTCCTCTAATCATCAATGCTCAACAAGTTTCCCTTACTCAACATATTTAGTCCGCAGAAATGCTCCTCATGACATGTCCAAGTGCCACTTGCAATAATGTAGAGAGGACGACACTTTTTTCCTCTGCCATGTTTTAAAAAAATATGTAAAATTTAGTGCATCAGGGAGCATATTGGTGGATAATTTTTCAAGTCCAACTCCAGTAAGTTACTTGACATTGAATATATTTTGGATAAAGTAATTTATCCTGTAGTGAGATTTTATTTTTTGCAGTAATTCTGTGGCTTAACTGAACTCTAGATAATAGGTAGCATTGAGAAAAATTGTATTGAGAATATTATAAACTTAATAACCTGCTATAAACAGCTTGATCCCCCTTAAGTCTGTTAAGTCTTGCTGCTGTACATCAAATGATTTCTCTCTCGCTTTTCCTGAAGAAGAAAAAAAAAGATTATGTTGTTGTAGCTTGTCATGTGTTGAAATTGGTGGCTAATGTAAACATCAAATCTCTTCAGGAATGGCCCCTCACAGGGTACCTTCACCAAGGGAACTGCGTGCGCACACACAGCAAATCATGCATGCTGCTCTCATTAAGAAGAAGCTTGAAGAGCAAAAGGAGAATTATAGGCGACGGCAAGAAATGCAACAACAGTAAGTATACTTTGTGCCTCTTAGGTTGTTAATGTCAAGAACAAACTGAAACTAAAGAGGATCTGATTAAGTTTGGTCAAATTTTTTCCATCGATGCCAAAATCTTACCACTTAAAGTTGAATCAGTCTAATGCCCATGGTATTTTTACCTAAGGAAATTAACATTAAATTTAATATGCAAGAAGATAAATTGAACTCAAATAGTTGTTGAGATAAGATTTTGGATGATTTTTTAAAGGGAAAATATACCCCTTTTTATGCATCTACATCTATACACTGCAAGCCACCAAAAAGGTGTGTGGCAGGGGGTGCAGCACCAGGAGGAAAGGGTAAGGGATGAGGGGGTTAGGGTTTTTCAAATGGATGGGGAAAGGTAAGGGAACCTGCAAAAAAAATATATATAAAAAAAAAAAATATATATATATATATATATATATATATATATATATATATATATATATATATATATATATATATATATATATATATATAAATATAATCGTATAACCCTGCGCAGTCGCTACCTTGTAGGTTAATACTTATTATGTCGAGCCGGCTCCTGGGGGATTTCGATTACAAGCATTCTGGTCTCTTATTGTTCTTGGAAAAAATGATCATTTAAATCTGTCAGTCTTTCAGTCTATCTCTCTAATCGTATATTCGTGATCCCTCCGCCCGTAATGCGTTGGGGTTCGTATTATGTTCTTGATGTCATTGGAAAAGGACCCATCTTTAAATGTTTGTAATAAGTTTAATCTAAATTGTAAACGCCGCTGTGTAAGGGAATCCCAGCCAAAATCTCTAGCAAAGTAGTTACGCTACTGCGTTGGTAATAACAATGTTAGACAAATCTAGCCCCCCTCCGCTGAACTCGTTCCAATTCCGAAATTAAATTTATCTCCTGAGGATCTCATATACTGGCAGCATACTCCAGGTGGGGCCTGACTAGGGCAAGAAAATATCGTTCCTTCACTTTTGCATCACATTTACCCAGCACTCTTTATACAAATCCCAATTTTTTATTAGCGCGACCGCATATTTCCTGTATGTGCTTTCCCCAGGACAGATCGTGAGTAATTGTTACGTGGGTATGTAAAGGAATCTACCCTCGCGATTTCTGTTTGTTTCACTTTGTAACTAAATGGGAGGGAATTACTCCTTTCCCAAAAATGTATTACTACGCATTTTTTCAAATCAAATTCCAATTGCCATGTATCGCACCAAGTCTGAATTGCATTTAGGTCGTTATCTAACGTGACTCTGTCATCGCGACTTCGAATATCCCCATAAATCACCGCATCGTCAGCAAAAAGACGGAGCCTGCTATTGACCACGGTACTGAGGTCATTTATGTAAATAAGAAACAAGAGGGGGCCTATGACACTTACCTGTGGTACACCCGACGTGACCTTAACAGTATCAGATGATACACCGTCCAGGACGACGTTTGAACGCGATTTTTTAAAAATTGTCTTATCCAGCATATAACACTCCCGTGTATTCCATAAGTTTCCAACTTAGCGAGTAACTTGCAATGAGGGACTTTATCAAAACCTTTTCAAAATCTAGAAATATCTATCAACGTTGCTGTTCAACCTGTATGCAGAGGAAATGATTAAAGAGGCATGGGAGGAACTGGAGGTAGGAATGAAAGTGGGCGGGGAATTCGTAAAATCAGTTAAGTTTGCTGATGACCAAGCTTTAGTTTGTCAGTCTGCCAAGGGGCTGCAGGCATTGCTTAGTGAATTGGAAATTCAGTGCGACAGGTATGGGATGAGAATCAATATTAATAAAACTAAGGTTATGCGATTTTCTAGAAAGAAAAAGGCTAAGCTTAACATTAAAATAGGAGGACAAAAACTAGAGCAGTTAGAACAGTTCATGTATCTCGGTAGTGTTTTGGACCAACATGGTCAAAGTAGTAGGGACGTAAGGAGAAGATTTGCCCTAGGCAAAGAGGCTTTCACAAGGAGGAGGGAGTTAATGACGGGGACGTTGAGGAAGGATGTTAAGAAAAGTCTCATAAAAACTTTGATATGGAGCGTAGCTATGGATGGCGCGGAAACGTGGTCATTGAAGCAGGAGGATAGACGTAGATTGGAGGTTTTTGAAAGGTGGGTGTGGAGAAAATGGAGAAGGTGAAATGGACTGAGAAGAAAACAAATGAAGAAGTACTTGGTATGGTGGGCGAAGAGAGGGGTTTGTTGGGAGAAATCCTATGGAGGCAGGAAAAGTGGATGAAGGGGGTATTGACCGGCAGCGGGATGTTGAAGACTGTAATTGAGGGGAGAATGTTAGGCAAACGAGGAAAGGGAAGGAACAGGATAGGGATGTTGGACGGGATGAAGGGAGGAAGAAAGTACTCAGAGCTGAAGAGGGACCTGATGTAAAGTAGGATGTTGTGTTTGCTAGGGGTCACAAATTATTTAATTAGTAATTATGTCCATCCAAAAACCTACCTTAACCGGTAGATGACCTGATAATAATTATATATACATATATATAAATATATATATATATATTATATATATGTATATATATATTTTTTTTTTCACACACACATACATACATACATACATATATGTATATATGTATGCGTAACCAGCCTCCCTACCCTGGTGTATGAATTTCACACGCCATCGAGCTTAGCACCGGGTGTACTCTACCATCACCTACCAAACCAACCTTTGGGTTGATTACTGTGTTTAGGGTTTATATATATTTTTTTTCTTGTCAGTTTAGAGTATCAAGTTTAATGGGTGCAGTAGTAAAGCTATCAAATGTACGACAGTGGCATCATGTAGCTGGAGGAGAGAAATGCTTGTCCATGAATCAAATAGATTTGAAAAATGGGGTTAGACAATTCTTTTAAATCAAAGAGTTATTATTCCAAACTTATATTTGGTAGAATTTATGTGATAAATGGTGTCAATTAATAATAATTTTTTTCTCATGTGTATTAAGGTCACACTCTCCTAACCCTGGCCCTGGAGGAACTAGAGTCGAGTCTTCCCCTCCACCAGCCAAGCACTCTCCTACACCCCTTGGTTTTACGCCCACCTCTGTTCTACGCAAGATGACTGCTGAAAAGGACCCATTGGCATCTTTGGAGAGTGCTTCAAGTATCTCAAATTCAATGGGAAAAGTTGATTATAAAGTCCAAGGTTAGTTTGGTTTGATAAAATTTGTTGTCTTAGGCGTAACTTTATGGACTTTGCACAACATATTGAAATTAAATGAAATAATTTACTTTGTAAAGTTTGCTTCTATGAGGACCACCTGATGATGACTTTCAACATTGAAACCTGGGTCGTGTTTTTAAATCAAGTGTGCGTAAACACAAATCAGTAATTTCATTACATGATGCTAATGGTTACTAATATCTTAAAAACAGGCTAAATGTATTAAACAGGCATAAAAATAAACAATTCATGGCGGAGAATACTATATCTTAGGACTATTTCTCAAAAAGTAATTAAAAGTTTTCCTAAAGAAAAAATTAAATGTGCCTTTTACAGTGGTTCATGCCTTAAGGACCTGATCTCTCACGCTAAAGACAAAGTCCCCAAAAACGAGAGGAGTGGAGTGTATGAGTTAAAGTGCTCAGATTGTAGCACAAAGTATATTGGGCAAACAGGACAGAAATTTAAAGAAAGGATTAAAGAACACCAAACATGTGTAAAAAATAAGAACATAACATCCCTCTTTGCAAAGCACCTCTTCAAAAGTGGCCACAAAAGTGACTTGGTGACAAATATTATTCATTTTGAAGAAAAAGGTCAAAGGCTCGATGCTTTGGAGCAGTTAGAAATTTTGAAATGTGTCCGTTGGAAAGATGATCTTGCCAACGAAATTTTGTATCCCTCCCACTCCCCACTCCTAGACCTACCACTCTTCCAAACCAAAAATGTAATTCTCTTTTCTTCCCAGCTACATTGTAACCTTTTTACCCCTCCAACCTCCCTCTCTGACCAACCCCCCCCCCCCTCCTATGATCAGAAGGTATATATAGCCAGCGTGCTTCTATGAGGGCCACCTGATGATGACGTTCAACGTCGAAACCTGGGTCGTGTTTTTAAATAAAGTGTGTGGAATTACAAAGTAAATAATTTCATTTCATTATGTGAGTTTGGTGTTCTAATGAAATAATTCTATATTCGCCTGAATCTAAGACAACTCTGGGACTATTTAACCTTTAATTTGGATAACTCTTGAAACAAAAAATACCAAAATAAATCTTTTAAGGGTCAAAAATGTTTATATTTAATTATAATTCAATTGTTCATTGTACATGAAATCAGTCAAACATGTAACCATACTTAATAATTGAATTTAAGTCTTAATATATGTTGTCAGAAATTTGCCTGAAAAGAGATTCTGGCTGGGAATAATATTTAATATGCAGACTGTTATCTTATAATTTGGGGTTTTTTATAAATCTATAGTGATCTCTAGTTCATATAAAAATTGTTTTATGGTAAACAATTTATTGAATTGATGTTAGCTTAAATTGACTTATGAGTAGAGGCTGATGCCACTCTATTAGTAGTAAATTGGAAATCATGAGACTAACTGACAATCTGCTGTGTCAAAGATGACCTATAATTGCCAAATGTTTTCTGATACCTGACTCCTGTTGCAATTTTCCTGTACATTTTCATTAATCATAACTGTTGCTGTGAATATTTCACACTGTTATCATTGAACCACTGACATATAATAGTCTGATGGTCATTTTAACAATTGCTTACTATACTCCATTAATTACCAATACACAGTGGATCCTTGTGCAATGAGTATAATTCATTCTACGATCTTTTACGTGAAGCAAAACACTTGTTTGAGGAAACAATTTTTTGCTGATAAGTTAATTTAAAATACAATAGTGCATTCCATGACGAATAAAAATAAGTTATATAATAGGTTTATTCAATGAAACTTATGTATACATTTTTTTTGCGTCGTGGATCATCTTCAGCTATTCTTCTATCACGAAATGAAGCAACAGGACATGCATACTCAATATGTAAAAAGTATAAAAGAATTTCAATAAATAGTTCATTATTTATGGTACATACGTAATTCCTATTTACCGGAAAACTGCCTGGAGAATATTAATTTTGCTAATGCTTCAAAATTTTGTAAAAATGTGACTGTTTGGGACTGAACACTTCTTGCAGGCTGATGGAGTTTCTGATTGGTAAACATGCAGGGGTTTGATTTTCAAATTGCCAATTGCATTGCCTCAAGATATCAGCGGAAGATGGCCTTCCATTGGCTTGTAGAGAGCATTCTAGTCTACTGTTATGCGTACAAATATAGATTTACTTCAGCATCTTCTTCCAGAAGTGACCCGTCTTACAAAAATTAAAAACCTGTTGCGGCAGGTAAACCTCAGAATCTATGCACTTCTTGAAGTCGCCAATGAAGTTCCTTGTCGCCATTGCGTCGGAGCTTGCTGCTTCAGGGTGCCTTGCGTTGCTGTAGAAGCTGGTTTTTCTCTTAAACTTCTCGAGCCACGCACGGCTCCTCTTAAATACATCTTTGGTCGTTGTTGATGGGGGCATCTTCTAAAAGAGGTCTGTGAAAATCACATGCTTTCTGACAAATCTCAAATACTCCTGAACAAAAGTTTGAAAAATATCCATTACTAAATAAGAAAGAAAGACTCGTACTTTTCCACAGATTTTATTATACGGTACTGTTTGGAAAATATATGTGATCACTAGAGACGCTATGATGCTAGCGAAACAAGTACTAAACACAAACTGAAGTGGTAGGCATGAATCATTTCAGGAATTCCTCTCTCCTTGTCACTCATTTTGTGAAAAGTTGCTCCTCAAGCGAGTCATTGTGGGCTAATTTTTTTTTTAATCAAGCAAATTACTCACTGTGCAAGAACTCTGATGAATCAATATTCATATAATAAAATAATAAAAATTATCGGCTGGGAAAGACAGTCGGGGAAAAAATTGTGTCGTCTCTGTCATGAGGTGAGATTTTATATACATTCCAGGTTTAGAGTGAGTGTTTCAGGTTTCGTTTGCATTAAATCATATGAAGAGCTGGCCAGACTATAGAATAGAAGAGGCATACATTTGAGGATAATGTGATTTGGGGTCCGAAAATTCCAAGTTTCACTGTGGTCTCTCCTACTCAGTGCATGCTTTCATAATTGTGTGTAATACATGCATGAATTTTTCTGTGAAAGATTTACCTGTAGGTGTACCTCAGTTTTTAAATGATCTAAATCATTTCAAATAAAAAATTCAACTCTTTTAGCATCAACAGACAATAAGATTCAGCAGTCTCAGTTCCTTTCAATGACCAACCAAGCTCAGCAACATCCATCTAACCAGTGGAAAAATGAAAGTCACCTTAAGACACAGCAAGGTACTCAATTTTATATTTCTATCACCACCTGGAAAGCAAATTATATTTATTCAAATGATGCTGTTGGTCCCATAGTTGTTAAAAATGTTGACATGTGACCATTGAAGGTTTTTATTTTATGGTCAAAGTGTAGATGAAAACGAATCATAATTTAGTACTTCAAGTGAAGAATCAGCGTAGTCCAAATTCTTGAATTGGCCAACCATAATCTCTATAGTATTTTCTATTCAGTTAATATGACCTTTAATTAATATTCTCTCCGTTCAGAATTAGAATTTTTGCAATAGTGTTCCAATTGAGTGACATTATTGCAATAAAATTTATATTTTTTATTTGACACTTTTAGAAATAAGATTATGTGAGAAATAAAATATTTTTTCTTTTAATTACTAAAGTTAATTGTACAATGCAGATTTATATAATATTTTATTATTGCTTAGTTATTAGTTTTTACTATGTAGTTATTGTAAACTTTGTAAAAATTTTAAATCAAACAACCCATAGGGGTAAAAATGGAAACTGGTATGTTCCCTCTAAGGTCTTAAGTAGTTGAGTATGAAATAGCGCATGGTATTACACCCACGTATTTCCTCAAATTGCTGTAGAATGGAAATCAAAGTGATCACTCATGTTCGTGATGTTTAAATATCATCTGGAATGGAAGCCATTTATCTTTCAGTTCCATTCACACGTTTAACTCTCTAGTTTGAAAAATTTTCTCTGAGCAGAAGAATCCAGCTTTACTTCAATGATCATTAGGGTAGAAGGGTACCATGTACTATTTTTTTATAAACAAGGTTTTAATGGCAAATTTTTCCTGTAGCTAGATTTTTAGGGGAAATTCCTGTTGCTAAATTTCCCTAAATGTCTATATTAATTCTTCGGCTCCTTCTTACAGTTGATTTAATTGATTCTGTGAAATAATGAATTGATGATGTAAATTCCAAAAGTACCGCCTGATTTCCTGTAGTATTATTATTATTTGGCAGGCTATTGTATAAGGTGCGTTTTTGGATGGTCAGCCTAAACTCAACAGACCTGCATATCTTAGCCCACCCAAAAGACAGCCTGACCCCACTCTACAATAAATGCTTCTGTAATTCTGCATGCATTTTACTTCTCTTCATTCCGTCCAGTGTGCCTTTCCTGTTCCCTTTTCCTTACTTGCCTTTCTCCCCTCTTATCACAGTCATCAGCATGCTGTTTCCTTTCAAAATTCTCTTTGTCCACCTTTCCAGCTCCCTTTGGGTTTCTCCCAACAATCCTCTCAATCTAGAACCTCTTCATTTGTTTTCCTTTCTGCTCATTTTACTTTTTCCATAATTCTCCATAACCTCACTCTAAAGCCTACCTTCTGTGCCTATCATCTTGTTTCAATGACCAAGTATCTGAACTGTACAAAACTGTGCTTCATATCAAAGCTTTCAATAATCTTTTCTTTACATCCTTTCTCAGTATCCCTGCCGTCAAATCCTTCCTTTTAATGAATTAATGAAAGCATTTTTGCCTAATGCGACTCTTCCACAGATGTCCCCATAACTTTGATTTTCTTGGGCCAAAACACTTAAAAGATAGGTAAGCTGTTTACCTGCTATAGTTTTGCCATCCAGGTATGACATTAAATTGGCATTTCCTTATAAAATATTAAGAACTTGTTTTTGTTTACATTGATCTTCATCTCATACCTATCAAACTTATTTTTTATGCACGCATCAATGCCTGTAACCTCATAGCTGACTGATTAGCTGAAGCTTGATCATTTGTTTTTCATCCAGGAACCTTTTATACTTTTTGTGAAGCTTTCATATTTTTTAGCATAAATCCCACAAATACTGTGGCCATTTTCATCTGCATTGTAGATTGAAGGTTACTGTAAATCATATCATAGTTTCTTGCAATTTTTCCCTAACTTTCAACCCCGTCAGTATTGGCATTCATGATTGGGAACTCTTTTCTTTCAAATGTCATGAATGCTCATAAACTGCTGTAAGCAACTACTTCTTGCGGTAAAGTTCCCTAAAAGCAATTTTGGCAAATGTTTGATCTACGTCTTGAATGTCAGTCATTGTTTTCTATTCTGGTAAGCTTAGTATTCTCTGAGCATGCCTGTTAATATTCTGGGCATTTAAATCAATTTTTGTAGTAAATAGTCTGAGATTAACCACCTCCTTTTACCGGGAATTCAAAGTTTGTTTAGCTATACCAAGCAGTACTCAAATCCTTCCATGGAAACACACATGAATCTTCAACCTGTCTACAATGCCCAAATTTTTTTTATCGCCAAAAATTTTTGATGCTATTTATGAAATGTTCCGTACTTTTCCACTGGAAGAAACCAAAATCATTAATTGTGTGTATGAAGACTTTTGAACATGTATTAGCAGAGTTGATCATCTATGGCATTACCTCTACAAAACATTTTATTTAGATGGACATATGGATTCTTTGATCTGTAGAACTTTTTAATTCATAATTTTAAATGTTACATTGGGAAATGAATCCATTTCTGAAGTATTGTAATTATTTTTAACAAGTTTCAGAAAAATTTTCTAGCAAAACGTTTTTTGACATTATATCAGTGTGGCATCTTATGTCCCTTAAAAATACCCATTTGATGTAATCAATGAATTGGTTTGGAATATTTTATTTGAGTTGTTTTGAATGCATTGATGGCTTGCTGAATTGCCCTTTGTGACTTTTTTCACAGGGCGTGCTATTGTGAAGGGGGGTGGTGGAAATTCTATGAGCACTCAGTATGGATCTATGATGGACTATCAGTCTCAAAAGATGGGTCATATCATGGAGAACCACTCTCAGCCTCCGGCTTCCTCAAATCTCATGCAAAATGCTGGCCATGGAATGCATGGGGGGCAGTATTCTGGAGTTGGCAATAGAGGATCCAAGTTGACTCCTAGAAATGTAGGGATGAACTCTGGTGGAGGAACTGGCATTTCATCAAACCCCGTGCCTCCTCAATTTATCAAGACACCTGTCATGCTTATGAGACCCACTGGTATCAATGCTGCGGCAAGAGGTTAGTATTTCAGGGTCATCATCTATTTTTTTAAAAATGAAGGTAACCTTGAAAATGCGGGATATATATTTGGCTATGACACAATGGGAAAAACCTGGGAAGGAAGGAAAAATAACTGGAAAATTTTGGATTTTGGCCCTATTCTCTTTGACAAAATATGGTGCAAAACATGTCTGGATTGTTAAGAGTGGAAGGTTGAGTTTGCAATTATTTGTCAGATGTTCAAGTTCATATTTCTGGAATCTAATGAGTGATAGAAAATGTTTCTGATAATTAACATGCATTGAGACATTTGGCAGTGGTATTGAAACATTTTGAATGAAACAGTTACATGTGTAGGGTAGAGTTTGGAATATCTTGTGATTGTCTTTTCATTTATCATTCTTTTACCTTTTTTTCTCTGTTGAGGCAGTACTGTTGTATCTTCATTTGAAGCCATTTATTCTATTTGTATGAATGAACTCATTTTTGTTTGTATTAAGAACATAATAATCTATACAGTACTAGTTATTGTAAAGTAGCTGTGCTGCCTACCAAAAGTTGAAGTCATAATCCTCAACTCTAGCAATGTCTAAGAAGTTCTGTGAATAACAATGCAACAATTTCTGGGTTATGGTGTTTACAAGCATCTAAGAAATCTAATTGTTTCCAAATCATGAAGGTATTTAAGAGAATGTGATGGCCTCCAAATAACCCTATTGGATCTTCTGCTTGAAAAGACCATTTACAAACTGAAATGTTAGTTAGGTCAGTTTTAGCTCTCTCACTGTGGGATTTTTTGGAGAGAAAGAAGTTAAAATCCCCAAGCCCTGTTAACTGTTCTTCATGGAAGGCTTTATTATTGCCGCTGAATTTATGATTATACACAAATAGTCTGAAAATGTTTCAATTTTATATTTTATTAATTCCTTTGAGGCATCCGGTCTTGCATCTGCAGAGATCTGGTCATTGTGAAAATTGATTGGCAGTGATGATCAATGATGCTGGTAAATCATTGATGTTGAGTGAATATTGATGCTCAGTGATGATACCATTTATTGTGTGGCATTTATAAATTCTTGATTGGCAGTCTCTTGTGCTCCTCCCATTGCAGTTCAGTCAATGCACACGCAGATGGCTGGAATGCAGAATAGGGGAAGCGGAAGCAATCCAGGTCAATCGAGAATGAGCTCGGGAGGTTTTTCGATACCTCATGGACTCAGTCCCTCCCTTCAGCAGCTACTTCTGAATCAAAATTCCTATGTGGGGATGGGTGGAAACGTCAGTGGCCCCGTTGGTGTTGATCGCTCTCAACATGCAGCATCCTTAGGAGTAAGATCAGGTAAGCGGTGGAAAGTACTTATTAGCCCTGATTATAAAAGCATTTTATTCTGCATAGTTATTTAGAGAAGTTGTATGCAATTTATTTTTAAACAGATTTAGAGCCTTTTGCATTAAATCTAATTTATCATCCATTTTCTCTTGAGTTTATAATGCATTTTTCCTACTTTCCTGTAAATTTCTCTCCTTTATAACTCTGAATATCAGACATTTTACTGAAAAGTATGGAAATGAAATTTGGTATGGAAAGTAAGATGGGTTTTCTTTTGTCTCTGTGGTATCTTCGACTGTTTCCCGTTATGACAGATGGCTTACTATTGAAGGCCTTAGCCTGGTGACTACTAAATGATGACCTGTACTATTTTTTGTTGAGACACTCAAGTGGCACTAGCCTGAAACGGAACGATAAAAACCTTGGAGAAGTTCAAAAGTTTGTGTACTCCATGAAAAAGTACATATAAATATTTGTGATATGTATTCATTTATTTTAATGTTGGCTTAATTATTTATCAGTAATGGGGAATGAGAATGCACAAAATAAATACTATAGCTGTTAGGTATTGAACATTTTTTGGCATTGTGTAATTTCTTGCTGCCTTTTTAAGCTAATGATAATATACCTTTCCCTTAAGAGTTGAATAAGCAAAGTGACTTTTCATGTGTCAGTTCAGCTTAATAGTAGCAAAATCATTGACTGGCTCTTTTTGAATAGGCTGTCTACTGAAAATACAGCGTCCATACAATAAGTATTGGGACTGGTTCCAAAAATCAAAATTTATTTCAGTTATCATTACAGTTAATAATCATCATTAATAATCTTCATAATACATTCCTCCTGCATTGATACACCTGCATTTCGGCACATCTTCCACTCGTCAAAAGCCTGCTGGAAGTTGGTTTCTGGAATATTGTTGAGAGCCTTTGTCGTCGCCACTTGAACCGCATCGATGGAGCTGAACCGATATCCATTGAGCTCCTTTAGAGCTATCCTTTGAGGTAATAACGTTGTCCAGGAAGATCTTCATCTTCCTGGACA
Organism: Hetaerina americana; assembly: GCF_022747635.1. Classification (NCBI taxonomy): domain Eukaryota; kingdom Metazoa; phylum Arthropoda; class Insecta; order Odonata; family Calopterygidae; genus Hetaerina; species Hetaerina americana. The sequence continues at coordinate 2,500,437 of NW_027286863.1, forward strand.
AAGTCCAAAATTTATTGCAAAATTTCCACCGGCGACAGTTTTTGTTCCTCGCTCAAGACTTTCGCCACCGGCTTCGCACACACTTTCCTCATCGCAAGATCCTCTGTTACAATGGTGTGGACGGTTCCGACTGTAAGGCCGGTCTCCTCACTGATAAGGGTGATGGTTAAACGTCTGTCAGAGTCCAAAACCTTTTCACTTTGGCTGTCTGAGCATCGGTTCGAGTGGTCGTCGGGTGTCTCACATGGTGCTCGTCTTCGACGAGTTCCCAGCCTTCCTTAAGCATTTTGTGCCACTCAAAAACTCTTGTGCGGCTTAAGGCATCATGCCCATAAGTCTGCTTAATGAGTTCAAGGGTCTCCAACATGGATTTCCTGAGTTTAACGCAAAACTTCACATCGTAGCGTTGCTTGACGGTGCACTCCATGCTGGCGCGACAACCCCGCAAACAATCACACATCACAAAAATCCACCTGTCTCAATGCATGCCCAGAGGCAACTGAACTAAAGTGTGCTTGAGTGGTGGGGGACCCCTCTACCAAGCCGAACAGTCAGACCCCCATCCACCTCTCCGTTGAGGCTACAGCAAACCAGTCAATACTTATTGTACGGACCCCGTGTTTCCCAATAATTTAATGTTCACTCATTCGCCAGTTCAAATTATTAATTAGTTCAAGAAAAATCTGAAATTTTGTGAGGACTGATTTTATGAAATTTAATTTGTACTGGGGAGTCAATGTTTATGTCAAAAAGCTTTAGCAAATTTTATGCCAAAGAAACATGCATAGGCATACATGCATATCATGATGCATCATAGAATTTATCATAATCTGCAATGAAGTTATGTAGGATAGCTGCCTTATTGTCCATAGTTTTTCTATTTTATTGAGCCCATGCTTTCATAAGAGGGAGGTGAAAATGTTCTTCGGAGGTGGAAGCCCCTGTATGTTGGGGCGGATAGATTAGTGAGAGAATATTTTTAATACAAAAATGGAAAATTTGACCAGGGACTCTGCAGTAACTATGAGGTCTGTTCAAAAAGTATTGCGAATTTTGTGGTTTTTCTAAAATTATATATTTATTCATGAATATCTATTTTGCCCCCTTCAAAGTAATCTCCATTAGATATTATACACTTGTGCCAATGTTTATTCCAATACTCTAAGCACTTCAAAAATCATTTTTTGTGATCTTGTTCAGTTCCTCCATCGATGCAGTCTTTATCTCGCCAATCGTGGCGTAGCGTCGTCCTTTCATGGACCTCTTCAGTTTCGGGAACGGGAAAAATACACTGGGGGCCAGATCTGGGGAATACGGTGGCTGCGGCATCATTGGTGTGTTGTTTTTGGCCAGAAATTGGCACACAAATAACGATGTGTGAGCAGGGGCGTTGTCATGCAGCAGAAGCCAATTTTTGTTCTTCCACAAATCTTGGCGTTTGTGGCGGATTGCTAAGAGCAAATTGCGCATAACTTTCAGACAAATATTCCTTATTTACCGTTCTACCCTGTGGCAAGAACTCATGTGGCACCATGCCCCTGCAGTCAAAGAAATCTGTAAGCAAAACTTTTGAATTCAACTGAACTTGGTGTGCTTTTTTTGGTCTTAGCTCATACTGCAGCTTACTGCAGCTTTGGGATGGTTGAGCTTTGGTTTCCATGTCATAACCATAAAGCCATAATTCTTCGCCAGTGATGATCCTCTGGAGCAAATTAGGGTCGTCGAGGACAGTCATTAGCAATGTAAATGCGTTGCTGGTTTTGGTTGAAATTGAGAATTTTTGGTATGAATTTCACGGCCACGGGTGTCATGCCCAAATCATCGATAAATGGAATGGCACGAGCCAATCGATATGTTTAGGTCCTCCGTAACTTCTATTCCGGTGATTTGACGATTGGCCAATACTATTTTCTTCACTTCATCAATGTTTTCGTCTCTTGTTGACGTGCTCGAGCTTCCGGCACACTCTTTGTTGTTCTCATCCTCTCGGCCCTCTTGAGAACATTTTGTACCACTGATAAACGTTGGTTCAGTCCAAGGTAGCCTCTCCATATGCCACAGTCAACATTCGGAATGCGTCTGTGCATTTGATTTCATTTTTCACACAAAATTTGATACAGATTCTTTGATCCATTGTTTCAAGCAGACAAAGTTCAAAGATAAGCCAAAACTCATCCCAGCAAAATAGCTGCCAAAAATTAACTGAACGTTCAAAATGGCCAAACTTTTTGGCATAAGCGAGAGACATAAGTGCCAACACAACGCCACAAAAAATTGAAAATAAAATATAGGTAACCCGTGGAAATTCAAAATTCGCTATGCTATTTGAACAGACCTCATATATACTCATGCTATGCTTTAGTTCTCTCATAACCCTTTAAGGAATTTATTTTGTTTAATATTCCTGGACTAGATGGCTGTGTATGATATACTAATCTTTAGCTGTCCAAAGCACCTGCCCACAGAGCTACTTTGGAAATGGTTAAATCGAGGGATGTGAAGATGAATTGTTGGAACATCCACCTCTAGCTCTAGGGATGAGCACATTTTACTTCAGGCACCATTATAATGGCATCATTTAAGTGGTTCCTAATAAGTAATTTTGGTAGTGAATGAGAAGAGGCAACTGATAGCTAAGGTCATATTTCCCATGAGGGATGGGCGGGTCATTTGGCGGAGGTAGGATATTGAGGGAATGGAGGAAGGGCGGAGAGAAAACTAGATTCCACATTAGCATACTCGTAATTAAAGGTGTCGAGGGTTCCACAGTTTATGGCCACATCTGCTGGACTGTTTACTTCACTTGAAGTGCTCTCTACGTAGTACCCAGAGGGGGGTGGAGGTACCACTGAAATATATAATGCTCGTTCCAGGATTCAAACCCAGGCCCCCAGGGTGGGAAGCCAGTACATAAGCCACCACCCCTTTCCCATCCCCTTAAATTCAGTTAATTTTGAAATGGATTATCCAATGAAATGACACTTTCGATAAAAGTGAATCCAGTTCGTCCCCAAAGATTTGCCATCTATTTGAAAACTGAGCCCCTGATCTGCTTGTCTGTAGGACTTGTGTTTGAGTGAAGGACTTGGAAGCTAATTTGGAAACCAGACATGAGCACCATTCATTATCCATTACTAAAAAGCAAGAAAGACTCGTACTTTTCCACAGATTTTATTATACGGTACAACGCGTTTCACCGACTTGCGGCATCATCAGGTACAAATTTGCAAAACAGACAGAGCAAGCATATATACCCTCAGGACAGAGTGGGGGCGGGGAGGGTTGGAAGGATTTGAGAGGGGTGGGGGCTCACAGGTGCGTTGATGGATTGTTTTGACCATTTCCAGGCTAATTTCTCGGAGAGGAGTGGGGAGGGGTATGGGAATAATTGCTCATTACAAAGTGTCGTGTTGGGGTTCACCAAGTGCCTTCTAATCTCTAATTGCTCGAGAGCGTCCATTTTTAATCCTTTTGAAGTGTGTGTAATATCTCTGGGACAAAGTCACTGCTGCGGTCGAATTCTAGTAAATGCTTGGCAAAGAGAGAGTTGTTATTCTGATTTTTGTGACGCCTAGCGCGCTCCTTGACTCGTAACTTGATATTCCTGCCGGTCTGACCGACATAAACGCTGTTGCAATCCTCGCATTTCAGTTTATAAATGCCTGATTTGAGAAGGCTATCCTGGGTGTCTTTTCCATTGGCTAGAAGTTTGGAGAGGGTTATGGGTGGGTAGAAGGCTGCTTTGAGTGAGGTGGGTAGGCAGTTGGAAATCCTATATGAAATGTCTCCCAGAAACGGGATTGAGCACCACTTAAAATCTTTAGATACTGCGGGCTGTGATACGAAAATGCTTTTTATGGCCATTGCTTTTTGTTTTTTCCGTAGTAATGTGTCAACTAGTTTGGGGTTGAAACCATTGTTGGTAGCTATATTAGTGATATTCACGAGTTCAATGTTGAAGTTTTTGGGGGAAAGGGGGATGTGTAGGAGGCGGTGGATCATGGAGTGGAGGGCTGCGTGTTTGTGAGAAAAGTGGTGTGCGGAATCATTAGAAATTATATGGTCTGTATATGTGGGTTTCCTATAAATTGCAAATTCGTGTCTATTATCCCTAATTGTGATTGTCCAGTCGAGGAAGTTGATGGTGCCGTTGACGTCTTTTTCCATGGAGAAGGAGATATTCCGATAAAGTGTGTTTAGGAAATTAAGGAAGGAGTCTAACTCTGTTGGTTCCGGTCCATAGGCATAGTATATCGTCCACGTAACGAAACCAATAGCCCACGTTTTTGTTATGCTGATTGTCAGCATTAAAAAGATGTTCTTCCACAGAATTGAGGAAGACTTCGGCTAGGAAGGGGGACAGTGGGGAACCCATAGCTAACCCATCCGTTTGGCTGTAAAGAGTGTGGTTGAAACTAAAATAATTCTGGTTAACTGTCATTTTGATGAGGGGGACCAATTCGTCTGAGATATTTTGGGCAATGGTGGAATCCTTGAGTAGTTCTTCCACCCTAAGCAAAGTTTCCGATATTGGTACACAAGTGAATAAATTGCTAATGTCAAAGGAGACTAGTCTCGCTTTTTCCGGGACATTAATATCTTTCAATTTTCGGGCTAGCTCTATTGAGTTTTTAACTCCGTATTTAGGTTTAAAACCTGTGAGATCTCGGAGCATTACGTTTAATTTTCGTGCCAGAAGGTGTGAATGGGCGGACACAGCTGAGATGACAGGCCGAATAGGTTTGGCTTGTTTATGTAATTTGGGGAGTCCGTACAACCTGGGGGCGGAGGGGTTCATTTGGATTAAACTAAATTTTTCCCTAGCATTTAAAAACTGACACTTGGACACTGCACGTTTCACTTCACTTTGGAAACTCGCGGTTGGGTCTTTGGATAACGGAGTAATAGGATTGTTGTTGATGAACTCAAGGCACTTTTCCACATTCACTCGTTTATCCAACACTACGACACTAGATCCCTTGTCAGCTTTCTGGATGATGAGGTCTTCCTTGCCAATAGTCTTCCTCAGGCGTCGGAGGGTGGACGTACGTTGCTGAAGGCTGGAAGAGCGGGTCGTTGTTGGCACTGCTTCCTTCAATGAGGACATGATGATTTCAGCAACTTGGTGTTTGGTAGCCAGAGATTGGTTCCGAAGGGCAACCTCGCAATCTGCGGCTAGATTTTTAATGTCGGCTTCGGAAACTTTCTTAGAGGGAGCAAACTTCAAACCTTTCTTTAAGATATTACTCTCCTCCTCCGTGAACGTATGGTGACTAAGGTTGACAACTCTTGCGGCTGGAACAAATTTCGATACTGTGCGGGGACTGTTTTCTTTAGTAGTGCACTGGTAATTTTGAGGTGGACTATTAATAAGGTTACTCAGTTTTTTCCCCTGGGTTACATATTTGCGAGAAGAGATTTTACTCACTAGTTCTTTTACACCATCCACAAATGTAATCCATTCCGCAAAATGTAACTTAGAGCAAAGTTCTAGGTGCAGACAGAACAAATAATGTGCAAAGGAATCCCTTCTTGCATACCACAGTTTCAGTTCCTCCCTTAACCACTGGATTTTCGCCTTGCGTATCGCTCTGATGGCCGTTGTGGACGACGAAGTGGCACGAACCTGGACGTACGCTGGGAACACTCCGTTTTTGAGGCAACTGCTATTGAAGAGAATTCTATTCTATTCTAAAGCTCTTCATTATATTTGGTGGACTACTATAACCTCCAATTCTTCCTCATCTGCCTCTGGAGGCCAGCCTTCTGACTTCTTAACCTGCTTTTGACTGCCAGTAATTACAATTGATTTTTTCTTTCCAGTCTTAAATTCATGTTGAATACAATGATTTACATTCAATAAAAATTCATGCTATTGTCAAGCTGTGTGAATATTTAAAGTCTTGCAGCAAATATGTTGAAGCTTAAAGAAAATAACTGAAAGACAGTAGCCATCAAGTTATGACTTTGGTTCTATATTTGTGATGAAGCCTCAAGAGCTTTCAATTACTGATTTGTCAACTGATTCCTGCCATGATGAACTTTGTCCTATCTCAATAAATTTTCAGGGAAGTGGCTATTAAGCAAAAGGTTTCATGGTGCAATATTCTGATTAATATTGGGGTTTATTTTATGCTTGTGGATAACAGGACCATACAATGGCATAGAATTTAACTGTAGGTATAAATAAGCGATGCCAAAAAAATATGCAACATCCTGTAATTGTAACTGGAGATTACACTGAATGTGATGCATTACAGGTGTTATTTCTAACCACGAGGTTATTTCTCTGATACAGTGGGTATAATTTCTAATGAAGAGGGATTGAAGTTATGTGATTTTATTCTTTCATAAGAAATTAATTCGTTTTCATTAAATTAATCATTAGATTATTTCATTTTCATGAAAAATTAAGCTAAACACATTACATTTTATGTAACTGGATAAAATTTCTTGTTAAAATATCTACTATAAGCCGGCAGTAAAAAATACTGAATATTTTCTGCACATGTGATACAGTCCAAAATGTTCAAAAGCTCCAAAAAACAGAAAAAAATGTTTTACCTCTGGACAATTTTAATAATAGCCAAAGGAACAACAGAAATATCCCTTCAAAATAGGTTTCTAAGTTTTAACTAGCTAAAAAATCTGATTGAACTCATATCCTGACAACAAAATTAAAAGTTTATTGGTGATTTTCTTGGCAATGGTAACAAGAACATTTATAGAGAAAAGTGATGACTAGCAAATAAATTCAAATTCATAAATGGGTAAATATAATATCTCTTCTTCCCCAATTTTGTTTGTACCTCTGAAAAAAGCAGGAATATTTGCCATGGGCTAGAAGTTCAGCTTGAAGTAATTACTGAAAACATGGTATTTTCACTCAAAGTTACATTTTAAGTCTGTCCTAATCGAAGGGCATTGTGAAACTTTCACATTGTCCTCTCTATTAACTTTAGTGTCTTTATCCTTTCAGTTATTCCCATTGATAGAATTGATTTTGTTTAGCTTTCCATTGAATTGTTATTTATGAAAACATCTTATAGGTGTTATGTAAGTGAACTCAATATTTTAATTTGATTCTGGAAAAATTAATTAGATGCATTTTCAGAAATTTGAGTGGAACCATTAGAACATAATTGAATTTGTCAGTGCCTGCAATATGCATATGACATGCTTATTGTTGCGTGCAATGTGTAAAAATTAAACTATAAAAAATTAAAATTAGAATTCATTATTTTTACTTTTGGTAGTCTACCATTGAAGGTAGATTTTGGATGGATACAGTCTGGGCATAGCCCTAATTCTTAGCTCGTCTAGCAAGACTCCCTGATGCCTGGCACTACATTAAAATCTTCCTCGGTGTTGCCCTCCTTCTACCTACCGTCATTCCATCCAACATGCCTAATTAGGAACACGTTAATTTAGAAAGGACAGTGGAGAATAAAATAAAGAAAAATATTGACAAATTTCGACTAGATAAGTTAAATAGCACGACCCGGTTTCGAGGTATTACATCATCTTCACCTGATGTATTTCATCATCTTTTCTTTATTGTATTCGAATCCCACCACATCACGCCTGAAATACTCAATTTGGACCGAAGAGAAATTTGGCATTTAAAAATCTCTGAAGAAGACAAAATGTGTGTGGACAAGAAGTTATTAAAGAAACAATAAGGTTTTGTAAGAAAGGCTAGGCATATAAGAGTTTGAAAAAGGCAAATAATCTACATCAGGAAAGGCATAAGGTGGGATGGAGGTAAGAGTAGCATATGGAAAAAGCTGCAACATAATATTAAAAGTGTTAACCTCAAGAATTGTAAACAGAGGGGTCAATTAATCTTTATAAAAGAAGTTGTGCATCCAGTAGTCATATTTTAAGTATAAACATGATCACTAGTAGAAAAAGGTGACAAACTGCTTAGAAAGCAGGAACGCTAAATATTAGTAATGGATGAGTTCCGTTCTTCAGTTACTGGTCTACTGGTTCTTGAGACTAGAAGTGGAACCTGAGTCTAACCTAACCTGAACGTAGATGAAGGACATTGGTATTCCACCTAATATTTTTTTCACTTACTAAAACATAATATAAGATTGTTATATATGATTCAGTGTGACCAAGATCTCAATGTAATATCATACCATGTTGCCTTAAATACATAAATTAGACACTCTTATAACCATGATGCCCCTGAAAAGCTCATTACTTTGCCAAACTATGTAATGATTTGGAATTGAAGAAGGCAGGGCCTGGAAAACTATTTACGAAATCCAATTGCGCATAATTATCATGTATAAATATATTTAACTAAAGCATTTATCCTCTGTTTGAGAAAGATTCATACCTTTTCACTTTGTTTTGGCTTAAAAACATCTCATAAACCACAATAATCAACTTGAAGGATGGTTTGGCAGGCAAGACTATAAATCATACAGTAATAAGCTGGAAATTGTGTGAAATCCACGAATGAGGGTATGGGGGTTCCTTTCTCTGTGGAGCCTTTGGTTTCCCTGGATGAACAAGTCGCTGAAAAATCACTGGTAAGGTGACTCTTGATGATGACATAGGGCATCACCAGGAATAGAACCCAGACCCTGCAGTTTCACAGTTCTCTACCCATTTGAGTACCATGTCCACTTCTAATAAATTGCAGAAAGTAATTAGGAACTAATATTATTATTAATATGGCACCAAATGAAAAATGATGCATATACTTATAGTTTGTCTATCCTGTGTGTGATATAGGTAATAATTAATATATTACATATTGTTTACTTCACTCAGAAAAAACATTCCTAGATTGCATGACAGTAATTTTGAGCTGGAAAACCAGTTACAAAAGCTAGCAGCGCTTATTCATGCAGTTATACATAATATTATGAGCTGTTTATTTTCATATAATGCCTTCATTTCAAAATGAAGGTATTTACTGTGGTTGCCTTGCGTAAATGCATAGTTGGATTTGAGAACTGGTTTGAATTGGAAAAATTTCCCAGTCCTATTTTGATAAACTTCTGTTCCATGTAGCTATGGTATTTCCTGCCGTATAAGGTATCTGAGGTTATGCCCTTCGGCAATTTATTGTGCTTGATGTTTGATAAATATTCATATCTCTGAAAATCCACCAGGTAGAACATTCAGAAGCTGGGTAACTACTGCATTATGTTGGAAAGTAGTGCCTTGTTTTGAATGATGACGGAAGACAATCTACTGACTGCAAAAAAATATCACTCAAATGCCGTGTTTAATGCTATATTTTTTTGTGAGAAGAGTGAATTTACCAGTATTTTCAATATCTGAGATTATTTCCCTTTCATCCTGGAATCAAGACTCTACTGTACCTATGTTTCAAAATATCAGAAAATTTAACCTCTTATGCAGAAATGTGGTCCACAATTTTTTAAGGTTAGTCAAAATATTTGATAGTTGTTTCATTAAATGCATAAATATTTAAAGACAAACCTATGCTCTTCATGCCATAGCTATATTAGTAGCCTATTATGATGTATGCTGCAGAAAAATCTTTAAGCATACTGTAATCGATGAAGATTTAAGTCCATAACAGTGTACAACTCATTAGCTTTTGGACTATGTCTCTACATTCAAAAATGAAATATGGTGGAATCCACAATTTGCACAGATTGCACAGTTTATCAGTGTAGAACAAAATGACATGACGGTATTCTTTCCCAAAAATGATTCTTTGTACATAGTATCTCCAAGCAATATACTATGCATCTAAAAATGTCTTTGGAACATTTAATCTCTTTTCTTGCCTTTCATGAAAATAGTATGATGACAATGTGGGAAACTCAATAATTGAATCATTTTTACAATAGAGATCATGAAAAATTATCTCACAGTACATGTGTATTTTTAAGTCTGTGTACATTTAGCACAATCATCTTTTAGTTTTGAAATTAAAAAAAAAATTAAAAATAATGCAAAACTCTGCTGAAACTTATTATCAACCATTTTTATAACTTCTTAAAAGGGGAAGATTTTTTTGCAGGTCATGGAGCTTTTTTACACAATATTGCATCTGTCAATAGTGCAAGACCTTTCCCTTTGTCAGAACATTCAAAACCAAAAACTAAAGCTCGGAATCAAAAAAGTGTAGCCGACCCATCAGTAATAAGCCTTATATATAGTGCTGTTCAATAGAAGATGGGCTATGAAATATCAGAATGAATCATGAGCTATAAGGTGAAACAACTCAGCTATTGGGAAAGAAATGATGAATTATATGATTGGCGGCACTTACATGAAGGATGATTGAGTTGACCTATTTCTTCAAAGTATTAAATTGTAATTAATAGACACTTCTTTTGACTGAAAACACCCTTTCATTGTATCATTTTTGAATTCATGGGTATGAAAAGTACTAGCTAACATAATTGATAGCGAATTCAGTTTGCACTTCAGTAATATGAGTAACGTTGTGGCATCGACAAGGAATGAGTAAATGACAAATTGTGAATGATTTAGATATACCCTCTGTTATACTCAGTTTGGATTGGACGAGTACACATTAAAGAAATCACCTTGAAGATGTACTATTTGAGGGCACTGCGTGGTAAGAGATTGGAATTTAACAAAAAAATATCAAGTTTTACATTTAAGGATGGAAAGCTATCTCAAACGGTTTGTCTGTTTTGTGTTACCCACCCTGGTTTGTGTTACCCCATGACTCTTGTGAGTCACATACTCACGGAGTGAAAGGTAATTTACTGTATTTTCCCATCGATAGCGCACACCTTGTATATAACGCGCACCCAGAACTTGGCAGTTACAATGAATTTGTATAGCTACCATGCACCCAGGGTTTCATAATTATCTTGAATGTCTATTAGTGCATGGATGAAGACATTTTTACACACAATATGTATAATTTTTACATGCATATATAATATTTACACGCATATATATGTATTTCTATAGATACCGCGCGCCTAGGGCTTCATAGTTATCTTGAACGTGTATAGATGCCGCACATCTGTATATATACGTTTATTTTTTTTTTAAGGTAATCTACCGGTTAAGGTAGGTTTTTGGATGGACGCAACTACCAAACAAATATTTTATTGCTCCTAACAAAACACAAAATCCATCATCCTACTCTATATCAGGTCCCTCTTCATCTCTGAGTACTTTCTTCCTCCCTTCATCCCGTCCAACATCCCTATCCTGTTCCTTCTCTTTCCTCTTTTGCCCAACATTCTACCCTCTATCACAGTCTTCAACATCCCACTGCCGGTCAATACCCCCTTCATCCACTTTTCCTGCCTCCATTGGATTTCTCCCAACAAACCCCTCTCTTCGCCCACCATACCAAGTACTTCCTCATTTGTTTTCTTCCCTGTCCATTTCACCTTCTCCATTCTTCTCCACACCCACATTTCAAAAGCCTCCAGTCTACGTCTATCCTCCTGCTTCAATGACCACGTTTCCACACCGTACATAGCTATGCTCCATATCAAAGTTTTTACGAGTCTTTTCTTAACATCCTTACTCAAAGTCCCTGTCATCAACTCCCTCCTCCTTGTGAAAGCCTCTTTGCCTAGCGCAATTCTTCTCCTTACGTCCGTACTACTTTGACCGTGTTGATCCAAAACACTACCGAGATACGTAAACTGTTCTACCTTCTCTAGTTTCATCTCTAATTCCTAGGCATAATAAATGTTTCATGTTTTGTAACTTGTTTTATTATGTTACCTCACTCGTTGTGTTATATTTTTTTTGGTATTGTAACTCGTTTTATTATGTTATCTTACTCATTTAATTATGGTTAGTATATTGTGGCAACGGGGCTGATTGTGAGTTGTATTTCGTAATGGTTAATCATGATTTCACACTATTTAATGGTCCAAATCAGTTTGTAATTCTCTTTGTTAGCAAAAGTCCCTTTACTACTGACTTTCCTTAAGAACCCTAGCCCAGAGATGGAGGCTTGGAGAATAAGAATTCATACAGTGTTATGTAGGTCACCTCATTTGCACTTAGAGAAGTAAAATTCCGCCATAGTGATTTGCGATGGAGTATCAGGTTGCACGGCTAACAACCAACTTTAATCTGGAGACTGGAAGAAAACTTCACAGTGGCATTGGATCGATACTTATCATTGTATTAGTCATTCATTTTAAAAATATTTCTCTTTCCTTTGTCATGACTGTCCTCTGTTTGTGTGGTGAGCGAGGATAGGGGGGTGAAATAAATGTGTGTGATTATATCTTCCATCCTCCAAACATATCTCTCAATGCCATCGAAAGTGTCATCATTCCTGATGATAGAATTACTGCGGAACCTTGCTTAATAAGCACATCACATACAGAGTAATTTTTATGATGAGCAAAAGTAATATTTTTAAAATGACTCCCTTAACAAGCAACTTTTCGAATTAGAAGTAGTGAGGAAAATGGGAATGATGACATGCCTGCTGTTTCTGTTTTACACTTTTTCCGCTAACATCTTAGTGATCACTTATTTTTCCAGGCTTGTGTTTGGGCAGTTTTAAAAATGTAGCAATGAAAAGTGAAATCATTGAAAGGCAACGAGGAGGCATGAGCATGGCTGATATGTCTCGCTCATACAATCAGTCTGCTTCAAATAATTCTCACCATCAAGACAACATTAAGGAGATAGATGCTTCAAAGGGAGTGACAAGAATATCAATGTAATGGTTATGTATGCTTAATGATGATGAAAGGTTGCTTCCCTTTAGGATGAACGAAAAGCAATTTCAAGGCAATGCTATCAACAAGAAAATTTGTGTGAAGGCAAAAGTGATTTTCACTGACATTGTTAAGAAGATGCTAGGATCTCATCAATGGCATAAAAAGATCTATTTTTAAAGGAAGCGTTGGGTAGTTGGAGAAGTTAAGGAGAAGAGGTGGGATCCCCAATGCCTCACAGCATTGTGAGATATAGTGAAGCAGTGATCTGAGACTTGAGGGCTGCAGAGAACCTCATTGGTGACTTCAAGAAGCTTGTAGATTCTGAAAGTTACCTGCTGCAGTGGGTTTTCAATGGTGGCAAGACTGATGTCTCTGGAAGAAGATGCCTTGGCAAACCTATGTAACAGTAGAGGAGAATCCATTTCTTGACTATAAGCCGAAGAAAAACAATCTCTCCCTGCTATTTTGTTCCAATTCAAGCACTGATTTGAAAATCACACCCCTCATTTACCATTCAGAAACTCCACAAGTCTTAGAGACGTATAAAGTCCAGAATAGGAGGCTAAATGTGGAGGTGAATGGAGAAATGGTGAATATGAGGATATGAGGTGAAAATGGTGAATATGGAGAAATAAATGATATGGAGGTCATGGGAAAGTTTGGGAAGCTGTTGATTGTACATGAAATTGTACATGAAAAGCATCACTCTAATAAGGTAGTGGCTATTCTCATAAATTTTTGTCATAATGCTTTGTTGCATTTTCATAAACTATTGAAGCGTCAGGAAAAAGAGATGTCTCTAGACAGCTTTCTAGTTAAAACAAAAATTAGGGATGTATCATAAGTAATAAACTAATTATTTTGGTTTCCTACCAATCAAAATTGCATTCCAGGTTGGTTAATCCCTTGATAGAAGAAAAGATGAGGGAGATTCACGATTCTAAGCATTTTTATATAATTGTCTTTTAAGCTTGAAATTCTACTTCCTTCACCACTTGTTTCTCCATAGAGAAGAAGCCTTGGGATTGCTAATTTAACTTGTTTTAATGGCCATAGATTTGTTCTTCCATTATTTATCACACACACACAGGTGACTGTTTCCAGAAACTTAAAGTAGACTTGTGTTCATTAGTCACAGAATCAAACTTCAGGTTTGTGTTTAACTGCCTCCCCATGAACTAATATCTTAATGTGGTGGAAGGGCTTATTATTTCTGACTTCAACAGCAATAATTGCTCCTGGGAGGTCGATCCATCTGGCTCCTCATCTTTTTGATCTGGCTGGCATTACCAAGTGATGCCAGCCACATTAAAAAGGTATCAAAGGGTAGGAGCCTGGCAAGTGGCAATCCATGCAGTATCCACCCCTCTGTGAGAAAGCGGCAAAGGCATATGACCTCATTTAAAGTGATGGGGAAACATAAAAAACACTCTTGAGGAAGACCGCGGTAAACTACCTCCTTTATTAGTCCATGGAATTGTGATGATTTTTAACTACATACTTAGGAATAAATTGGTATTTTTTCTTATTTCGGCATGATCAATGTTATCAAATCTTTTCAGCATAAGAAGCACATGCTTCTTCTTAGGAAGTCATTGTCTCTCTGTACCAAGGACTAATCTACTAAACTCTTCTCAGTGCCAGCAAATATTATTCCCTGCTATTGGAATTAAGGCTCTCTCATAAGTTCAATAATCTCATCATAGGCTTGCAGATTTTTGAGATCAGACTTCTTCAACTTCAGGGTGCCCTGATTCATTTCATTGTTAGATGATCTTTCCTTCAGGAAAGTGAAGTGACATCTGGCCACAGTGTGCCCTTACTGCGGCATACATCTGGTACCATTCATTTAATGTTTCTCATGATATTGTGATTACTCATTTCAGCCCTCATATTTTCCTCTGGTTTATATGTGAATATCCATGGAAGCGTGCTGAAATAGTTAATAATCTCTGCATATCATAATGGAGGAAAAATTAAGTTATTTTGTGTAGATTATGCAGTTCGTTGTCTCGGGCGTGACTTCATGGAATCGACTTAACATAATGAAAAGAGAAACTTTGTAATTCCACATAGATTTATTAGACGGACGACCTAGGTTTCGTCGTGGCACGTCATCATCAGGTGAACCTAGGTCGTCCGTCTAATAAATCTATGTGGAATTACAAAGTTTCTCTTTTCATTATAGATTATGCAGGGCTGGGCCGAGTAGTTGTTATATATGATTCAGTGTGACCAGGATCCCATGAAATTTCAATGTAGTGTAATACCATGTTGCCTTAAATACATAAATTAGACACTCCTATAACCATGATGCCCCTAAAAAGCATATTATTTTGACAAACTATGTAATGATTCGGAATTGAAGAAGGCAGGACCTCAAAAATTATTTAAAAAATCTTATTGTACATAATTATCATATATAAATATATTTAATTAAAACATGTCATAAACCACGATAATCAACTTGAAGAATGGTTTGGTAGGCTAGACTAGAAATCACCAAGTAATGAGCTGGGCATTGTGTGTAATCTTTGAATGAGGGTAAGTGATGGCCTGAAGCGTGCACATATGATTCCACATATTACTAGTTTGATTTTAATTTTCAACTTATCAACCTCCCATGAATAACTTCCAACATCATTTTTGGAGGGATTTGAATGGCCAAGGATGAAGAAGTGTGGAAGAAGAGGGGTGGGAATGATAGTTGGGAGAAAATCAAACTAGGAAATGCAATCTCACTGCGCTTAATAGCTCTGTGGAGAATCTTTAAAGGCCCAATTCAACAATGTATTTTTCAAGCAGTATTCCAGCACTAGCGTGGGCAACCGTCTTTCCTCATTCTTAGCTGAACTGTATATAAATAACTTTGAAAACACTGCTACATATTCCATCGACAATTTTGCGTCTACTTACTCCTGTAACATTGATGACATTCTGATCATCTTTGACATTTCCAATCCAATAAATGAATCAAGTTCCCATGTCAGTTTCCTGTAAAAAAAATATTAAACTCCTGTCTTTAACTTGTAACTTTCCCTCTATTTGCTATGCAGTCATGCAGAAATCATTCATTGCTGCAAGAGCATGGCCTTGCTATTTAAATTCTCGCATTTCCCTCGTTTTCACTCTCCTTCCTCGTAAATGCTTTTAATTCCTCGCTATCTACCCTTACCTTCAACCAAAACCTTACCTTGGTGACCACCAGTTACATCTCATGCTGCTCAAACTTAGTGAAAGTGCCACCTACTTCCAGCTCGTCCTGCAGTTGCCAATTGTTGAAGGATTCTCCCCTGGGTGACCGAGCCCTGTGAGTTACCATTTCCTTGTTTAATCTGCCATCACGTTTCATCCTCATAGGCCATTAGTCCTTCCAAAAATAATATTTCCTATAAGCCAAAATCAGATGCCCTTATTGACCTAACTTTCAATGTAAACAGTGCAGACTAATTGATCGAATAGTCCCTAAGTTAAGGTAGAATTTGAGAATTTGAAGTGAAGTCAATATGCAAAGGACTCCGATATTGTGGCCATGGAGTAATTAGAAACTGGAACTACCGAAAACAGGTGTAACCTTTTTTCCATTTTTATGAAAGCTAAAAGGTTACAATGAAGTACACCTGAGAAGTGGTTTTGCTAAGCATTGCAATGAGGTAGTGCATAAATTTGCATGAGAAGTGGTGGTATTTTTTTCCCTTATGGTCAAGTTATTCGAAATAAGGTTGAGAATTGGCATTAACTACAGGGCAGAAGTGTTCCTTTTTTAACTCTTCCATTTTATTTTTGTGTCTGGTGTGTCCAATTATCCCTTTGGACTTGTTTTTGCTCTAGTAATAAAGTATTATTTAGATGTAGTTGCATGCTATGTGAACCAGTAACTGTGATCAAAGTGGCAAAGCTGAAAATTTGAACACTATTGAGGTCTTCCTGTTGATCCCACCAATTCTAATATCCTAGTGATGGCAGGTAACATTATTTCTTAAGGAATATTTTAACTTTGTAAGGTTGAAATAAAAATTCTTGAATAGAGATAAACGACTCTGTGTGGTTCACTGTACACATTTGCCGTGGTGGCAGGCCCATTTTTTTCAATATACTCGTAGTGTTTAGCAAATTTTAATTCTGCAAGATTGGCCTCTGCATTTTAAGCAAATTGGCTGGAAGATTCAAGGTTTCAATGTCGTGCAAATTTTTTATCCATCATATTTTATATTATGTGAAATGAACACAAGAAGGGGTTCACATTTAAAAATGTAATGGTAGAATTTCCTCTGGTTTCTAATTCAAATATTAAAAAAATGTCTTAAATAAACTTGGGCAAGACTGAAAAACTTAGAATTGATAGTGACTTAATCAACAAAAAATATATAAGTATTTGCTTATCATACCAGTTATTGAGTGATTTATGATTTTTATCATAAAAATACTAGTATGCACCTAGCTTCTCTCCTGGTAGATCACTTAAAGGTATTTCCTCCCAGCTGTGGTTATTACAAAACCTAGTTCAAATTTTAACATGTTTTACCAAAATCTGAATGCATATTGAAATGTAATGAAATAATTGACTTTGTAATTCCACACACTTTATTTAAAAAAATTTGTAATTCCACACACTTTATTAAATAAAGTGTGTGGAATTACAAAGTCAATTATTTCATTACATTTCAATATGTTATGCAAATTCCACAAAGTTATGCCGGAGACAACAAATTTTATCTGAATGCATGCTTGTAATCTCAGTTTGATGACTTGTTTACTATCTGTGTCACATAGCAAGTGGGACAATTACATTCATGCGCACAATTTCAAATATATATTAACCTTCATCTTGTCTTAGTAATGGTTACAGTGCCATAAAATATTTGGCTTACAATCATAAACAAAGTTGTCAACCCATAGGTGAGTTGGACAGGTGGTAAATAGTTCACCCAATACCTAGCCCAATGTTGTGGGAAGTTCACACATCAGGGAAGGGAATTTGGTTCCTTTCCATATTTAATCTTTTCCTTGTACAAATGTTTTACCCAGGGATTATAAATTCCTTTTCATGGCCCATTCAACATCCCAGTTCAAACAAGATGTTTTGATCAAGTCTAATTGTGTTACTCGTATAGCACCGAGTCACCAAAAAATTTCAATGTGGATTGCTGAAACCCATAATTCCCAACTATGGGTACCCAAGCATGTAATGATTTGATTGCATGATCTTTCTGGCAATTATCAAATTTTTGGCAGCACTAAAACTTTCTGTGTGATACAGTTAATGCTTTTATTTCTATATAATAAGAACGATATTTTTGTCCACTGACTATACAAATCATAGGACATGCTCAGTGATTAGCTAGCACATTTTTAACTTATTTTGACCCCTTGTTGTTCTTGCTTAATCTTGAAAGTGTTAGGCTGGGTCTTCATGTGTGCTGCTGGTACATTCTCCAATTCTTTGACTAGGCAGAATATAAAATTTTGAGTGCTATGGGTGTTGCAAACACCTCCCCCTGATTGGGCAAGCAGATCTTTGCATTTTGCCAAAAGCTGGCATGAAAATATACTAGTTGTATGTTATTATAATAAATTACTATTGTTTAGTTAATGTTAAAGTAAGTGTTTACTTCAAATATCTAATTTTCCAGGCCTGAAGTTAGAAAATAATTAGTTTTAGATGAAACTGTTTATGATGATCAATCTGATACAGAGAGTAAGATATTATAAGATTATATAGTATACATTGCTTTTCTTCTTCTTTAAAAATGTAGCTTAAGGAAGTCCAAAGCTGATTAATATACATTAGAGACAGATCCCTTTTTCAAGTGCATTTACCTCTGCTGTCACATTTAAATTAATGTCATACTCGGCTACTGATTATTTTCTGAAAAAAATTACCTATGTCTGAAAACTTCCCCTATAGTTAATTTTTGGGCATTTTTTCAATAAATGTTTCGTTCTGCCTGAAAGAATGTGTAAAACCTCTGAATACACATCTATTAGCCATTTTTCTGTCATCTATTTAGATGATTAGTTAAATGAGCAGATGAAACTGAATGTCATTGGATTACTTTTTTTTAATAAATATTGAATTTTTTATCAGTGATTTGTTACCCCCAAGCTCAATATTGAGTAATTTGGTGGCATTTGCAGTATGTAACATTGAAATTCCCAAGTGAACTATGCAATTTGTGCACACAAAGCTTAAAAGTGTACAAGATGAAGCAACATAAAATGACAATTATAATGCTTAACCAGTCAATTTAAGAAAATGTAGAAATCTGTATGAATTATACCACTTTTTGCTAGATGGTAATGTAACTGACTATAAAATAAGTATGATTTGTCATATTATTTTTAATCAATTCAAGCAGTACCAGGTTATTGAGCAACTTCTCCATGTGAAGTAGGCATAACATTATTTTGAAGCACAAATACAAAGTGGTATCATATCAAATTCACAGTTGAGGCGTTGCAGATAATTGTCTTGAACTGCTGCAAGTTTGTGAATTGAGGTGATTACTAATGTAAGTTGTGCTTTAAATTTGGAATGTTATTTTTGTCCACGCTTGGAGCAATACATGGCAAAGCAAAAATGTGTTACAATTCATCCTGGATGGAATTAAAAGCAGAAATAAAATTTTATTGCTAATTTTCCATTGAGCGCACCTCTGTTAGAAAACAACATATTACTTAGAGAGGAGCAGCATGGCTAAGGTTGATTGATTTCAGACGTTATGATGAAGAATAGGGATACACCAAAGAAATGTCTGACTTAGATTTAATGAAAGTTGAATTCCTGTACTTCTCATAAATTCTTCTTACTATTGCTAGGCCAGAAGCTTCATTACATAGATGAATCAAAGGAAATATTCTCACAAAGTTTTAAATTTAATCTCGTTATATGCTTATGAGAAATGTAACCCACCAAAAATCTTAAAAGCGCTGTTCACACTATTACAGGTGTCATCGCCTGTGGTTTTCTTCATATTTAAGACAAAATTGCAATGTCCCTTCTGATTACAGTGGTCTTTTATCATGATGTAAATATGAAAATTCAGGAATAGCATTACTAAATTAAATTACTGCCTAATGTGAAAGTCCCAGAACTTGATTCAATTAATAAGGACAGGGGAATTACTTTTGGAGCAATGAGGTGCCCACTACCAATTTTTACGGGAAAGTGCTGACCAAATCACTTATATTCAGAGTTGAACAGGAATTTGAAAAACCTCATTTAATTGGCAGAATGGACTTTCCAAGGCAGCATAGGTAATTATAGGTTCTTATAAGATTTTGATGATCATTTTTATCATGAGTCATCCCGAACAAAAGATGCAAATACAAATTTTTATCCATGTAATTGATGGCTTATGCATGAGCACCAACTTTTATAAAATCCAGCGCCTTGCCATCAAACTGGTGCTCAAATGTAGTAATGAATTTTGCTCTTTTACTTCAACAGGTGTCTCCAATGTTAGACCGGGCCCTACTTCAGTATCAGGACAGTCTACTTCACCAACCAACCAGTTGGCTCGTTGGTTTTCCCCAGAACTGTTAGCTCAGGCAAGAGCTGGAAAGCTTCCTGACATGCCCCCAGTGTCTACTCAGCGAGCTCTCAGTCTTGAAGAGGTTGAAAGACTTCAGCAAGCTGCTACGTCTGTGAGAAATTGATGTTCGGCAGTGCAATGAGAAGAAATATGGTATTTTTGCCCACAATAAGTGATTCAATGAACTGCTTATTTCCTCTTCATGTTAGAAGAATAAACGGGGAGAAGAGAAGCCACTACCCCTTGCACAGTTACTCAGAAGAGTAATGGAAGGATTTAAAATGGTGCATTGTGTAAATTTGAATTACTCCTCTGGCCATCTTTAAATGCTGGATTCGGTCTTTATAAAGTGATAGTTTGTAAAATTAACATCATTGGAGCATGAATCCCAAAGATATAAACCAAGATTGAGATTTGAAAACACTAGCCAGTTTTCCCTACATCTGTACTTTGCATCTCTCTGCCAGTCATCTCATGGGGAAATGGTGCCGCCATTTACCAAGTTTCCTGAAAAGGGACTGGTGACAAGCATAAGGCTGTGTTGCACGGTAAGGTAGTTGGGGAAGATAAACCATAATCCTAAATGGCATATGACATAGCATTCTTCTGTCCTGATATTCATGCTATGAGGTTTTCAATATTGTTTGAAGTGGCAACAACAACTAGACATGTACATATATATATAAATATGTGAGATTGCTAAATACTGCATCCTGTAAAAATGATTAGAAGGAAATATGCAAGTAGGTCATTAGGTGTGAGTTGCATTTAAAGACTGCCAATTATTATGAATGAAGAATGTTTTGTGAGCTCTGTGTGTGTGCTAGTTCATTTTCTTGATTTTTTTATGCTTTTTCAAAGTTGAAAGTACCCCTGAGACAGGGGTTTGTTTTCAGGGGTCCTGGAAAATTGAAAATGGTCTAAGTTCAATTAATCAGGTGGTGTAACCTGAGTTCCCTTTTGTTTTTCCTTTCAATTGTATTGTGGGTGGAGCTAGTATATTTTTGTAAAGATTCTGTAAGTTATGTGCACATTACATGGTCAGAAAAGAGCTGCAGGTGGAGCTCATGAGTATCCTTTACTTTGTGTAAAGCCACTGTCTACTTACCTACATACCAATGTTTGCTCGGATTAATCCCTGCCATGGATGCACTAGCTACCCCAATCTAATGATGCCACACTTTTGAGCTTAAATGAACGAAAATGTTGAAGTGAAATTTTTGTTGATAGGGATCAGAGCAAACTGGGAAGGTGCTTTTCCTAATTTAATTTGTACCCCTAAGCACAACAGGGCTATAAAATATACCACTGGTTAATAAGGAGAAACATGGTTTATTTAGTACCTTTAACGCCCAAATGCATGGAAGCTCGTAAGATTCACCATGATGATAAATTGAAATTGTTTTAAATTGGTAAGTATTGCCTACTACGCAGAATAATGACGTATGGAGCGCAACAATTTTAATAAAGAGCATAATTTAAACGGTTTCACAAAGTTATCGATTTGAATGATTCGATGATTGCGCCTCCCGAGTACCCATCTCGTCAGCACGAACAATCTTATAATAAAACAATATGGTGCACACAACTTAATTGATCTCACACGTTGCAACGGAGATGCTACAAAATTGTTGCATCATGATAATAGAACGGGCGTCCAACTATCCTTCGCGGTGTGTACGAGCCGCAGTAATTTCTTAATACAGCGAAGTACCCAATTAATTTGCACAGACAGCATTGATTAGTAGTATTAGTCATTCGCGGAGGCCAGCCATTTGTCCCCAAGAAATCCATCGATTTACTATATACCAACAAGAAAACAATAGCTCACTAAAACAAAACCATGGGTGCCTTTGTATCGTAAAGAACAATTTTCTATGACTCATTGTATCAAAAATAATAGATAAAACTTACCCACATTAATGAAGGGCAATGTCAATACTTTATTAAAGCAAGTCATATGCTTACAAGACATAATACCATCATGATTTACAAAGCGTTACTTATGTACGACAACACTTCATAGATGTGTGTATCGCGACATCTAACGAGGGTGCCATCTGGCGATAACCCAGTGTAAACTCTAGTCGGGAACGATAAGTACATTCCCTCGTTTTACATACGTACGTCTCATAGGAATGTAATAAAGGAGAATTGTTATTAACGTCCTCAGTGCATGATAACAGGCGATTAGGAATACCTATGCTCTTTCATAATTCGGCTGTTGTTGGTCGGATGAAAACTATGTAGTTCGAGGTAAGTTAGTGGGGTATACATGAACTGATTTTGGTTGTGATGATCGGCGATGTGGTAATGGCTCCTCAAAACGACGAAAACGCATGGAAAGCATTTGGAGGATACTAATTTGCTCGTTGTGAATCACCTTGATTTTCGTCAGTGCGCCTTGTAGTATTCCAGGAAAAATTATCGGTTTAAATGTAGGCGTTCGTGGTTGAAATTGATCAGTGGATGTTGTGAATTTACTGCAACGTGTGAAATCGTACCAAGAATGAAGATTACCCAGTATGGAACCGCATTCGTTTTGAAAATTAATTTTTGGTGATATTTCCTACGATATATTGAGCTGAAAGTTTTCAAATCAACCCAAGTGGAAGACGTAACAAAACGCATCATGATGTTGGTGAAACCGCTGAAGAGATGTTCGGATAATATTCTCTAGTGCATTCTCTGAATACCGATGAGTGAAGAAAGGTGTGCATCTGGAAATGCATACTAGTGGAAAATTCATCGATTATATGTCTCCGGTGCAACGGTGATACCCTCTTTACATGACAAGACTGAATGCCATTGGATCCAGGTTTTCCCATCCTCAAGAAAAATGAATTCTGAATCGAAAGATGGGCCCGATGCGGTGAATTTATTGAAATCTTATAAGTGAGCCCCAAGCTCGCTCGAGCACTTCATAGTGTCGTGCTCCTGCGATTATGCGAAATGAATTCATCTAAACCTGGCCTAGGTGGCTGTAACGTTGGAATAACTGACAATGGAAGCACCTTGATACGGCAAAACAATGCGATTGAGCGCAACTTCTGTAACCTGAACAACCCATATGAGTTGTTCTTTTGAGGTCATCTGCAATAGTGGAGACTCAATTCGGGACGATTGGCGTTCATGTAGCGAAAGCGTTTCCTGTATAACCATAGGGTCCATTTTAGGGTTATCCTCCATAAAATGGCGGCGTATGCGCAAGAGTCGAACCGTATTAATTTTTCAAATACTAGCTACTCTAATATCTCCGTGTGGATTTATTAGTTATTTGGCCGTTTCTGTGTACAATATCTCAAGTTTGAACGGCATTGTTTCATAACGGTGTCTGGCATTTGGGTAGCCGGCCCAATTGATGGTTCCATTGGTGTAGGTCCGCCGGACAGGCACTGTTGGGAAATTTAATTACGTAAAAATATTTCAGGGTATATTTTTGTTCAGTTTATTGCTGGGACACAGTTACGGGAGCGGTAAGCGTTAGATTCCGTAATTGAGATTTTTCGACGTAAATATATCCACTTGTCATGGCAGGTCAAATCCTTGTACCTTGAATTCCGCATTGAAGATCGGGCGGAGTGGTGTGTTTAATGATATTTTTGCATGAATCTGTGACAGATATGGGCTCGGTGGTGCGCTGTAACGTAGCCGATGTATATGTTCGCTGGCTGATACGGTATTGGTACATGTTCGCTACGAAAGTGTTCTCTGATTGTAAAGCTTAACGGAAGTTTGCTCCAAATTCATTGGAGCTCTTGTGGATGATGGTTGCAGTTCTGAGTTGATATACTGTGCATTTTTCTTGGGGGAGGAGAAAGTTTAGTTTTAGGTTTTATGCACGCATTATGCCAAATTTCTGTCATCCTAATGGCGTTAAGAGACCAAATTCAATTGTCCGGATGCACCCAGGATTGCTCTGAGGAAAACAGCGCCCATCGTCACATGGTTAGTGGATGGACTTAGTTGAAAGCTATCTGTTAAAAGGTATAAAGATCAACAAAGAATTGTTGTATCAATCATTCACGAATTTAGAGAGATGGCTTTAAGTTCTCTGCGAGCTATCTTCGTTGCATCTTTTACTGATCATATTTAATGGTTAATGTGTTCCCTCGTACACCAAGTGTCAGAACATAGGCAATACAGTTTACTTGTTTTCGGCCTTATGTAGAAATCGAGATATCAGCGACATTACGGAGCAATCTAATTTCTTTTCTTTACACAGCTGAGAATTAAGGAAAGGGAGCTTTGAAAATTATATTTCCATCTACCTCAGTCCCATTACCCCGTGCGAGTAAGGAATCAAGGGCTGTGCTTTTGATTTGATTGAATAGTTTTATAGCAATGTATACGAATATCAAGATATTTCTGGATTCATGTGATTCCATTTTCCACTACTTGGTGATCCTGGTGGCCAGTATTCGCTAAGAGTTACGAAGACTCGTGCTTAGTCACCATTTTTTACGAAATGGAACGAAGAGAATCGGTGAAGGGCGGCAGTTAACGATAAATAGAAGTAACAATGGGAAATCAGGCAGTGTTGATTATGTTGGCGTACTGTTCATGAAAACTTGTAGCCGTGGATTATGTATAATAATATCACCGTAGTGATTATGGTAATTTGATTTCGTAATGTTTTCTTGGTACTTGTTAACAGGCATGGGCATTCGTCATTTTGCTATCGCCATCTTGATTCTGCCGACTCTGTTTCCAACCGCATTTATTACGTACTAATTTAGGATCAACCAATATGTGACGAAAAAGTGGTGTTACATAACTGTGGAGAAAAATTGCATTTAT
This sequence comes from Hetaerina americana, assembly GCF_022747635.1. NCBI lineage: Eukaryota > Metazoa > Arthropoda > Insecta > Odonata > Calopterygidae > Hetaerina > Hetaerina americana. Next base: position 2,525,452 of record NW_027286863.1, read on the forward strand.
TATCGGCGTAAATATTTGAAAAACTTGGCAATCAATCTAATTCACGGCATGGTTCACGTTAACGTTTCGACCTGGCGGACTCACATCATATCTCTTACTCCAACTGCCAACGTCAATTTTTACCCCAAATGCTAAAGTACGCAGCTACTTGTGAAGAAAAATGAGAAGGGGAATCAGAATCCGACATCCAGATTTGATATGAATTAAAGAGATGCAGAATGAATTTCAACTTCAAATTTGGCCATAATTCATCCATATTTTTCTGCCATACTTGTAATATCTGATTAGATTTATTTCCCTGGTTGCACATCTTAAGAAATTAGTGATTAAATATTCACGCATGCGATGTCCACAGTGAATCATTGGACTACAAGCACTTGTTACAGACAAGACTGCAGCATGTAGTAAAGCCATAAGTTACTATGGTTTCAGCTACATTCTTCAGCAATGGTGCATAAAAGCTTTAATTTTTTCTTTACTTTGATATAAAATTAGAGCTTTTCTGAACATGGTAACGCTATCCAGGTATTGATGTGAATTTAACAGAGCTTAACAATTTCCATAGTATGCTATATTCTGTGTCCTGCTTAGAACCAGGCATCAAAGAGACCTAAAATCTTCAATATCAACCTGCGTAATTATACACCAGAAAGTATTGACTTAATCGTGACATTTTGTACAACACTGTTCAGAGAAAATGTGGATGTTGCTCCATATATATATATATATATTGAAGATTTTATTGCTAGTAAGTTTTATTTGAATGCTATGCAGGTGACTATTAATGATTGGTGAGGTATAGGTAGAATTAAATCATGGCTATCTTCCAATTGCAATGCTTATGTGAAATGAATATAGAGTCATGTCTCTTCATCATGAGCCTTATTGATAATTTAGCCTAGCATGTAGCACCACTGCATCATTCATATAACATTTCTTTCGTATTTTCTAATTTATATAAGAATATGTTACAAGCCACAATTTTATTTCATTCAGAGGTATATACTTTCTAAAATCAATGTGAATATAGGCAATGTTCTCGCATTGGAACAATGACATTTATAGTTGTACAAATTCAGTTTTAGTCTTCAATAGTCACTGCTAAGAGTTGTGGACAGGGGGTAACATTTTGGGATAAATACTGGATCTTAAACAAAGCAATTGATTGAAAGCTCATGTTTTCTTGAAGTTGAGTTAGCAGTACTGGCTGTTGAACATGTTGGTAGGAGAGCCTGATGTATGAATGGAGATCCATTATGGTCTTAGTTGGCTAAATTGTGCATGTAATGTTTTTGACATTTTCTGCTCTGTCAATTGCAGTAACTGAATTTTCATGGAAAATAGGCAATAGCATTAGCTATGAAAAGATATCCTATTGGATGTTAACATTTTATTCAATTTACTCTTCAAATTGCATTTGAACATGCATACATGTGCCTCAAATAATCTCTGTACCATGATACACAGTAATAACCACTCTGTTATGTAATTTATACATTTCAGGTTTGTTTTGGTCATTATTGATGGGACTAAGATATAATATGCTAAATTTTGACTAAACAAATTATTTTAGAGAGTATCATTGGAAATGGCTTGGCTTGTTCCAAGTGCCCTGTCCGTTAGATAAAAACGTCAATTACTTCTGTAGTAGTACAAGATTCAATGCTAGAACAAGCTTGTTAGTTATTAAGTAGTCAGTATTTCTTGGAATATATCTTACTTAATCCTCAAGTTATTACTCAGGCATATTTTGCTGTGAAATTTATATATTCTCTCTTTGGTGTTTGCATATTTCTGTGCATTTTAAATCCAAAAATCCTTTCCATTTCCTCAGTTAGGTGAAAGTGATTAATTTAACAATAAATATGTACATCAAAGACAGGAACATACATTGAAATTTCTGACATAATAAATAAATTTCATTCACTCCATTATCTTTGATCCCTAGTTGTACTCATCAAAGGAAAAGTGAATCTGTTTTTCTGTGTACAAATTAACATTTTGGTAGTTCAATGAGGAATTTTAAGGTGCATACAGTGAATATCTTGGTAGATAGCATATTTTACCAATGTAGTCTGCCAAAAAATAACTATAGATATGGAGGCAGTTGGTTTCATATTTTAATAAAGTATATCATTTCAAGTGTTCCGTATAAAGTTAAAGTATTCATTATGAACTGGTACTCCTCTGATAAATTTTTACTCTCTGGAATATATGTGGGGAGTATTAGCTCATGCTGATGTTTTCTTAAATCATTAAATACTTCAAATGAAATACTGTGTATGTCGTTATGAAAAACTGAAAGTCTTTCAAAGTCATCCATTAAAGTGTCTATTAAAGATGAAGTAGCAACATTGCTATCATAATAAGTTGACACTTGCGGGGTATTCTGAAAATATTGCCTTCATTTTCTTTCTTGAGCATGAATTTATTCATGAAATGAATTTTTCTTAAGGAGTACTATTTCCTGTGGGGCATCAATTATTAGTTATCAAGAAGACTACATTCATCACACTACTGCTTCACATATTATGAAAATTCCCTTTGATTTTGGGGATTCCTGGCCATGTTCAAATACTTGGTCCATGAGTTAAGCATATCCTCATACTCATGGTTCCAATTTCCTGGATAGCTTCATAATTGACTTTCGAAAATTACTGACCATAAGTTGGAAGTTTGCACATTTTTGTTCATTTTCTTTTTTTTGTGAAGGTATTTGTTGATATTTTTTTCCCTATTTGTTACAGATAATCTTTTGTTGATAAGTTTCAAAGTATATCAAGATGTTGTCCAATGAAAAAAAATGGGAGGAAGAAGAAGAAGAAAAAATGCACTCGGATGTTAAAAAGGAATATCACCATCGTGTGCAGCGTCTCCAGCATTATATTCCATTTCTAAGAAAGATGATTGAACACTTGGAAGGGGCCAGGGACAAAAATAGAGAAACGCAGCTCATAAAAATTCGATCACTATTGAATATCCTAACCAATTCTCATAAAAAGTAGGGCATATTCCAAATATTTTTTTAATTTAAAGGCATTTCACTTGAGAAAGGTTGATCAACCATTATTTGATGGCACACTCAAGTACTGAAGATGTTTGCTTTTTCTTTATTTTGGGAATATGAAGATTCCTTTTACCCTTGCATGAATGGCTTTGCCCAAGAGCAAACTGCTACATTCATGAAGCATTGATAATGCATGGATTAATAGTCTAAATAATTATTAAATTCATCCATGTGTGTTTGAAAATTTGCCTCAAGTCTTCATTTGCAGTGTTCAAGGCTTAAGTCACCAGCATTTGTGTGAAGTAAAATGTTAACATTGCTGTGCTATGAAGGAAAAATGGTTGAGAAAATCCTTGAAGTAAATTATCAAGAATCTAATTCTATAGCATATGAAACGATCTTTAAATGTGTGCAACTTATCGGAGTATAATTTTTTTTAGGTTGAAGCTAGAAACAGTTCAGCGCTGTGAAGGAATTTTGCGGAAATTGCATAGCAAGTTTGAAGGGGTAGGTTGACCTGCTAAAATATCCTATCAGTTATGCTTTTAATGGATGCTTCTCTTTGAGTTCTTGAGAGATTTAATTTTTGTGTATTGTTTATGTTGTTGTGGCTGATGGAAAAATCTTTCCATTGTACATCAACAATTGGAAATCACTCTTGCCAAATCCTGGAATAACATTTTATGCATGCTCCACTACTCTTTACATTTTATTAATCACTACTTAGTTCTGACAATTTTTTGCATGCCCAAGTGGAAGAGTCATTATTGGTAATAGTAGTGAAAATGCATTTTATTAAACTTAAGTCAAAGAAAAACAAGTTGAACCTGGTCAATCAAATGCATTTTCACCTGTAGATATTTTTTCGTTTTCGTCTGTTGTGGGGTGAGAACGTAAGCTAGCCCTGTCATTCAGCCCCTCCTGTCATAGAATAATAATTATTGTTTCTTATGCATTCATTTACTTTTTTATATTCCATTGCGTGATTGACTATAATTTTTCAATTACAAATTGTGAAGAATAATTTATTTTTAACGTAAAATTTTCCAGTAAAATTTGTTTTTAGAACAAGTATGGTGTTTCTTAAATAAGAAGAAATGCTTTTCACTTTGGAAGAATCTTTAAGCTGGATACAAGGGGAAGAACACAATGAACAGAGTTATGCCCAAGTAGTATATACTAGTAAAATAAAAATAGCTATTAACATGATTCATCAGCAATGATGAAAATTAAAGTAAATTTAGTGGTTAACTTACTTGTTGAAAAAGAAATTGTGGAGTGTTACGAATGGAGAGGCTTTGACGTATAAATAGGTAGGAAAAGGAAATACTGATCTTCGAAGCCATCCAGCATGCCAACTCAAAATCATGGGAAAGGAGAGACCAAAAGAGCTGCTGGATTCTTTTGAAGGAAAATCCCAAATGTTATGGAGCATTTAAATCATTAAACTTAAGCCTGTCTCTGAAGTGAAGCTGCTGAAAGGAGGGCAAGTGTACATATATTGCAGTGAAAAGACACTTTGGAAAGAATGACCATTTAATGAGATTCGCCCATGACTTACTGGTTTGATTTCCTGTAAAAATACTATCACATTGAGTTCATAATTACACAGTTGAAAAAATATTCCTTATTTCTACTGCAAGAGGAAGATATTTAGCTGAAAATGCATCATTATTTGTGTTTATTGTATCTCCAGTAATTAATTTGCAAAATTGAATGCAAGTCTCAGCAATGTTGACATATTGGTGTATGGTATGGTCATCAAAATGCAATGTGATATACCATAGTTTCCACCACCTTGTATACTAGCTTACTGAAACTGAAATGTGCTTTATATAATGGATGAACTTTTATAAAAGTAGATTGATGAAAATGATAACATTTAGTATGAAAACAATGAAATGGGGATAAGATTTGATGAAAAATTTATGAAATTGCTTGATTGCTATTGATCAAATGGGATATAATAGGATAATGTTAGCAAACATTAAGAATATGAGAAGTGGTATTATTTTATTATAAACTCTGGAAATCATATTGTAATCTGATTAAGTTAATTAAGTAAGAGAACTAGTTTTCTCACTACTATCACAAGTACAACACTAAGGTAATACTTCAATTTACCACTTTAAATTGCTATATTACATGCCCGGCTCTCAATTGTTTTACTTGCTTTGTACTCTTTTCACCTGATAGCGCCTGCCTCGAGTAGATTGTTGTTGACTGTTCTCTAGTAGAAGTTGGCTCTTCCCTAGGAGAAGGGATTACCTAGTCTTAATCTCACCCGAATAAAATATTTCAATATAATTGTTACTAGTTAATTATTGGGCAGAGTCTGTTAATTCTTCCAAAAAAACTGCCATAAAACTCACTTGTGCTGTTTGCAAAGATGGACACTTCTTGTCTAGCTTTATTTATGGTGCCAAGCTTACTGGTAAGACTTGCCTTTCAGTCTGTAAACTTGATGTCACAGTGCAACAATTTCAGATTGTAAAAATCATTTGCCTTGGAAGGGATTCAAATGGGGATCCCTCAATATCCGGTCGAGTGCTTTAGCCAGTTAAGCTATCGAGGTGTCCTCATAAACTCTGAAATTTTGGGGCTTTTAAAGGAACAAGATGTTGTAACGAAATACCGTACATACAATGTCACAGGTATTCGTAGTCGTGCGCGACGTGGCACTGTCCATTAGGTTAAAGCCAACTGAAAATTCTTAGGCCATTTATACCTTGGCGAATTTCTAAAGAAACTGCGGGAGATGCGGCAACAGTAACTTTTAACGGAGTCTTCCGCTAATGTGCATTTCAATGCAACAATTTCAGAATGTAAAAATCATTCGCCTTGCCTGGGATCTCAGTCAAGGCAAATGATTTTTACACTCTGAAATTGTTGCATTGACAAGATTAGAAGATAATGTTTCATTGAAATACCAGAGTTTTGATGATAAGATCATTAAAGCTTAACTATATGCATATAAATTGTAGATGTAGGATTGGAGACAATTTAAAAGTTAGTGAAAATGTTGGTCCGTTAATAAAATTATTGTGAAAGTGGGCAATTAATAGCTGTTGGCAAAAGTTTCACCACATATATATACCATGTGCACTATTCTGTTGTAGACACACTATAGTCCTTAATTCTTAGGAAGCTTAATCTGTTGCACTATGTTCTACATAGCTGCCCAACACTTCTTAACTTATTTTGCCCATTGACACATTTGCAAATACTCATTTATTCGTGAGATTTCTTTTGTTCTTGTCCTGTGGTCATTTGTACACCTCATTCAATTATTAATTTCTTTGGCTCCCTAATATGGGCAACCATTTATTTTTCTCTCATCCCTTGGGTGATTAAAATCCCATCAATTCTCTCAACATGACTAAATCAGAGTTTCCCACATCTTTCATGCTTTCCTTTCTATCAGCCATCAAATAAAAGATCAATCACTGTAAAAGCCTTTAACCCAAGGTTATTTCCCAATTGTCTATTGAATTATACCCAACCCATATTCTTTCATATCCTGCTCATTCCTTACCCGTACGTATTTTAACCCAAAATTCTCAAAAGCCCCATAACTACTGCACTGTGTTGAAAGTTATGCTTATCCTAGCATCCCGAACCCCCACCACCAAACAATGGAAGGAGGAGCACACTTTAATAAATGTTATTATTGCTGCTTAGACTAGCGTTGAGCTTTTGATATTGTTAACTTCATACCAACAACTTCTGGAGTTACATTTTAATTTCTTTGTGTACCTGCCAAATCCTACCATTTTTCACTAGAATCCAGCAAAACCATTAATAAATAAATCATTTGCATGATAAGCTGTTGATGCGTGCTGTGATTGGATTCTCTTAATCAAACAATTACTTTTTCTTGGAAAATGTTGTCCTCAATTCCATGCTCCCTTTATTTTCCATAAGTTACTTAAAACTGTGCAGGCTTTATATGCTCTCAGACAGCAAGATCACATCCTAAGCATCTAGAATAAGGTGCTCATGTCTCTAACTGATAGACTAGCCTAATCCCGTCATCCTTGCATTTGTCCTAATATTTTCATACTTCTTATTACCTTTAGTAACTGCTTGTTCTCGTCATGTTTGCTGGAAACCTTCCCTTATTTACTTTATTTGCTCTATTGCATGCTTTCTCCAAGTTAAAATGTACACCATATATACTTTTTCTTATCCATGTAATTTTGAAATTCCTGCTAGTAATTAAACCACTACTTTTTCCTCATTTTGATGAACATAACATTTGCTGATTTATTGATCAAAATAGCCTGGAAAGTGTTCAAACATTTTTAACACTAACCAGTAATAAGCAAGTTCAAGTTTTATTTTTTCAAGTTCAAGTATTCTGTATTCACATATTCATTTTCGAAAGCTAAATTAGGATAAAAAACTGCAACCAATTTTGTTGACTAAATAAATTCAGCCACAGATTCATAACACCATAATTTTACACTATCATCAAGGCCACATTTGATCCAATTTTCCATTTCTGTAGCAGTGGACAAGTAAAGTTCATTTTTGTATGAAAGAACAATATTAGTTAGATACGCTGATAGTTCATTTGGGGTGTGTTCAGATTCTTACTCAAGAAGGTTAGCCTCCTCGTTAAATTGGGAGAAAGTGTGACCTTGCTCAAAATCATCAAAAATTTGGGTTAATAGCCGGATCAAAAATATCTCGAATATACTATTTATCATTATCACGGGTTATCACTCTGAGGGTTGATTTTTTGCAGATCTCTCAACTTCCTGTTCCTTAAATATTCAATTGTTTCTGGCTCAACCTTGTGGAAATTCATGTTAATGAAATTAAGAATACAAAGTAACTTTCCACTGTCCTTTATTAGCGTACAACCGGTTTCAACGCTCAAGCGTCATCATCAGGTACCCGATGATGGATCAGCGTATCCACCTGATGATGACGCTTGAGCGTTGAAACCGGTTGTACGCTAATAAAGAACAGTGGAAAGTTACTTTGTATTCTTAATTTCATTTTCCTGTTCCTTGTTTATCTGTTCATTCCCTCATAGCTACGTGCACTGAAACTTTCCCTTATCTGATAATTCATTCTTGTCCCTCCATAATTCTTCCTTCCCATGTTTCTTTCTGGTATGATTTTCAATAAGCTATTGTGCTTTAGTGTACATCAAATAGTTTCCTTCTCTTTCTTGTAAATGCCCTCCATAGGCTTCTCTGTTTACCTACCTTTCAAAGCATTTTTTGGTTTGTTTCTCTTGTCTACTCATTTCATTTTCATCATTTTTCTGTTGCAACACATTTCTATTTCCTCTAATGCTCTTTTCTCTACTGGCCTTTTCTTACTACTTGGTTTTAATTAAACTCTGCAATGAAGCTTAACAAATTGCTTACTTATGTCTTTGCTAGTAATAATGAGTAAGGTGTGTAAATTATGAATTCCCCTTGGGGGGATTCTGCCATTTTTGAGGCCAGTTCCTGAAGTGTACAGAGGAACCTTGCTTAACGAGCACCTTGTGCCAAGAGTTATTCTCATAATGAGCTAAAAAAATTTTAAATGACTTTCATATGGAGCAATACTTCATATATTGAGTGATGGGGAGAGGGGAAGAGTGATTGTTTGCCTGCTGCTTCAGTGTCTGTTGGGCACTCATTCCGCTGGCATCTTAGCGTTTCTAATGAATACACATTTTTCCCAATTTATATTTCGACGCATTAGTTGTGATTGTTTTTTGCAAAGTTCAATAATATTGTTTGTATAGTTTAAACTTAAGAGAAAGCCTTAAGAGAACAAAAATTGCTGTGGAAATGATGAGTAAATTCTTTGAAAAGTGACGAATGGGTGTGAGCATGGCTGATCGAGCCAGCACATACAATCGGTTGACATAGACAATTTCCACAATCCTCAAAGACGAGGAATAAATGAAGGGGATCAGTCAAAGGGAGTGGCAAGGATATCTATGCCATGGTTACTTATTCTCAACGATGATGAAGGGTTGCTTTTTACGTGGATGAACGAAAAGCAACTGCAATGTGGCACTATTTACAGGCTATTATTAGTGGGAAGGCAGAAATGATTTTCGCTGACCTTAGGAAGAAGATTGCAGGATCATTAATGGCTGAAGAAGTATCACCCTAATTAGGGAGTGGCTATGCATGCTAATTGAATCTTGTGCATAATTTATTTTTTTCAGCAAGGATTGCATTATGATATTTTTAATTAATGGGAAATGCTATTTCAGTTTATGAGTAAGAGTCTAAAACAAATTATGCTCATAAAGCAAGGTTCCACTGTGAAGGGTATTTTAGTTGCAGCCAGTGGCTAAACCCAAGATAATAGGGAGATCAATTTTGGCAATACTTGCATCAGTGAAATGTTCAATAAAAGTGGATCATTCATTAGAACTACGTAATAAGGTTCCAAGCATTTGGGGAAAGTTACAGATTTGGGAAACTAAGGACGTTGTCTGAAATGGGAATCAAGCAAATGATTAGTTACACTTTTGGAATGTTTTGAGATGCTAACAAATCCGGTTGTTATCGTTTTTCATCACCAATTCAATGAATTTAGATTGACTATCACCACTTAGAACTGGAGCATTTTGTGCAATAAATGTGAACATTTAAGTACAGGGCTGCATCATAATAATTTACATGGGTTAGACTAGAGAATTAAGGCTGTAGCTAAGTGCTTTGACTTATTTTAAATGAGAGTTTGAGGCCATGCAGATACACTTCAAAACTAATTCCAAAGTTAGATGAGCCAAGAAGCTAAAATATATGAAAAAATTCTGAAGAACTTCAGTTTTCAGAAAATATATGTGAAACATTTAAAGAAATTTTGCTTATTGGAAGGAAAGTTCAGATTATAGAAATATGCGGACAAGTAATTTCATGCTGTAAAAAATTCATGCAATGTTTTTGTTTACTTCATAAATCTAAACCTCAACATCTGTCTACATAAACCTTGTAGGTTCAGTGCTGTTCTATTTTTTGCAAACTTCTCATTGCTGCTCACCATGTGATTCATTAAACGAGGGTGATTGGAAAAGTAAGGTCTCATATTTTTTTTCATGAAAAATCAAATTTGTTCTCAGCATTGCATACATCGTTGGAAAGGCGGAGCATTGAGCTATTTTTCTACATAGTCGCCTTGACGATCAATCAATTTTTGCATCCTTGTAACCAGCTTTTTAATACCGGCGTCATAACTTTCTCCCGCTGCATCACAAATTCAACTGACGACTGCTTCTCCGATATAAATTCATCGCCATTTAATGGAAGCGTAGGGTGAGAGATGTATGGACGTAAAAAACGTGCGTAAGTGGTACCGGGAGTCTTTGATGGCCGTGAAAACATCCACGATGAGCAGCAGTCTGGGCGGCCGAGTTTGCCGAAATCAACGGTGGCTCCAATTGACGAGATGGTGCGCAGTAACCAGAGAATTACCCTTCATGAGATAAAGGAAGACCTTAATGAAGAGAGTGGCTACTTCTCTGCGCAGAATATTGTGTCGGAGGTCCTCGGTTACAAATAAGTGTCTCACCAAAGGAGTGTGTTTGCACCATGACAATGCACGTCCACATGTGTCGCATCAAACGACCACCCTACTCAATTAATTCGGCTGCTGGGATATCATTGGCCAGCCTCCTTACAGGCTGGACATTGCCCCCAGCCACTACCACTTGTTTCCCGCCCTCAAAAAACACCTTTGAAGACAGAAATTCCAGTCAGACGAGGAAGTGTAAGAAGCAGTTGGCTTTGTGACGTGGCAGGAGAAAGGTACAATTCAAGTATTAAAGCTGGTTACAAGGATGCAAAAAGTGATTGATCCTCAAGGCGACTATGTAGAAAAATAGCTAAATGCTCAGCCTTTCCTACGATGTAGAGAAAGTTGAGAATAAATTTATTTTTCATGAAAAAAAAGGAGACCTTACTTTACGAATCACCCTTGTGTTATAATTCAACCTACCTACAATAATAATATATGTATCTTTAAAAAAAATGACATCCTATCAATTTATAGCCACATTGGTTAGCTCCCATGCACACAAACATTCTGATATTAAATTTACTCATCATAGCAATATGAACATGGAAATTTCTAAAAATAGAAGAACTTGTCTTGGGCTAGGCACATAGCTTGATCGTGATATTGCTTCATGTGGAAAACAAATTAAAATAATATTTTATTTAATTCTCAATGCTCAATCTGTATTAATGGTACTAAATTTAAAAATGAAAATTATAAAATTTAAGGACAAACTTCCAATGCCTAGATAGAGGAACCTCACCAAGGCAGGAATCCATGACCTTGGGATTGCCAGACAAGTATTCTGCCACGGCAGAAATAACAGAAGCAGTTGTTTTCACCACCCCATGTGTTTCATTTTCATCCAATGCCTTATTTTTGTGCAAATCATTCTACCTTTCAGCCATCTTAGACTGTATTGATCCCATGAAACTCATGGTCATTCCTATTTGCATTCATTCCTTCATTCTCTCACTGCTTTGGCCATTTTACCCGTTTTCATATTGGTTTCATACAAGTGTAATCTGAAAAATTTCTGACCTAACGAATAAACAAGAAATGTTTTCTTCAAATTTATTTTTCAAAATAATGACCTTTTATGTCAATACCCTTTTTCGAGAGATGCTCCAACTTTTCTAATCAGTAGTTGATGCTCTTCTTAAAAGAATAAGCCTTTAAGTATGTGATAACTTCCTGGTCTGATGCAAATCTCACTCCTCCAAGCAAAACTTGAAGGTTAGGAAACAGGATATAGTCGATGGGGGCCAGATCTGGTGAATACAGTAAGTGGTCAACCAATTCAAACTGTGTAATTCATGAATTTTAGCAATGGCGACTGTCAAAGTGTGAGCAGGAGGGTTGTCGTGATGGAAAAGCACTTCCTTCTCTTCTTCAAATTCTATTGCTTTTTTTTTATATTTCTGTCTTCAGCTCATCAGTTAATGATGCATAATACTATGTTATTATTGTTTTACCTTTTTGAAGAATATTGACGAACACAATTCCATGACTATCCCGAAAAACAGTCGCCGTCACCGTCCTGGCCGATGGAACCATCTTTGCCTTTTTCGAACAGGCTCATAGTCTACTGTTATGAATCAATGCAAAAAATCACTCCACTACTTGCTTAAATCACTCGAACAAAGCTTTGGAAATGTTCATTCAAATACATTGTGGTCTAAAGTGAAAATGATTACATTGGAGGTGGCAGGGGAAGGAGAATTATAATCAATGTACAAAACTATAATTTGAGGCCTGTGTGCTTTTATTGGACTCTTTGGAAAGTTGTGAAATTATCCACTGTAGCAAATGCATGGAAAAAGATATTTTATGAAAATGAGGTTGATCACCAATTCACAGGATTAGAACCAGCAGTTTATTAGGAACACTTACTTAGTTTGGCTTATCTTTTCCAGTTGTGGTTTAAAAATAAGTAACTTTTCTAGTTGTGGTTGCTAATTTTCTTTTTCATTGATTCTATAATCATTTTGTCATCTAATTATAATATGTTATTTGTAACATGCTTTGCTTTGGATTGAATACATTTACTGGAAATTCATGAAGGAGTCATCTGAACATGATTTCAGTATTGTAATATGCACTGTTTTAACTCATTATATCATGAAATTAATTTTGAAAAGTCATTTGATGGAAGTGAATTGGGAAAACTAATGAATATATTTCAGAAAATAAGAATAGTTTGTAGGGACAGGAGACTAATATGCTACCTGTACCTGACTCAGACTGCTCAGCTGAGAGCGGTGGATGGAGAGTTCAGCTTAGCAGTGTTAGGAAGAGGTGTGCTGCAGGGGTGCCCACTATCACCTGTGCTAGTCAATGTTTACATATGTGGAGGAAATGGTAAAAGAGGCATGGGAAGAACTGTGGATAGAAATGAAATTAGGTGAGAAATGATGAAATCAGGTTTGCTGATGTTGAAGATCTAGTTTGCCAGGCAGCCAAGGGTTTGAAAATGTTTCTGGGCACATTGAGAAAGGCAAATCACATCCTTACTCAATAGGTATAGGATGAGAATAAATGTAAAGAGTATGAAGGTTATATGATTTTACAGAATGAGAAATGAGAAGTTGAATGTTAAAATAGGAGGGCAAAATTTAGAGCAGGTGGAACAGTTTAAGTATCTCGGAAGTTTTTGGACCAAAATAGTCCAATTAGTTGGCGCATAAGGAGAAAAATTGCCTTAGGCAAAGAGGCTTTCACCAGAAAGAGAGAATTAATGACAGGGACGTTGGGTAAGGATGTTATGAAAAGTATCATTAAAAACTTTGATATGGAGCATGGTTATGTATGGCTTGGAAACATGGTCACCGAAGCTGGAGGATAGACGTAGATTGGAGGCTTTTGAAATGTGGGTGGGGAGAAGAATGGAGAAGGTGCAGTGGACACAAAGGAGAACAAATGAGGAATTGCTAGGTATGGCGGGGGAGGAGAGGGTATTGCTGGGACAAATCCAAAGGAGGCAGGAAAAATGGATGCAAAGCATAGTAAGTGGCAATGGGATGTTGAAGACTGTGATACAGGGGAGAATGTTAGCCAAGTGAGGAAGAGGAACGAATAGGATAAGTGATGTTGGATGGAATGTAAGGGATTACACAGAGATGAAGATGGACCTTATGTAGAGTAGGTTGCTGGATTGTGTTTTGTAAGGAGTCTCAAAATATCCTAGGTATTAATCTCAAGTTTTGCTAATGTTGTATATGTTCATATTGTTCTAAGGCAGGCAGCTCTGGATTGCTTCTTTCACCATCTCAGTATCCTTGAGATCAGCAGAGGAGTAATGTTTCTTCCCTGTGAATCATGTGATTTTCCTCGATGCTGTGCTTGACTCTTTGCTGACCAGCCCAGTTGAAGGTCACTGAATAAATGAACTAGTTTTTTTTTCACTCAAAAAATTTTTTGTGGGTGAAAGTGTCATTATTCATTCAGTGATCATGAATTTTCATTTATTGATCATAAATTTTCACAAAGTAGTGCCTCAAACCATCAAATTCAGTTGGAGATGTTTTGAGTTGTTCTTTTAGTCTCATCTCCTTCATTCGGCCCGTCTGACCAATGCAGAATCCACCACATTCACAGCTTAAAATAGATGGTGTAGACACTTGGTGTTTTAAGTCCAATTGGGTCTTTTGCTTTCATCAACTGTCTCAGTTTTGGTGGTGAGGCAAATCTTTGTAACTCTTTATTAGTATGCAATATGACTTTACCTTATCCTTAATTGCAGTTATTGAAATATTTTGAAGCATGAAATGATATAATTATGTACTGATGTGTTGAATTTTAATCTGCAATCACTGATAGTAAATTGCCAATGTCAATATAGGCAGTCATTAAAGATTGAATAGGCAATTGGCAATTCAAGGGTGAAATAGTTGCTTCATTAACTAAGGGATTTTTATGACTTGTGTGATTGGGTGTGAATATTATAAACATTCTCTGCTGCAGAATGGCCACGCAGGCCCCCGTGGCGGTGGGGTAACGTCCTCGCCTGCTAACCCAGAGGTTTCGTGTTTGATTCCCACCTAGGTGGATTTTCCTCCATCCTAGGGCTTGGTTGTATGTAATTGTCTTCAATATAATTTCTGTAATGTAAGAGTTAGATGGACGAAAGGACTTTGAGTTTCAATCTCACCCAACTAAGTCAATAAATTAATAAAAATTAATGCTGTACATTCATGACTATCTAAAATGATGTCTAAATGTTATCATGAAGTAGGTACAAGAGTCTACAAAATTAAAACTATTCAACCAATGATCTTTACCAATAGTGTTTATTTAATCATGAATCAAGAGTTTTGGTTTTCCTGTACAAGTTGAGTATTAGTAGATCTAATGGTTTTGGGATCACTGTACTGTGGTAGATCATGATATTTTAAATTGGTTATTAGTTTTATGTATGTAGTCAAGCATGAAAACCCACCATGTGACGAACAAATATTCATTCACCTGCATATAGATACTCCCCTATCCAATAAGTGTACGCGAACTGAGACCATGAAAACTTAATTTGCAAAATTTAGTCTACATCGATTTTGTTCCCTTCAAAGTACTCTCCATTCGTAGCTATGCACTTATTCCATCTTCTTTTCCGCTGTTTAGGGCACCCTTGGAAGTCCTCAGCATTTAGGCTTTAGTTGTCTCGTCGTTTTTTGCTTTATTCTGTCCGCATCTTCCCAGTGATGTCCCCTCATCACATTTTTGCAGTTTGGGAATAGGAAAAAGTGGCAGGGGGTGAGATTTGGCAAATAAGGAGGATAATCCTGGATGGTGAATGAATATTTTGCCATAAACTGACAAGCAATCAATGCTCAATGTGCAGGTGCATGTTCCTGGTGAAGGATCCATCCATTATGTCCAATTAAAATAGTGTGCACTGTTGATTTTCCTAAATTTAATTCATCAACTATCATTCGGACAGTTTTCCGACGATCTGTAAGGATAATGGACCGCACACGATCAATGTTGTCGACAAGACAGGTGATTGAAGGTCTTTGAAGGCTTGCGTCATCCGTGGCATCTTGTCGGCCATCTTTAAAATGCTTAATTCACTTGAAAGTGATGTTTTCTTCAGACCATTATCACCGTAAACAGCTCTCAACATTTCAGTAATTTCTTGATAACCCCTTCACCATAAAACTTGATATGTTGATTAGTTGCTCGTGATTTCGTCAATTTCCATTTTTGATGGACAGTAAAAACAAGGACGACAGAAACTAACATAACTGGCACCATGCACGCACAGCTCGACGATCCGCCAAGCATGGATGGCTCATTGGGTCTCAGGCAACTAGCGCCACTAGTGTGTGGGCGGGGCTGTAGTTGGCGTTAGTGTCGCCGGCATGTAATGCATGGACAACATCTAAGGGAAAGGATGAGAACACATAAAGGACGAGCACAGGAAAGGTGGGGAAGATCACAGGTGCAAAAATAATTCCTTGTGCTCAGTAGTCCTACGCTCTACCCCTGGTCTCCTGTGACCCACGCATTATTTGCCGATCCTAGTGGTGGCAGCCAGGGTTACGCCCTTGCCTGCCAACCCAGAGGTCGCGGGTTCGATTCTCGCCCAGGTGG
This sequence comes from Hetaerina americana, assembly GCF_022747635.1. Lineage (NCBI taxonomy): Eukaryota > Metazoa > Arthropoda > Insecta > Odonata > Calopterygidae > Hetaerina > Hetaerina americana. The sequence continues at coordinate 2,541,569 of NW_027286863.1, forward strand.
TTTATCCTCCACCTAGGGCTTGGGTGTTCGTAGTTGTAATATTGTGATATCATTGTTTAAAGTCCGAAGTAAAGGCTGAAGTGCTGTTTTTGTAGCAATGCTAAATAAATAAATAAAAATGTCTGTTAAAAAAATTTAACCATTTGGATTACCTACCTGCCAGCAAAATTGCGTGTGGTTGAAAATCTTATTATAGAAACTGCATAATAATGCAACAGATTTAGTGGATGTTCGTCATTATGGGAAAAACAAAATTTGCACTTTTCTATAAATTTATTTGTAATAAACAAAGCGTTTCAGTTCATCGAACCATCTTGTCTTGTACCTGAAGATAGTTCGACGAACTGAAATGCATCGTGCGTTACACATAAATCTATGGAAAAGTGCAAATTTTGTTTTTCTCAGACATAATAATCAATGGGGAAAAATCTAATGGCCATAAAAGAGGGTTTAAAAATTTTCAAAGATGTGGAGCCATTTCATTAGATTGAAAGTTTCATTGATTGAAGCTTTATTCAGTAGGAATGTGTGTAACATATTGAGGAAAAAGCCCGACTTTTTTTCATAGTGTTATTGAAGTTTGATCATAAGGAGACATGACTAAACAACTTAGAAGTAGGAACATAGTTTTTTGTCCGAATATCATAATTATCCTCCCCGGTTTTACGTATAAAAAATGAAATATGGCTACATTAATTAAATGCAAAATCTAATGCTCTTCACCCCTCAAGTTTGCTTACTAAAAAATGCCATGTGCAAAAGAAATATTCTCTCCTTTTATATCGTAGTACTTAGTGAAGAATATCAATCTAAGGGCTGAGGACATCTGTCTGAGATTTAATATTGTGAAAGAGTTAACCCTTTTAGTGTGGTAGGCCGATATATTGGGTCAAATGTAAGTTATTGTTCATTATTAGTGGCCAAAAACAATTAAAATTATTTTGTAAGAGGATTCAAAATGCATTCATAAATATTACCTAATTTAGTTTAGCTACTACAAAAAAAACTTAAAATGGGTATCAATATAAATAATTTCAAACTATGTCTTCCCCTTAGATGATAAATTTGATTAAATTACCCTCAGCTTTTTCGCTGGTATAAGTGGCGGGGAGCAGCACTGATAGGGTTAATAACAGTGTTAGGCTTAGTAAGCGTTTGATAATATTATTATGGTAATCCTTCCTTTAAGATTTACATAGGTTGTCTCAGTGTTTTTAATCTATAAACCATAGTTATCGGCATAGTTTTGAATCATTTAAAGGATGTAGTAAATAAACCCAAAGGATAAAAGATAACTGATTCCCATGGTGGGCACCGCTCACCTTTTGAAAATAGGTGCACATGACTCATCTGTAAGCCATCCAACTATTTAGGGATAGGGTGTAAGAATAATTTGAAAGAGATGGTACAGGGTAAAGATCCAAATTTTGATGCCCGAGCCTGCCAATCCATAAAATTTGCAGCTGTGTTGTCATTTATCTCATTAAGTTTCATTATATGGAGTAAGCCTGCTTTTAATTAGCCATTAAGTTTTGTAACAGCTGCAAACCCTCTTTATGCTATTGCTGGGTCCATCAAAATTGTCCTTCTATTAAATCTGAATGAGCACTGTAGAAGATGCACCAATTCCTGCAATTCACTAAGGAATTAATTTTGTGATGGTGTCCGTGTATGCAATTACTTTTCATTATATCAGTTTATTATGTAGTGAGTGTGCAGTTTGTATTGAATTATGACCAGATGATATTGCTCTCACAAATAAGCCAGCAGTGCAAAAACTAGCTCACATGATCAAATGGTAACATTTAATGTCCTTGGAATTAGGTCACACTTTTATATATTTTATGAAATGTATCTTTTCTCTTTTTAGACTTATGAATGGTCTATATGTTTACCTATTGAGGAAGAAAACTTGAGCATTCATGCTGAAAAAGAAGATGCACAGAACTCTAATGGAAGTATTGAGTAAGTTAGGCTCTTAATAATATTATATGATAAAATTTTATTGGAAGTAAACTTCTTGTGTGTAGCATGCAATTAAAGTATTCTCTGCCTTACTATTTTCACTTATTTCCATTTTGCAGTTCACCTCAAACCATGGAATTACCTTTGAGCATGGGAAGCTCATCACGGGATGATTCATGTAATCCACAATGGAGAAGAAGGAAGACTGCCATGGAATTTTTTGAGGAGACTCCTCGTAGTCCTAGTCCCCCTTCTTCTTCAGAGTTAGGAGATGTAACTCAGCCTTTGGTAATACCGATGGAATGGAAGGAAGACAACTTGGAAAATCCTGTTATTGTGCCGTTAGAACAGCCTGCAGATCAGTCAGTTTTGACATTAGATGGTAACTCAGAAATTCCAAAGACACTTACGGTACCATTGGGGCCAAGAGAAAGCTTTGAGACGCAGTGGTATCAAGGTGATACTAGGTATCCAGATCCTGGCAGACAAAAGAATAATTTTGGTGTAATTAATTCTTCGCTTCCATCAGATCCTGGAATTAGTCATCAGCACAGTAATATTCCACAACCATCATTTGTACAGGAAATGCCCAGGTATTCTCCTTTACATAGTCATAATCCTGTACCTGACATTCCAAATTTGGAAGGTATTAGAAATAATTGGGGTGATATAGATCACCCTCTGAAAAAATCTGAAAGAATGCTCATTCCAATTTCTAATGGAGGAGAAAAATATATTAAAGACTACGACCACCGTAAGCAACCCAGTCCAGGATGGAGTGCTGATACATTTGAAAGCAGAAGAAACAGATTTCCATTCCAACAACAGAAAGAGCCTTCTAATATTTCTGTGTTGGGAAAGGGTCAGGTTTATGATTATGGATATGGGCAGTTTAATCCATCAGATTCACTCGAAAGCACTAAAGACTCCTTAGTTGAAAATAAGTATGATAAGACTAAAGTTTCTCCAAAACATGTTAATTCAGCTCGTGCTAGTATACGTGAAAAGTTGGCTCTAGAGATAAATAAAGTTCATCGTGTTGGGGTTAGTTCAAGGGGAGGCCTTAGATCTTTATGTAAAACTTTAAGTAGCCCCCCTCACCATAAGAGAGTAGAAAATCGTGATGCAGCACAAGACATAGAGCCAATTTTTCGCAAGACGGTCATTCCCAGTAAGCTTAAGGAGGTAGAACAGACAGCAGACAATGTTCCGGCCAATGATAGAGAAAGGAAACCCTCAGGATCTACAAATTTTGCTTCTGATGATTTGCAGTTGATTAATTCTTCTTCCTCATTTTTCATACCTAAAGAAAATTTTATTGGTGTTAGTGCTACAGACAGTCAAGAAAGAAGTTCCTCATATAGCATTTGTAATGCTGAGAAGGAAGAAATTAGTCCAGCCTCTAGTAAAATTCATCAAAGTAATGAAAGCAAAAATGACAGTGGCACTTGTTCTGAATCTTCATCTCATGAAATCATTGATGAAGGGAGAGTAAGGGGAGAATTTTCCTTTAAAAAGAAACTATTGGAAAGTAAATTATCAGAAGGAAAGTTAGGCCCACTAATTGGCAGTCCAAGCATTGCACTGGCTACATCTGCAACCAGTGTAGAGGAAGATCAAAGCTCAAAAATGTCACTGTGTGATGAAGACTCCAATAGTGATCCTAGGATTCCATTTTTGGACTCTGAAGATGCGCTACCTCTTCCAGATAATAACTACCCTCCGACTAGTTCTTCTTGTGGATTCTCAGAGCAGAGGTATCTTCCTAATCCATGTATGACTCCAGGACCACGCCATATTTCAAATCCGATGATTCAACAATTTGTCAACCCCTCTAATCCTAACCTTTCAACAACTCAGGGAAATATCATGGATGAATCTACCCGAGGAAGAATTTGGCCCACTCCTAATCAAGGGGGAGTGGGTATGTTTAGAAATTTTTGCCCCCGAAATTCAATGCAGCAAAATGTTAATTCACCAAATACAGGCAACAGCCAGGTGATTCAGCATAGTATTACACCCTCGAATCATCTAATCCAACCTAATAATCCCCCTCATAACCATAATCATCACCCAGCTAGTTCTCGATTAATGCAGCAATCCCAGTTTTTGAGTGGGAGTTGTCATCCTGTGCACATGATGAGTGTGCCTCCAATAAACCAGGGTAACAGACCCCCTCTGAAGCCAGCACTCCTCCCTGACCCTGTTTCACAATTTAGGCGTGGTGGTGGTCAAAATTGGGCGCCAGGGCGTGGTAATTCCAAGGTTGGACTCCTACCTCATCCTGGGCCAAGGCCAAACTGGCAAAAGGAACCTTTTACGAGGCCTTCCATTAATCAATACATGGCAGAACCTAGACCATCAACTGCTGGTATGGGTGATGGGAGATGTCGTGGTGTGAGAGGTGGCTGGAATTCTCGAAGAGGAGGTTTCTTCAAAGTAAATGACCCCAGGATGCGAAAGCAAGACCATTCAAGGTTATATTATGATTCATCGGAACCTCCTAAGAAAAATGAGGAAAAGTTCTGGAAACACCCATCAGATCCTAGGCGGGCCAACCCAGCAATATTAGAAAGTAAACGTCCCTCTCCTTCCATTGCCAAAGATAAGACAACCATTTCATCTCCTTTAAATTCATTGTATGATGCGGACCAAACACCTAAGACTGGAAAAGGTTATGGTTTGCAAAAGTTCCGGATTCCTAAAATTAAAAGCCATGAACCAAAGGATGCTGTTTATAGGCATCAAAATCCTTCTCGAGCTGTTTCTCCTCTGAGAGGAATCAGTCCTTTCCAAAAAGATACAGGTGAGAATAATGAGAATATGACGGCTAATGAAGGATTGAAAGGGGATAAAGTGGATAATGTGGAATGCAACCAGCAAGAGAGCAGTTCGAAAGAAATTAGTCAGAATGATGAAGGCCAAAAGGAAAAAGAAGAAAAAGAGAAAAAAGCAAAGGAAGAATTTACTAAAGAATTGGTTCAAACATTGTTAAAGTATTCCCTTGAATCGAATGAAGGTGCAAATATTTGGGACAATACTAAGTTCATAGATGAACTGCGAGAAAAACTGAAACTTAACCCCCGAAGAAAGAGTCGCCCAATAATAGAATCGGATACAGAGACGAGTGAGGCAGAGGAAGAAGCCAGGCCCGTGGTGAACAAAGCAAAGAAGAGGAGTCGGGTAATCATTGAATCATCTGAATCTGAAAGCTGTGATGAAAAGCAGGATGATTTGGTGGCAGCTGAAACTTCACCAACCAAGACCCCGCCTCGTGTGACAAGAACTCGGGGTGCCAGAAAGGCAACTAAGGCTGCGAATGTGGAACAGTCTGATGAAAGGCCAAGGACGCGAAGTCAGAGGAAGCTGTCAGAGGGAGCTGTTGCTGAAGAAGATACCGAGCAAACTTTGAGTGAGAAAGGTAAGAAGGATGAGCCACTCAATGAAGAAGGTAGCGACCAGAAAGCATTAGAGAGTGAAGGAAATGATGAAGATAATAATGATACTGGCGATGACGGCATAGCAAAAACCCCGAATAGAAGAACAAAGAGGCGCTCGTCTTTGGAGCTCCTTCAAGAAGACATTCGTGAAATGTTCATATGTGAAGGGGTTCTGTCGGCTACAGGTGTTAGAATGTGTCGTTTGCTCAAAGAAGCTGCATCAGTGTCAGACGCCAAGGAAGAAACTCGGGCAGAAAATACTCCTGCTAAGAATTCGGAGGAGCCGGAAGAAAATTCAGTGTCATCATGTAAAGATGGCAGTAGTTCAGAGGAGAATATAGAAACCACTCCCCTGAAGTTGACGAGGAGGCGTGGGAGTGGAAAACACGAAAAAGTCACCAAAATTGATTCTCTTCAGCCACGAGTGCTCCTGAAAAAATCAGAAGTTGTCGATAGAAGTGATAGTCATAAGACTCCTCAGACTACAGTGAGAGGTAGCTATGCAAGGAGATTCATGAGAAGAGCCCCAAATTTAGGTAACCGTAATTTATTCAGTGCCAATAAATTGGCGGGAGGAATGCCAAATGAAGATGAATTAGTGAGTGTTGATGATACTGCAAATGAAAAAGAGCATTTGGATGACAAAGACATAAGAAGCTCTATCAACATAAATACAAATGTTGGTGAAGCTGTTAAGGAATCGCATTCAAGTGAAGGAAGTCAGTCGTCTGAAATTGATGATGCCACTGCTTCTGGTGGCAATGATGATAATTTGTTTCATGGAGAAAGTTCTGGTGATTCTGGCACTGATAAAAATGATGATGGAAAGTTAGGAAAGTGTTGTAATAATGGAAACGAAGGCAAACCAGAAGAGATGGGAGAGCAGAAAAATCTGGATGATCAAGCAGTCATGGGAAACAGTTCAAGTAGACTTACAGTGAAAAGGCCAACTTTGAAAAAAGTAAATTCCAAAGCTAGGCGTTCTAAGGTAAACAGAAAGTGGGCTCTGGGAGTTCTTAAGAGAGCAGTGAATCACAAAAGGAGAGCCTTAAATGTGGCTTCCTCTGCTTCAACAATCAATAAAGAACCGACTCCAGAAGAGCATATGATTTTGACAGCACCAGAAGAAGACTTAACCGATGTCAATTACACTTGTATGGGAAGTGAATCATTGCGGTGTAAATTATGCACGTATAATGGGAAGCAAATAGTCAATCATTACATAACTAAGCATCCTGAATCCGATGTTTTGGTGTCCCGGCTGTCACTCGAACAAGCTAAGGTAGCAATGGATTGGACAGAGAATAACCAAGGGGCCCTGAGGAATGCTAAGGAGGCACTGAAGTCTCGGGGCCCATTTGTTTGTCTAATGTGTGAGGCATGGTTCACTGAATACATAGAATTTTATGATCATGTGACCACTCACACTGGTGAGTACAGGTTCAGCTGTAAAATGTGTTCTTATCGTAGTTTTCGTGACACTAATGTTCGAAGCCATGCTTATTATGTACACCAGAAAAAGTATTGTGAAAGTTATGAATGTTTTGAAGCTGTTGCAGTAGATAAATTACTGTTTGATTTGGAAGAAGAGGGAAGTGAACCGGAGGCTACAAGCCTTGTGATTCCTGGGTTAGTTGCTCATTTGTGTTCCAAGTGCAACTTTGTTCAAATTGCTGAGAAAGGTGTGAAAGAGCATATCGCTAAGAGACATAAAGAGGATTCTATTATCAAGGCAAGTTTTTCAAATTATTGTTTGCTGCATCTCAATTTTTTTAGTGTGACATTTTCAACATTTTTTATTTTATAACATGAAAATATTTTTTTTTTTCAGATTTTGAAAATTGACATGTCATTAATCTCTCCTGAGCCACCATCTGGAGTTTTTTGTGACAAAAATAAGAAAGAAGAGGAAAATGCTATGACAAATTTGGCTTCTGAAGAAGCCACTGCTTTTAGCAGAGATGATGATGGCATGAATGTTTCATTCAAACATCTCCATGTTCAAAAAGAAGAGCCTCAGTCATGTGGTTGGGATGATGCATCCCAAATGAAAGAGGTGGTGGATGAAGCAGATGAAAGTGAATTTGAAACTGAGGTTGATGAGACTGCTTTTTCAATTGAAAATTGTCTGCTTGTCGATTACACAAATGAGAATTCCGCTCGTGTTTGGACCGAGATACTAAATAATCCCGAATGTGATGAAGAGATAAGCATTGTTAAATTTAAATTGTACATAAAAGTCGAGGATGACAATGATAACTGCTCCACTTTGTCTTTAAATGATGCCGTGGAAACTAGTGCAGATCAGTATACTCAAGTAATAGAGGACAGCAAACCATCAGATTTGCCCGTAGCCAAAAATGCATCGCCCAAGAAAGAGCTTGTGAGTGATGCAGCCGGCATAAGTGATTTTGGGGTGATTCAACTGGATGGGGGGAAGAAGCCTGAAGAGCAAACACATGATGGAGCCGAATCTCATACTTCAGAAGTGGAGATAATAGAAATAGATGATGATAGTGATTCTTCAGATTCAGGGGAGTCAAGTGAGGAAGTGTCATCTGGAAGTGAGGATGAATGGGATAGCCCATCTGGCAGCATTAAGGAGACCCTTTATTCTCTGGATATTATTCCAGAAGTAAAGATCTCTACTTTGCTCTATGGCATTACTACAAAATGTAGGGAGAGAAAAGTTGTTGATGATTTAGAGACGAAGGCCACTGTAATCATTGGAGGTGATGATGTAGAGGATGTGAAAGCTGTGGAAGAACGTGGCTTAGTAGATGGGACAGAGTTAGAGTTACGCACTTCTCCAAATTCAAGTTCAGCCGTGAGTGCTAAATTGGAAGATGCCCCCAATCCAAGATCGGGCAAGATAAGAGTGAGATGCTTAAGTGGTGATTTGTTGTCATCTACCAAGGACCCCAATATTTTGGATGGCCTTACCAATGCAGGTTAGTCATGTACTGAAATTATTATTTAAGTATGTACGATATGTTGCTCTCATCATTGTGTGCACCCCTTGAGTATGGAATGACACTTTTAGGTTAGTGGTGATGAAAATTATTGGTGGGGTGGGTACAGGCAGTGCACTTCCTGTGTGCAAGTATCAGCCCAGTTGAAGCACACAGACTTCAAATTGCAGTTTTCTATGTTCATTATTGTTCTCTGTTGCTTTGCATAAAAATTAATTATTTTGAAACAATTTGAAAAGGATAGGCAGACTGTTTAAGTTCGTGATAATCTTCTGGTTTTGTCAGTGTCAATCAACCTCCTTTCGTACAACATTTTTTTCCATGTATTTGCAATAGTGGATCGTTTCTTCTTCCTACAAAAATCAGTCCTGTTGAAGCACGCGTTATCAAATAATAGTTTTTTATATTCATAATTGTTCTCTCTCGAATCCGTGCTGTGCAAATAGTCAATATGAGGTTGCAAGGTGGTTGTTGAAATTTTCATAAAATTCTTCAACTTGTGGCTACATGGAGACCCTTTACTTGATGGTATTTTCTCCCAGTAACCTTTGATTCACTTCTTAAAGCCTGCATGGTTTCTGGCAAAGTTCCTCAGTGCAGGCAAGATTCATCTGCAATATGCATTTGGTATAATTATGCATCTCATTCAGCCATCAGTGCATGCAATATCATCCAAAATTGTTCAACTGCACCACTAATAGTGCTCATGACTATACCAGACTGTCTTTTATCGCAAAAATTGCCTCCTCCTAAACTGTCATAACCAGCTACCGCTTGCAGTGAATTACTTCTGTGAATTCCTACACCACTTGATCACTGCTGCCAGTGCAGCTGAAAGATGCCTTCTTCCAGCTCTTCATCTTGTAGTAACCTTTGGCGTTTTCTGAAGTTTCCACTTGATATTCTAAGTTTTAGCATCAAACTTCAGAGCAAATACGTTATTTTATCATACTGCTGTATTAGGTCGGTTAGTCAGTTAAGCTGATCCAAATTCCCAATTAAAACTTGCAACAGGGACCACAACTTCAAACTTGTGTTTAAAGTTGTATGTTTTCATTTAATTTCCTATTTTTTTGATGGCATTTTTGTTGAACCATTAAACTGCGAGCCAAACCCAAAGTTATGTATGAGCAAAGCTGTGTGCTATGGAAGCTGCAAAAGCACATGGAAAGAACTTCTTCAATGTTAAACGATTGTGTTGTGTCTATTCAACATGCAGAATTTTGCTGAACTATGGAATTATTTGTTTTATAATAGTTGTATTGGTAGGTTTAGGGAGGCGATTTACAGCTGAGGTCATTTGTGCCATTAGGGATGATTTGGGGGAGAAGGGTGGAGAGAAACCTGCCATCCGCATTAGCCTACTCTTAACAAAAGGTATCAAGGGATCTGCAGTTCAGCTTGCAGAGTACAATCTGACAGAAGGCGTGCTCAGTTAAAGTGCTCTCCACAAAGTATCTCCAGCAGGGTTCGGGATATCACTGAAATAAAATCTGCCATCTCCAGGAATCAAGCCCTCTGGTTGGGAAGCCTGTATGCTAGCCACTACAACATGACAATCCCCTTATGATGGTGCAACCTCATACAATGAGCATAATCTGTTCCGCAATCTTTCCCATAAGCGAAACACTCATTTTGCAACACATTTTTGCATGTAAATGAATGTATAACAGAAAATGCATGCCATGCTGACAAAAAATAAATTATATATGAGGTTTATTAAAAGAAAATTACTTATACATTGTTTAGGATCATGTTCACCTTTTCATTCATGGTAAAATAAAGTAACTGGGAATGCGAATTCAATTGGTAAAAGCAAAAAATTAATTAATATAACTTGTCAATTATTAATAATGCATACTGAATTTCTTTTTACGAAAGTGCTGTCAAGACATTTGCTTTTGCCGACGCTTCAAAATTTGGTAAAAATGCGACTCCAAATGATTGTTATTTATATTTGTGGCATGCATTGCCATTACCGTATTAGGATGATGCCTTGTATGCATGGTACAATGCAAAAGTTTCCTGTGACCTCCTCATCACATTTAACCTCTAGTTGTGGTTGTAACACATCTTGAAGGCTTGTGGATTTTTTGAGTGGTAAACAAGCTAGGGTTTGATTTCAAATTGCCACTCTTTGCGTTTGTACAAATTGGCATCTTGAGATGGCCTTTCATTGCCTCATGTTCGGGCAATTCGTTCTCTCCTACTATCATGTTCACAAATTAAGGTTTACCTCAGCATCTGCTTCCCTAAGAGACCGCTAATCACAATTAAAAATATGTTGTGGCTGGTGACCCTCTGTATCTACAAGCTTTTTGAAGTCACGGATGAAGTTCTGTGCTGCCTTTGACCTGGAGATTGTTGCTCCACCATGCTAAGCAAGACCATGGATAACATCTTGTTAACTTCTCAAATGTATTTCTCCCCTTAAATACTAGTTTGGTCATACGATGCACAAAATACTATTAACCTTGCACAAAAAAGTCACCAATAATATCGAACACAAATTTGGTAAAATGTGTGATCACTAGGGATGCTGAGATGCTAGAGGAAAGAGTGGAAGGTGCGCAGTGAATCTGGGAATTTCCCTCTCCTTGTTGTTACTCGCTATTTGCCGAGTGAGTCTTTTTTGGAGCCAATATTTTTGCTCATTATATGAATTACTTGCTGAGCAAGGTGCTATTTTAGCAAGATTCTACTTTATTTGTTCCATGCAGCACTGGTAATCCTAAACTCACACTACTCCTGGAAGAATAAAGTATTAAATAATAATTTTCATGCCCAAAGGAACTTACAATCAAAATATATTTTTTGGCAAAGTACTTCAGCTACCTGATTACCCCCTGTGCTTGATTGCTTGATTCAGTCTGGATTCCTAAGGGTTAGCTATATATTTAAAGTAAAAGAAAAATGTATCCTTCTGAAAATATACCCTGCATTATTTAATCAAGTGGAGAATGAAGGAGCAATTTGTGCCAGTGATGCCTTGAAGCAGTCATGTAAAATTCAGCAATAAATATTTATTTTTGTCATCTTAGTCTTAATTTTATTAATTGAGCTTATCAGTAGATTTTTTAATGGTTTCATATATTTTCCAAGCTTAAATGTGGGGTGAGATGAATAGTGATTTGACCATAAATTGAATTTTTACCGTAAATTAGTATTCTATACATGTAATGTTAATAACCATATGCATTATTTTTATTATCAAAATTGAAGTTCATGATTAGCAGAATAGCATTGACAAACATTTTCGAGGTGGAAGTAATTATGGATCTGGCTGACTCAGCTTGGCTTAGCCAATCTGATGGGTCACCTTGCCCCTAGGCCACCTCACTTGTGTCGGCAACCGGAATCTCTTCTGGACATGAATATTTGTCTGCTCTGATAGAATGCATTTGTTTAACTAGCACTAACAAGTTACCTCCAGTTGGGATTTGGGATTATTGGTTGGAATCATTTCTTTTCATTCCATGTCATGAACGTAGAATTCACTTCAAAATGTATGGCCCGTATCTTTTTACATGAGCAACATGGGCCATGAAAATTTGTGGGTGGAAGTGGTCAAAACCTTGTTTGAGGATTTTAATGTGACAGGGCATGACTTTCTTAAGTTCTAAGTTAAATGAAATGTGATGGTAAAATGTTTGCAAAGAAATCATTTGATGCAGTTTGAAGTTTAGAAATGCAAAAATATGCCATTCATATTTATTCACGCTCAACAAATTTCCTAGCTCTAGGTGTTTACTTTTAGTGTCAGAGAAGCCAATCATTAAAATTAATGTTCCCTTGATTTCATTTGTCTTAATTTTGCCTGTTTAGCTTTACAAGAACAAGCTTATACTATTCCTAATTGCATCAAATGAAATACAGAGTTAAACTAGTCGCCATTAGTTGAAATATAATTATTTATCTTAATTTATTTTATTTTTCAAATCTTTTATTTCTGTGCTGTTTTAGAACGAGATTCATTGATTGATGTAATTGGGACATCATCTGATGTTGATTCTCCTGCTGATAATCCCCTCTGCCAGATATCCAGTGTTTGCAGTCTTCATCCAAATGAGCAAGTGGTAAGTTGCCGGTGAATGGTGGTTTGGTTCACTGACTCCTTAAGTTATTATGTTCTAGTGTAACCAGAGTTTGCTTTTCTGCCATTGATCGTACCTCGCACCAATGAATCAATTGTGCGAATAATTGCTGGGGGAAAAATTTAGAAGTGGGAAAATTTCCTGTGTTTGACATGAAGTTAATGTTCATCTTATTTTAAACCAATGGAATAGCTTCTGTCACACAAATATTTCTATGCAAACATAAAGCTTGACTAGCCATTACCATGGAAGAAGCTGATGAAATAATTCCTCTGATTCTATTAGACAACTTGGTAGGGAAGTTTAATTGCTCTATGATTAATGTCCATTAAAAGCAATTGTACAGATATTGCAAATACATAATTTCAGACTTTTTTCTGCAAGTTCCAGTATTTATGTCTAGTTCACGGGGTATAAAGAGATTGCTATAGAGCTTCATGTGTAAAATAGTGGTACGTTTAATTCAATTTGGATAGTAACCTCTTTAAATGCTTTTTTTACTGTTCAAATCAAAACACAAGATTATCATTTTTGTGTACTTAGGCATCTAAGACACCAAGAAGAACTTAAAGTAACAAGTAGTGTGGTTTTCCTGTTACATACGTGTGCAGTGCAAGTGCAAGAAAAAGGGAATAAATATTGCAATTCTCCTTCAGGAAAAAAATTAAAATTTTAAACCTTTTTGAGACCATATTGTTTCTTTTGATTTAAAAAAAACTTATGTGGGACAGATTTAGCAAATCAGAAATACGCTGAATTATGTAAAGTTATTGTGAAACAACAAAGAACCTCTTTGTTGCTGAGGGAGGTGGACAAAGTACAGGCCTTGAACTTTGTTAACAAACTAACATTTGATATAATATAGAAATAGACCTATCAGATGCGTAGACAGCTAGAAATTTCCCAAGCACAATTAAACCCAGTGTTTGCGCTGTGGAAATATAAGTTTTCCTGTAATTTACATTTTTATGTGGTCCCATAAATTTCCTAATTTTCCAACATATTTGGAATCCTTGTATTTACACAATTTCATTTCCAGTTTTAATGCTATTTGCATAATTAGATTCCAGCGTAAAAAATTCTCATTCTAAACTGTTACGCTCATCAGTCATTATAACTAAAACCTTTTTGACATGATGTCATACATATACACTTAAAGAAGACAAGAGACTGCTGTAATGTGAATTTTTTTAGGGACAAATTTAAATACAGCGATAATATTTTACATAAATAACTTTACTACTAGAAGTACGTATGGTATATGGATGGTAATATTTATATTTTATGGCTATTTGATAGGCTTGCGGCAAAGCATTTGGCTGTTAGTGGGATGGTTCTTGGTTAAATTCTTGTAATATCTCTGGACTTCCCCGGCTTGAATCAAGCTGTGTAACCTCCTGGATACCAGAATGTTTTGCAAAACATTAAATGTAAATGTACATCTTAAGACCAAATGTACCTTTTTTGTTAATGCTGCTAAAATACCTGTAGGTATTCATTAGACACGAGATAACCATATCAGTTGTATCAAAACATATCAACCTGTCAAAATAATATGGCTCAATGGGAATAGCCCTGGTGATTAATTGATTCTAAGTACCATATTTTCCCATCGATAACGCGTGCGTTATCTGCACAAAAATGTTCAGATGATGGGAAAAAATGACGATGCGTGTTATGCAATGGAAATTGAAAAACTCCAAACATTTACAGACTTATGTACGCAATAATTTAAAGAAGAGTTTTGCAAAAATAAATTAGTCTGAAAGCATGCCTTCCTAATTGCATTTCATGTTATACAGATCTGCTACTGTTACAGTTATTTCATCACATAAATCCATCAGAAACATACAAATTATATACTTCATTTATTCTAATATGTAGTACTTCTTTATTCTAGTGCATAGTACTTCATGCATATGGAGAGTGCGTTGTATTATATACACGTACGTATAAATATATGACAGGACAGATAGATCACTCAAATCCAAGAAATTCGTCACCGGAATCACAATTAAATGAATCAAGTGCATTTATTATCTCTTCATTTATATTCTCTCCGAGTTCGCTCTCGGAAGTTAATTCTTCCTCACCTTCTAGCACTGGCATTGAAATATTGCCTACAGCTTTTTCAAATCTATTTTTTACACAAGTCACTATGACACCCTGCCGAATTTCCAGGGTCCACCGGCTTATTTCTTCATAGGACACTCTTTTAATCCTACGGAATTCTGTGTAGTCTTTCATGCCAGAAATCGTCCATTTTTCCCAACTAGAACGTAAATTTGATTTAAAAGATTTATCAATGGATAAATCCTAGCAGCCTTGCGATTTCCTTTTTATTTCAAGAAATTGATGACTTCAAGCTTAGACATCGCTGTGTACGATTTTCTACTCCATGGGTAATTTTCTTGAGAAAATTCTAAATTACAAAAGCTTTACTCAATTCAGGTTTGAAACAATCACCACGTAGACAGCAGACTCATATAACTTGGAGGGTGTCTAGAACAACGCCGACACTAACAAAGCAAAGTGCAGCAAATCAAACGAGGAAATTCTATTTCATTCATTCTCTAATTTTTTAATATTTGATTTGCTGAGAGCAAATTTATGCAGCAAATAAAAGGGCACACGCACCTATGTCTTGTTTTGACTTAGGGATCATAGCGAAAAAGCAAGGCGAGGCGGCATCGATCCTTCTGTTGTTAGAATAACTGATCAAAGCACTTTTCTACTTGATATTTTTTTTATTTTTTTATTCTACAAAATAAAAAATTTCATGAAGTGGAAAAGTGCTTTCATCAGTTATTCATTATGTTTGACTTCTACAACATAACGCCTGAAGCTACTCAATTTCTTCTGTTGTTTCGAATGAATTTCAATCACTTGGCTCAAATCTGCTGTATACTTGCGGTAGATATAGCCACAGGCAATTATGATTTTATTTATTCTTTGGTTGTTAACATCTAATAGTGTATGGATATATACGTATTTTTACACACAATATATATAATTTTTACGTGCATATATATGTATATATACAGATGTGCGGCATCTATACACGTTCAATATAACTGTGAAGCTCTGGGTGCGCGGTATCTATAGAAATTCATGATAGCTACTGAGTTTTGGGTGTGCGTTATGCATAAGGTGCACGTTATCGATGGGAAAATACTGTAATTTCAGGACGATACCTTGGTGCCAATCTCTATATTTCCATTAAAAATTGATAAACCTGCCTTTTGTTTTTGTTAACTTTTGTACCAGTTATGCTGAATTCATTGCAAAGCAGTTTTTGCCTGCACAAATATATGTTTGCCATCGAAGTTAATTCGTAGATATGAGATAATTGCTAGATATTGGAGTTAAACATATTTTGTATTGTTTCTTTTCAGCCCGAAGAATTCATCAAAGCTGTTTCAGAAAATGAAACACCAGATTTGACAAGTTTAGCTGCATACTCTCCCAATACTGGAAGCCCTCAACCTGCGTTAGCTGTTTCAGATGATGTGATGGGTGATAGGGTTGTTTATTTATCACCTGTTAAAAATCCCAGAGGATACAGGCCCATTTTACCCAAAGGGTCTATTTCAATTAAAGTTCTACCAATACCTCATGAAGAACTGAAGGTTACACGTACTGAAAACCACGATCCATACAAGTCAAAAATGTTAGTTAGCCAAAGCAATCCAGAAAAATTGACCAAGTTGCATCAGCCACCAAAGTCAGCATCCCTGGAATCTGAAGGTTTTGGGGGACAAACATTGGGACAGTCATGCAGTCAGAATAAAGTATGTTCTATCATGAGGGCATCTTTATATGCAAAGGCTTCGAAGACACCTGCTGTATTCAACCAAGTGATTTCAAACCAAATGAAATTGTGCCACTTATTCAAATGCATGGGGCGCCAGTGTAGCTTTACCACTGATGAGTCAGTGCTATTTCTATCTCATTACCTTGCACATGAGGCATTGGTTTTGGATCCTCCTGCTGCCAGCACTTCGACATCAGGTAATTAGCTTTCATTCATTGCCTTTCTTATCATTTTTGGTTTTACGTCTTTAACGTACTACGGTGTCGGAGGGATCAGGAATATAAGATTAGAGAGATAGATTGCAAGACTGGCAGGTTTAAAATGTCATTTTTTCCAAGAACGATAAGAGATCAGAATGCTTGTAGTCTGTATGAATTAATACCTATTATAATCAGAGTTATCATTACCATAACATGATGAAATAGAGTGCAATTTTATTTTTTTATTTAAAAGAATGGAAATCTTTAAATAGAATGGAATTCTTGGCTTGGTCTATTGTGGAATGCAAGTTGTTTGGTAAAGATGGGTGTAAGTTGGATTCATGAGTGACATTTATGTGTTTTGATCTACTTTCAATTTAGTTTGATGGTTCTTTGCTGCTGGTACTTTTCCAATCTAGGAAAACAGCCTGAGTGACTTCATCTAAAAGTTTGAATCCAAAGAAATTGCTAGTAACTTTGTCCCATCTCCATTCACGAAGTAACTGCTTCATTCGATTTTGAGTGTATCCTCCATGATCATCTTTTGTCATTCACCCTTCCTTTGATCTCACTATATCACCATGGCTTCCTCGCTGATGGTCCTTTTTAACAAAACTCCACGATAAATCCCCCATGCCCTCAAAGCCACTTCTTTTTTGATGTCCATTTCATATTTTTTTCCAAGGCTTTTAGACATTGTCAATCATAGTCTTTTATTGCAAAAATTCAGAAATTTTTTCAATATCATCCGCAGCCCTCTCTTAGCCATACTGTTTTACTTCCTAACGCAACTCTCGCCGAGAGGAGTGGTCGATGGTGTCTCTTCTTCAGACTCTTTTCCTTCTGGCATGTCACCAGGCAGCATCATCAGGTTCCTCTTGCTCCTGCTCATTGATGATGCCATTACCTACACCCTTTAAAAACTTCTGGAACTTGATTCTCTATGTGGATAACTGCCAAATATTTTTTTTTATCACCATCGGCACTCAATCTCTTCAATTTTTTCCTGCCCTCTTGAGAACCATGGTTCTACAGAGAAACTTCAAATCAATTGCTTGAAGTCAGCCCCATATTTTTTTTAGAGTGGTTTGTGAACTTATTTTGTAAAGATGTATTCTATGGTTTCTGGCTCAACTTTTTGAAAGTTCATGTTCATTAAATGAAGAACACGATATATTTTTCCACTGTTCTTTATTTTGGTCCTTATCAGTACAGTATAATAAGGAACAGTGGAAAGATACATTGTGTTCTTCGTTTCATTTTTTATAAAGATGTTTGCAAAGCAGTCTCAATCAGGTAAAATGGCCCCTGTCACTGCATATTACATGGACCTCGGTATAACCTTAGAAAATGAGCTCTTTACTGGTTCTATGTTTCCCATACTTGAATATCATTCCCTGGTTTAATTTGCTGCTGTTCCAATAATTTCTAATGCCTCAGGGCCCTCTTTTCTTATTCCATCTCCATCATCACCCACCACAATCCCCATCTGCATAAATCACACCATAATATAATTATGTTCACCCTTGTGCTCACCCATTTGTCCATCCACTGAACTGCATGTTCTCTTCGACGTATTCTCGTTCTACCCTAATTATTCAACTCACTTTCCACCTCATATCTCTCAGTTTCCCTGCACCTTCTTCCAAACTTGCACCAACTCTCTTAAAATAATCCTGACCTCCTATTGTGCTGTTTTATAAGTCGATATCAGTGATTAATACTTTTGTAACTAAAACTTTTTGTGAACTTTCATGGCTAAAGTAGTTTTGTGGTAACGTTTTTGTGATTAATCATCTGGTTATTTCTTTTTTATCCTTACTAAATTATTTATTCGCTATGTATTCACTGTAAATGACCATGTTTGGCTGATTTATAATATTTGAGAAATTGAGAAATAACAAGTAGATTGGCTGAAATGGTGGTGGGGAAATAAATACTAAGTTAATTGAAATTTTAAATGTACTGTGTTGTTTTCTTGTGTATTTGGGTATAATATGGCTAAAAATATCAGTATCTCATTGTTGTTCTGGCTAATGGGCTGTCTTTAGTTTGTTTCAGATTTCTAAATAAAGAATTTTATATTACAGGGGAAAATAGTGAAAGTCATGAGAGAAGATTTGACTGGCAACAGTGTTGCTATTGTGCCGAAATGTTTTCATCCGCCACTGCATATATCAAGCATGTTAAAGTTGACCATGGGGAATGTATATACCAATGCCCATATTGCTTTTACCGTGCTGCTGCTGTGAGTTACGTCATTTTGCATCAGGTATTTAAATAAATCAACATGCCACTTCTCTGAAGCATTTGTTAAAATAGCTCACCTTAACAAAAATCACCTGAAATCCTAGTTTTATTGTGTTGCGAATGAAATGAATTACTTGCCAGAGCTCTTGGGAATTAAAAAACACAATACGACGCCTGTCCAATAAGTATACGCCAACTGAGGCCATAAAAACTTCATTTTGCAAAATTTAGTCTACATCGATTTTGTCCCCTTCAAAGTACTCTCCATTCGTGGGCTATGCACTTATTCTATATTCTTTTCCACTGTTTGAAGCACCCTTGGAAGTCCTCGACGGCAGTTAGGCTGTTTAGTTGCCTTGTCGTTTCTTGCTTTATTGTGTCCGCATCTTCCCAGTGATGTCCCCTCTTCACATTTTTGCAGTTTAGGAATAGTAAAAAGTCACAGGGGGGCGAGATCTGGAGAATAAGGAGGATGATCAAGGATGGTATTTGAATTTTTTGCCAGAAACTGGCGAAAAAACAGTGCAGAATGTGCAGGTGCATTGTCATGGTGAAGGATCCATCCATCGCCTTGGGTCAAATTGGCTCGAACACGCTTGGGAACTGTAAGGTAGACCTCAGCACGTTTGCCCTTCAGGAAGAAATTCATGATGAACAGCACCTTCGACATCAAAGGAAACCAAGGACATGACTTTGATTTTCAATCGTCTTGTTCTTGATTTCTTTTGTTTGATTTAATCTACTTGACAACGGATGTTTTCTTCTGAGCATTATCGCCGTAAACAGCTGTCAACATTGCTGTAATTTCTTAATAACCCCTTCCGTACTTCACTCAAAAACTTGATGTTCACCCAAATGTTGATTCATTGCTCTGGGATTTCGTCAATTTCCATTTTCGGCCAACAGTAAAAACAAGGGCAACAGAAACTAACATGAATGGCACCATATGTACGCACAGCTCGACGATCCGCCAAGCACAGACGGCTGGGTCTCGGGCAACTAGCGCCATCGCTAGTGGGGGCAGAGCTATAGTCCACATCATGGCTATCAGATTGCACCAGTTAGCGTATTTATTGGATAGACCTCATGTGGTGCTCCTAGACTGTTGGCCCAACTGTTCTGCTTCGTAACAGGAAGCCCACAAGAAAATGAGTGAGCCATGTTTTCCTTCATCTGCACAATTCACATGTAAAATTGATCCGTTGTGCTTTATTTTTTAAAGTATACTAGAAAGTGTCTGAGCTCTTCATCATGTTACTCTGTGAATTATTCATTCAAGTAAAACCGTTTTCAAGCATTAATATTGGGCTAAGTGTAATGCTTTAAATTACTACTCTCTTTCAGAATTCAACACATATAACGGAAAAAGTCATCGTTCTGAAGTGCAAGAACCCTCTGAAGAAAGGGGCTGATGAGGATAATACCATTTGCCCCATAAAGCCTCTTGTGGAAGCTTATGTTTGTTACCAAGGTATGCTCTTGTTGGTGGTAGTAATCCATTGCTCCTTAAAATGCAAATACATGCTCGGTCTTTGCTGTCTTCTTTAATGGTAGGTAAAGAAAAAAAGCTCTGTTTATAATTTGATCTCTTTATTTGACTTAGCCCTTGTCTTAATTTCACTTTAAAAAGTAGATGTTAATTTTGCTTTGTTTCCTCAATTATGAATGGTTTAATCAAAGCAGTTTCTCATTACATACCGTGGTTTCTAAGCATCATCTTAATCAGCAAAATAATCTGTTTTGAAGTGTGTGTTCGGTGCTTGAAGCAAACATTGCAGTTAAAGAAAGTAATCCATTGGGGGTTGGAGAGCCAGGTCTCGTGCATTTGCTGTTTGCAACTCTCAGTTTATGTTCAAAAATCCCGGTGAAAGTTGTCGAATCCAGAACACCTTACAGAGACTAAGGATGGGGTTGCCCAGAGGCACCCCTTGGATTTTAAAATGAGGGCCCTCCATTCATCCAGCTGAAAAATGCATGGTGACTACCAATGATGATTTAATGCCAAGAGAAAATGCAGTAGAGTTGAACTGTCTTTTGAGCACTACTGGCAACTATGGGAGGGTTGTGGTTTAGCTGAAAATGATTAACTTGTTTGAATGAATAATTTTTCCTGTTGTGAAAATTTTGAATTAATACATATTGTGCTGTTTCTTTTTGACTCGAGGCAGCAAAGAGTCTAGTATCCCATCATATCAGTAAGGGTAATCTTGAAAGCATTTTTGATTTAAAGGAGCAAGGGATCAGTTAATTTGGACAATGCTGAATGGTTGATGGAAGAGATTAAGTTTTCCATGTAGGTGGTCTTGCTGAAGTGCTGTTGATGTACAAAAGTTGCACATCAGTTTTCACAGCATTCTGTAAGTAATGTTAATTTGAGGAATTTATGGTTTACGAGTGTTCTGTTCTAATGTGGATTTCTTTTTAAGGAATTGAAAAATCAGATTTCAGTTAAACAAATGGGGCTGGGCAATCATTAAGTGACAAAAAACTGTGAAGTATTTTCTGGAAGACCCCTTAGGGACCGTTGGTATGTGTTTCATGGAGGGTCTCAACAATGAATGGTGGAAGGGAAAGGGTGCAGTGTAGGATGTTGCAATGCCATCTGATAGAATTAGAATGTTGCCGTGTCAACTTCATGTATAGGAGCCAGAATGTAAGTTATATTTGTAATTTTTAGAGGGCATGTACTGTGCAAAATTACCCCTCATAGGTGTCCATGCTAGAGTTTGACCCCACTTACAAGAATGTTTTGAAATAATTGATTGGATCTTCTGAGGACTGAATGGAGTGATTTGAGGCTGGGTTGGTTTCTGGGTAAAGTAAAAGAACACAGAAGGACAAACAAGTCAGGAGCTACATAATCCCATCTTATGATTCCGTTATGCCCCTATACTTTTTAATTAAGGAGCTTATGTTGAATTGAATAAACATTTAATAGATTGTACTTTTGTGTTGAAATTAACAAAACATTGTGGGAACTATCCTAACTTCATAACTGTTGGGAATATATTAATATTGGCTAAGAGGAAAAAATTAATTTTATAATTAGAAAGAACTTTTACATGAATTTGTTGCAGAGGCTTTGATTTTCATTTATTCATATTTAAAAATGTTAGGTATCACGTAAAATGACCTTGGATATCAACATATTTTTTTCACGTCAGAAAATGCATTCTCCTTGGGTTTGTTTTTCCTGAAAAGAGTGCTATTTCTTTCCATACTCAGGTTCTCTTTAAATTACTAATATTAATTTGTCTCATTCATATATAGGTGTGTATTTAGCAGATAATAAATATATTAGAACTTTTTTCCTTTTTACGAGGGTAGTTAGAAAGGTTCTTGGAATCACCATCAGATATCAGTGCTAGTGCAACGAGTTCCTCGCTTAGTGATAGGTAATTTGCAAGAAACTACAGGAGATGCGGTAAGTTTTTGAGACGAGTAACTTTTTGATGGAGTCATCCGCTAACATTTACTACAATGCGACAATGTCAGAGTGTAAAAATTTTTCGACAGTCAAGGCAAATGATTTTTACACTCTGAAATTGTTGTATTTTTGTAATAGGTAATCCTTGATGAGTAAGCATGTAACGTGCCAGGACTCTGGGAATAGGTCAGTGGGGTGGACTCGTTGTCCGTGTGCAGTGATTAGTGAAGATTGAACAAATTGAGATTCGAGGAGTGATTAAACACTTATTAAAGAAAGGTATAAAAGCGAAGAAAATTCATATTGACTTTCAGAATGCTCTGGGGGTGTTGCTCCTTCGTATTCAACTGTTGCCAAATGGGGAAATGAGACAGCTTAGATGATGATACTCATTATGGTCTTCCAAAATGTGCCACTACCCCTAAAATCATTGAAAAAGTGCATAAAACGGTCGTGGAGGATCGCCGACTGAAAGTGTGAGAAATCACTGAAGCTGTAGGGATGTCATCTAAATGAGCCTATCACATTTTGACGGTGGAACTAGATATGAGAAAATTATCTGCTAGATGAGATGCAGGATCACGAAAGCATTAGAATGTAAATTTCTGAAGAGTGTCTGACCTTTTATAAGAGCAACCAACAAGATTTTCTGCACCGTTTTTTGACCACAGATGAAACTTGGGTCCATTACTATACCCCAGTGACAAAACAGCACTCAAAGCAGTGGAAAATGTTAATTCCACCAACACCAAAGAAAGCAAAGGCAATGCAGTCGGCCGGAAAGGTGATGACCTCAGTTTTCTGGGATGCTGAAAGGATTCTGCCGATAGATTATTCTCCCACAGGTCAAGCATTTACTGCACAATTCTATGCCTCCTGGGCCTACTACAGCAAAAGATGCTCAATTAAAGGCCAGACTTGCCTTGGGAGAACATCATATTTCATCAAGACAATGCACGCACACATACAAGTGTCGTTGCCATGGCAAAACTACATGAACAAAGATACTGTTGCCACATCACTCATTTGCCTGATTTGGCTCCCATCAGATTTCCATCTCTTCCCCAAGCTCAAAATTTTCCTCCGTGGATGGAGATTCTCTTCAAACAAAGAACTAACAGCCGAAGTAGATGGATATTTTGCAGGCCTCAAGGAATCTAATTTTCGAGAGGTGATCAAGACATTGGAACATTGTTGGACTGAGTGAATTAGTGTACAGGGAGACTATTTTGAAAAATAAAAAAGTTTTACTTAGGTATGTAGTTTATTTGAATTCTATTCCGAGAACTTTTCTAATTGCCCTCATGTATTAAAAACTTAACTGTGACGTACATTTTCTTACATGAATATATGGCATCTAAAGTTTATTAGTAGGTGATGATGTAAGACAAAGCATGTGGCAAATTATTTTTCTTTAATGAATGGGGAAAAGTGCTAATTTATTGTGAAGTGTTATCATCAATAGGTAATAGATTCCTTTCAACATATCATACCTGAAACCATGAGAAATTAGGTAAATTTATGTACTCATCACTGCTCAAATTTTGTAGGTATATCTACCATGCTAATGACTGGTGTCTATTTATTGCACCTGTGACAGCATTTTCAAAGCTACCATTGCAGCTAAAAAAATTGCACATGAAGAATTTTGCTGCTGTATCCTGAATCCCAAAATACCTTTCCTGCACATCACCAACTCTTAAAAAGCATACAAGTTTGATGTCCTTGTATTTGATGTGTCGTTTTCTTTTGATAATGCCATGGGCTATATTATACAAGCAATTTGCAATTTGCATAATATTGCATTGAAGTGGATTAAAACTGATGTTCTTACTTTATGTACAGGTAACTGCAAGAAGTCATTTTACAGTCCAACCAAATACTTTTCACATCTCCATCTGGAACATTCTGCTGTGTCAATATTTTGCTGTCACAAGTGCAGCTTTCAGTGCTTCAAAGCTGATCGTTTAGTGCAGGTAAGGGTCCTTAACTTAGATCTGCATTTTATCCCTATCACATAGATAGCCCATGAGTTATTATTTTTTAAGAGTTATCTCCCATATGTAAATTTGATTTAGTTCATATAAGGCTATGCTAAACATAGCCAGCCTAATGGCTTGAAAGAGAAAAACATGGGCCAACAATATTTATTTTGGTGATAAATGCTGAATATCATTAACCCATTTGCATCCTCTCTCTGGGATTTAAAGTGACCCCAAACACTACTGACTTTAGAGGTATTTAAGCAAAAGTGTTGCACATTTGAAAAAATAATATTTTTTAAGGTATATGTTGCCTGATAGGCAGGTTGGGTATATCATTACTGCATCTTCTCACAACACCTTGATAAATTTTTTCAACAAATCCTCTGCTAATATCTCTTTGAAAGAATTAAATATTCTATCTCTCTGGTTTGAAAATTTACACTCAACATATGTATTTATTACTGCCTTATCTAGTTGGTAAATAAATTTTTTTTATAAGCTTAGTTAAAACGTATTACTCCTCGCATATTCTGATTGTAATCGATCACAGCTGTGGGTTTACTTATCACCTTCTTACTTTTCGAGTCTACTTATTTGAGTTATTACTTCAGTAGGATCACCTTTTTTAAGTGTTTTCTTAAAATCTTTTGTCTTAATTTTCCATTGGGCTGTCACAGTACCACAGACATTGGTTCCTAAATTATGTAATTTGTAAAATAAATCGGATGAATTATTCTAATTATTAATGTACAAGGAGAGCCCTTATGTAGTAGATTTGACTCTGTCATCAAGTCTAACACAACCTTAGTACCAACAGCAGTATTGTCCACTTTGTCTTTCCTAGCATAAATTTGGAAGTTATTTATGTAACCATTGCTGGATTCACATAATATGTAGAGTGTCTTGCCCCCTTAGTTATAATATACTGAATGAAGTGTAGTCTACCTCTGGATACATCGGCGATTCATCACTGCCAATGGAATGCAATGGGTTGTATGCTTAACGAAAAACATCTGT
This sequence comes from Hetaerina americana, assembly GCF_022747635.1. Lineage (NCBI taxonomy): Eukaryota > Metazoa > Arthropoda > Insecta > Odonata > Calopterygidae > Hetaerina > Hetaerina americana. Next base: position 2,566,733 of record NW_027286863.1, read on the forward strand.
CGTCATATCTAATACAGGCTTTAGTTTTCTAAGAGGGTCATTACCATCTAAGTTTTCATTGTTTACAAAATATAAGTATTTACTAATTTGCAGAAATCTTCTTCTAGGCATGATTGTTCCAAAATATAGTGTAGTTATACCAGGTGTGATCAAAAAGAGACAGGACTGATTTTATGAATTGTTTATTTCGACGGATACTGCTTAATCGAACTTGTTGCCCTCAAAGTACATGCCTTGGCTGACGACACATCTTTGCCAACGTTTCTTCCAGCTCTTGAACCCTGCCTGGTAAGCCACCTTAGGGATCTCTTCAGGTCCTTCACCTCTTCAGGTCCGCCGTACAATTAGTTTTCATGTCTGCAATAGAGTCAAATCGACACCCTTTCAATGTTGATTTTAACTTTGGAAACAAAATAAAAGTCTGATGGAGCCACCAACGTCTGGAGAGTAGGGTGGCTGCGGGATCACGGAAGTTCCAGTTCTGGCGGAAAACGGCGTGAAAAGCCATGTGAGCCAGCGCATGAATGTGATGGAAACGCCATGCATTGTTTCTCCACTTGTCCTGCATCTTTAGGCTCCCTGTGATCCTCAGCCTCTTCATAACCTTGAAGTAGGAATATTTGTTGACGGTTTGGCCTTGAGGTATGCATTCGTAATTCGTATCAGCCCTTGCCAATCGAAGAAACATTCCAGCAATACCTTCACATTGGACCGGGACATGCGAGCTTTCTTTGATCGCGGAGAATGAGGACCTTTCCCCTGAGAAGACTGGGCCTGTGTCTCAAAATCACAACCTTAAACCCAGGTTTCATCACTGGTTACGATGGTTTTGAGAAAAACTGGGTCGGCATTAGCTCGATCCAGGAGTTCCTGACAATTATCCTCACATTTTTGTCCCTGGTCATCAGTCAGAACCCGCTGGATGAATTTTGATGCCACGCAAGTCATGCCCAAAATGTCTGTCAAAATTGTCGGACAGGATCCAAAACTAATGTTCACTTCCTCAGCTATCTCCATAATAGTTAAATGGCGATTTGCCCACACCAAATAGTTCACCAATTTGACTGGGGTCTATTGAAGTGGAAGGCCACCCCGTTCACGAATCTTCATCCGTCGAGGTTCTGCCCAATTTAAAACAACTGTACCACTCAAAACACTGGCTTCCACTCATCGCTTCATTGAAAAAGGCTTGCCGAATCATTCAAAATGTCTCCGTAGCACTTTTGCCAACTTTGAAACAAAATTTCACGCACACATGCTGTTCCTCTAGCTCCTTCATTGCTGCCGTTGCATACAGCAATGAACAGGTTAAGACACGTACCACTGCAGCTGCGTGACGACTCGACATAAGCAAATTCTACAACTCTCGTTTTAGTCATCAGATGTGTCGCTAGATGGCGCACTGTGTCTCGTTTCGATCCGTTGAACGGTTTGCGCAGAATAAAATCAGGCCGGTCTTTTTTTGATCACATCTTGTGCATGCATCTTTGCACCATTAGATTGGTAAAGCAGGCTCCTCGGTTATACCCGTCAAAATAGCAAGGCCAAAGTACACTCTCAACTCACTATTAGTCTCATCGTGAAAGCCACATTCAGCTGATCCATGCCTGTTAGTGTCTATGACTGCATGTTGGACAATGAGATATTTTTGACAAAAATGTCTAATTAAATTCATTATTTAAGAATATTTAATATTCAAATGATGATTACATTTGTGATGAAAAACCCTGCTTTGCATTCTCCTATTTATGAATTATAGCAGTTATCCTGTACTGTACCAATTCTCCTCTTGAAATAAATTTTAATTGATAATTATTCCATTGGTCACTCTCGTTTTATAAATGAATAAAGTCATGAGAGCTGATGTTCTTGATAAAGTATTTTGACCGCCCAACTACTCTTTCAAACTTCATACCAGGAAGATAAATAGTTGTATTAAATAAGAAATATTGCAAGTTGAAGAACTTAAATAGTATCAAAATGTCATGGCTATGTAACACACTTTTACATATTTATCTTCCGTTTTCATCATTAGTTAACTAAATTCAATGCAGTGTTGAAGGAGTCAGTTCTAGCTTCCTATTTTCAGTACCTTCCCTTTAACTTATTTGTTTTTGTCATATTTTAATAAATGAGAAAATGGTCGAATAGTGCATTTTGCAAATGTGCTATAAGATTTTAATTGTAAATTGTGTTGGTTTCATGGTTTTATTTCTTTTTTCTCTCTTTAGCATTACAAGCTTCATTCATTTTTCCTGTACCAGTGTGTATATTGTGAGCAAGGGTCTGATACTTCAGAGGAAATTTTACAACATTTGGCAAGTTTCCATCCAAATAAAAAGGCTTCAGTTTGCAGACGCAACTGTGAGGTTGGTTGAATTCTTAAATCGCTCTCTCCATATTCCTCTGTGCTCTTTGTTCAAATATGGTTGGACGGTTCCACAAATTACTTGATATAAAAATTTGTATTATGCTACAGTACATTCCATATGCGAGACTCTTAGTATAGCATTGAATATATTTGATAATTAGTAAACCACGAAGAAAATAATATTAGTGAGCTCTCTGTCATCCATGTGCATGTTATACATTTAAATGATTATCTGTCCTACTCTCAAACCTGAACCTCAAAATGTTAACGAAATTAAAATCGCGAAGATAATTAAATGATTTGAAGCTTTTATATACTTTTTTAAATATACAAGTTTGAAATACCTCAGCTTACTTAAAAGTTTTTGATTTCACCAAAAGTTAAGTTGTATTTACTTTTTTAATTGTACATTTTTCTACCATCCGTACTTCCCCTTTATCGTCTCCCTTGCATTTGTTAGACCTGAAAATTTCATATTCTCCTTTAAGTAGAGCAGATACATAATTTTGCTATGCAACACATAAGTTGTTAATTGTCTGCCCTGCGATTTTAATCAGTATCATATAAATATAAATCTATGTCAGCCATCCTTTTGTCAATATTAGCTCTTTGCCAGTCATTTGCATTTTCCGGGCTACATGATTGGTTTGGCTTTCTGAGGAAAATACATTCTGCTATTCACTAGGTGATGGTTCTGTGTTCCTGTAAATCTTAGACTCCACCCTTTTAAAAACTACTGAAGAGTGGAAAAAATTATTTGTCATCGCTAAAAAACTCAAATTAATCTCTAGGTTTGAAAAAGGAGTCTCTGGTATGTATCCATTTATATCACAACCATATTTCCACATATTTCAGTTATCCATGTTTTTCAATTATCCATGTTTCATCATGCATTCATGACCAAATGGATAATTGAAAGTTTACCCTGGTTATTAATGACAAATGTGCATAGGTAAAACTATTTCACTCTTTATATATACCCATATCCATGTACAGTGAAAACTTGAACTTAAAGTCCATGAATTTACTTATTAAAAGTATTCATATATATGTTTATTTTTCATCTAAGTCAATGCAATAAAACTTTTAAATTTACATGTTTGAAACTTAAAGTTATGTAAAATGTTCCTACCCTTTGGTCATCACATGCCAATTTTCATTTATATCTCCTCAGTTATTGTTTAATTATGTACATTGTTCATTAGAATTAGATTTTGTCAATTAAAATAATAATATAATACATGCTAAACGATTTTTATAATGATTGTCGGACTACTAAGCCGCCAGATGAGTAATATGCACTGTGCAAAATGTTATTCATTAACAAATAAGGCCAAAGTTCAGAACAGATTGTTCCCTTGCAGAGCTGAAGTGTTAGTTTATATTCCAATCATTCCCAAATTTATAGCTTGAAGTCATTTGGGAGAATTAAAGATTGACATTGCCAAAGACCTCACATAAATCCTGAAATCTGTACTAAAAAGAAAGACTCATACTTTTCCACAGATTTTATTATACGGTACAACGCGTTTCACTGACTTGCGGCATCATCCGGTACAAATTTGCTAAACAGACAGAGCAAGAATATATACCCTCAGGACAGAGTGGGGGCGGGGAGGGTTGGAAGGGCCTGAGAGGGGTGGGGGCTCTCAGGTGCGTTGATAGGTTGTTTTGACCATTTCCAGGCTGGTTTCTCGGAAAGGAGTGGGGAGGGGTATGGGAACAATTGCTCATTACAAAGTGTCGTGTTGGGGTTCACCTAGTGCCTTCTAATCTCTAATTGCTCGAGAGCGTCCATTTTTAATCCTTTTGGGAGTGTGTGTAATATCTCTGGGACCAAGTCACCGCTGTGGTTGAATTCTAGTAAATGCTTGGCGAAGAGAGAGTTGTTATTCTGATTTTTGTGACACCTTGCGTGTTCCTTGACTCGTAACTTGATATTCCTGCCGGTCTGACCGACATAAACGCTGTTGCAATCCTCGCATTTCAGTTTATAAATGCCTGATTTGAGAAGGCTATCCTGGGTGTCTTTTCCATTGGCTAGAAATTTGGAGAGGGTTACGGGTGGGTAGAAGGCTGCTTTGACTGAGGTGGGTAGGCAGTTGGAAATCCTATATGAAATATCTCCCAGAAATGGGATCAAGCACCACTTAAAATACTTAGATACTGCGGGCTGTGATATGAAAATACTTTTTATGGCCATTGCTTTTCGTTTTTCCACAGTAATGTGTCAACTAGTTAAGGGTTGTAGCCATTGTTGGTAGCTATATTAGTGATATTCACGAGTTCAATGTTGAAGTTTTTGGGGGAAAGGGGGATGTGTAGGAGGCGGTGGATCATGGAGTGGAGGGCTGCGTGTTTGTGAGAAAAGTGGCGTGCCGAATCATTAGAAATTATATGGTCTGTATAAGTGGGTTTCCTATAAATTGCACATTCGTGTCTATTATCCCTAATTGTGATTGTCAAGTCGAGGAAGTTGATGGTGCCGTTGACGTCTTTTTCCATGGAGAAGGAGATATTCCGATGAAGAGTGTTTAGGAAATTAAGGAAGGAGTCTAACTGTCGGTTGGTTCCGGTCCATAGGCATAGTATATCGTCCACGTAACGAAACCAATAGCCCACGTTTTTGTTATGCTGATTGTCAGCATTAAAAAGATGTTCTTCTACAGAATTGAGGAAGACTTCGGCTAGGAAGGGGGACAGTGGGGAACCCATAGCTAACCCATCTGTTGGCTGTAAAGAGTGTGGTTGAAACTAAAATAATTCTGTCCATTATTAAAATAGAAAGAAAGACTCGTACTTTTCCACAGATTTTATTATAATAAATAAATAAATATTATTTTAATAATGGATATTAATTACTTCCACGAAGTGAAGCCTGAAACAATAGAAAAATAATTCTGGTTAACTGTCATTTTGATGAGGGGGACCAATTCGTCTGAGATATTTTGGGCAATGGTGGAATCCTTGAGTAGTTCTTCCACCCTAAGCAAAGTTTCCGATATTGGTACACAAGTGAATAAATTGCTAATGTCAAAGGAGACTAGTCTCGCTTTTTCCGGGACATTAATATCTTTCAATTTTCGGGCTAGCTCTATTGAGTTTTTAACTCCGTATTTAGGTTTAAAACCTGTGAGATCTCGGAGCATTACGTTTAATTTTCGTGCCAGAAGGTGTGAATGGGCGGACACAGCTGAGATGACAGGCCGAATAGGTTTGGCTTGTTTATGTAATTTGGGGAGTCCGTACAACCTGGGGGCGGAGGGGTTCATTTGGATTAAACTAAATTTTTCCCTAGCATTTAAAAACTGACACTTGGACACTGCACGTTTCATTTCACTTTGGAAACTTGCGGTTAGGTCTTTGGATAACGGAGTAATAGGATTGTTGTTGATGAACTCAAGGCACTTTTCCACATACACTCGTTTATCCAACACTACGACACTAGATCCCTTGTCAGCTTTCTGGATGATGAGGTCTTCCTTGCCAATAGTCTTCCTCAGGCGTCGGAGGGTGGACGTATGTTGCTGAAGGCTGGAAAAGCGGGTCGTTGTTGGCACTGCTTCCTTCAATGAGGACATGATGATTTCAGCAACTTGGTGTTTGGTAGCCAGAGATTGGTTCCGAAGGGCAACCTCGCAATCTGCGGCTAGATTTTTAATGTCGGCTTCGGAAACTTTCTTAGAGGGAGCAAACTTCAACCCTTTCTTTAAGATATTACTCTCCTCCTCCGTGAACGTATGGTGACTTAGGTTGACAACCCTTGCGGCTGGAACAAATTTCGATACTGTGCGGGGACTGTTTTCTTTAGTAGTGCACTGGTAATTTTGAGGTGGACTATTAATAAGGTTAATCAGTTTTTTCGCCTGGGTTACATGTTTGCGAGACGAGATTTTACTCACTAGTTCTTTTACACCATCCTCAAATGTAATCCATTCCGGAAAATGTAACTTAGAGCGAAGTTCTAGGTGCAGACAGAACAAATAATGTGCAGAGGAATCCCTTTTTGCATATCACAGTTTCAGTTCTTCCCGTAACCACTGGATTTTCGCCTTGCATATCGCCCTGATGGCCATTGTGGGCGACAAAGTGGCACGAATCTGGAAGTACGCTGGGAACACCCCATTTTTGAGGCACTTGCTATTGAAGAGAATATTCAGAGATGCACTGCTGTATTTCACCGAAAGTTTTAAGTAAAGTCTCACCTGTAATGACATACTAGCTTTGCGAATATATTCTATTGTTTCAGGCTTCACTTCGTGGAAATATTTAATATCCATACTCAAAAGAAAGACTCGTACTTTTCCACAGATTTTATTATACGGTACAACGCATTTCACTGACTTGCGGCATCATCCGGTACAAATTTGCAAAACAGACAGAGCAAGAATAAATACCCTCAGGACAGAGTGGGGGTGGGGAGGGTTGGAAGGGCCTGAGAGGGGTGGGGGCTCGCAGGTGTGTTGATGGGCTGTTTTGACCATTTCCAGGCTAGTTTCTCGGAGAGGAATGGGAACAATTGCTCATTACAAAGGGTTGTGTTGGGGTTTGCCAAGTGCCTTCTTATCTCTAATTGCTCGAGAGCATCCAAGCTCGAAGCCTGGAAATGGTCAAAATAACCCATTGACGCACCTGAGAGCCCACACCCCTCTTAGGCCCTTCCAACCCTCCCCACCCCCACTCTGTCCTGAGGGTATTTATTCTTGTTTGTCTGTTTTGCAAATTTGTACCGGATGATGCCGCAAGTCGGTGAAATGCATTGTACCGTATAATAAAATCTGTGGAGAAGTACGAGTCTTTCTTTTTAGTATGGATATTAAATACTTCCACGAAGTGAAGCCTGAGACAATAGAATATAAATCCTGAGAGAGTAAAGATGCAATCCCGAAAGAAGAATCGAGCTGTATGTTTGACATTATAAAACCTTTCCTTAAGCGAGGGTAAGGTGAAAATTTCTCAGCCTGACACCGAAATACCAATGTAAATTTATGATTACTGCCTGAGTGTTCATCTCATTAGTTTGTAAGACAAGTTTCAACTTGTTCTCTCTAGTTGTTTGTTTACATGGATGGTTGCAGTAGACATCTTTCGTGTTTTACTTTATAATAGAAAAACTTAGAATTAAAATAAATATAAAATAGTAAATAAATAGAAAATAGAATTTTGTTTGGTCATGAAATTCTTAGTTTTGGATGGATAAACCCCAAAGGAAATTCATCCAAGTTTGATGCAATTGTATGGGGGGGACTGCTCCTTCAATGTCAACCTTAAAAAAGTGGGCAGCTGAATTGAAAGGTGGTCACACATCCCTCGAAGATGACCCACGTGAAGGAGGGCCAAAAACCACAACCACACTGGAAACCATCGAAAAGGTGCACAAAATTGTGTTGGACGAAAGGCGAGTGAGGTAGCTAAGGCCTTGGGGGTATCAGGAGAAAGGGTGCGAAACATCTTGGTCAAAGAATTAGGGATGTGAAAGCTCCGCACAAGGTGGATGCTGCATTTGCTGACTGATTTTGTGCAGCAATTTGTCAACATGGATGAGATATGCGTCCTCCACTCCACACCAGAAATGAAACAGCAGCGGGCGGAAGCTGTTGGTTCAGTGCCAAAGAACTTTGATCTCATCTGTCAGAAAGGTCATGGCCAGTATGTTTTGGGACGTAGAAGGGATCCTGTTGATTGATTACCTTGACAAAGGTAGAGCAATTACAGGGGAATATTACTCCAACATTCTTGACCAGCTGAATGCCAAAATTCGCTAGAAGAAATGTGGCTTGAAGAAGAAAAAATCATCTTTCACCAGGACCATGCACCTACTCCCAAAGGTGAATTGGTGATGGGAAAACTATGGGATTTGGGGTACGATTTGCTTGGCCATCCCCCCCCTTCCTCCTGATTTAGCACCCTCAAGACTTTCATCTGTCCCCTAACTGGAAGAAATTTGTTTCTGGGAAGTGCTTCGCATCTAATGATGGAGTTGAGTTATTTTATCCGTGGATGGATATTTTCACAGCCTTGCAGACTCTCACTTCCGGGAAGGAATGCTGATATTGGGAAACTCTGGACCAAGTGTGTTGAAGTCAAGGGAGATTATGTAGAAAATAAAATAATTTTTAACTAAAAATGGCAGTCTTTCATTTTCTGGGCGAGAACTTTTCACCTTAAACTCGTACATTGAGCTTTCAATTGTCCATGTTAATGGATGCATGATGAAGCACGAATGATAAAAAAACAAGTATAACCAAAATACGCAGATAATATGAGGGGTTATCCCCTAATGATGGCACCCAATGCTATTTGCTTAAAGATGCCATAAAGGCATGGGCTTCGTGAAATGGCATCAGAAGTAATTCCGTGAAAGGCACTGATGCCATTGAGTGTCAGACTGCCGAGCCCATGACATAATGACATTGCTGAATTAGCATTGGCCAATGTATTGCTTTGTGGTAGTCATTTGTGAAAATCGTCATATAAAACACTATGTAAATATGAGATTTCAGGGAGTAAATACCCTGATTTCTATTCACTTGATATAGGCTGTAAAAATATGAGTTTTAATACTTATAAAGATAAGGCTTCGGGATCAATCAAACCATTTAATAGTGTGCAACAAAGATTTTGTTTGTTGTTTTTGAGTTCTCTACAAATATTTAAGACTGTGATAGAGGGAAGAGCATTAGGTAAGCGAGGAAAGGGAAAGAAAAGGATTGAGATGTTGGACAACATGAAAGAAGTATGTGTTGTTGGCTTATTGTAATGTCAGATGTCAGGTTGTTTTGGAAGGAGAGACAAGTAAATGCATCATTGTACCGTAATTGAGGCTGTTTCCATCCGAAACCCGACTTAACCATCGGATCATCATGAACAGTAATGATTGTTACATTTTATAACTATAAACCTATGTCGGCCATTTGAGGCATACCTTAGATTTCACCAATCAGCAATTATAAACTCGTAAATGAGCCTAATAAAGAAATATAATAGGACATTACCCCACTGGCCTCAGTGGTGGCAGGGTAACTTCCTCGTCTGCCGATCCAAGGGTCGCGGGTTCGATTCCCGCCTGGGTGGCTTTTCCTCCACCTAGGGCTTGGGTGTTTGTAATGGTCTCTATTGTGTTCACTGTTAATAGTCCGATGTAAAGGCCAAAAAGTGCTGTTTTTGGGCTAAGGCTAAATTAATGAGTAAATAAAATAATTCAGTGTAGATAGCCACTGACTAACTTGAATTTGAGCATAGTTAAGGTATGTATTCGGCTCGTCTTGCACAAATGTATTATCTGGGCTATTTAATGCAAGGGAAGCCATAATGGGATAATATATAAATGTTTAAATTAAAATATTAAATACTATTGACAACATTTGATTTTGTGAAATTAAAAACTGTTAATAAATCCCAGATATGTGTGTCAATCTTGTATTTTTTAAATGGATGTAGAAGTTTCAAAGCATTTCATTTTCTTTACCATTGTAATATTTTAGTAAAATGGTGATGGTGGAATTTGGATGTGCTTTTAAAAAGTACAGAATGGATGATCATGGATAATCAAGAGTTCATATTAATTGCTAATGGAGAACTTCAATGCAAGTGATAGCTGGCTATATCTGTTCAGGAGGCATATTATTTACAATAAAGGGGCCCCACTAGTGCTGAGGGTGATGCCATTGATCCGTTTATGGAATATTTGAGAGTACTGATGACTATTTTCAGTGAACTTAGACCTATGATACAGATGGCATGGGTGGGTAGTGGAAAGCTTTAACAGAAAATGTGGAAGCTTTTCTTAGTGATTCTTAGGTTCTCGGATGAAAAATCAGCCAAGAAATGCCATTTATGGTTCACTGTGATGATGCTGATCTTAGCTACTAGTTGGTGTCTTACCAGGGTGACAATATGGACTACCTGAAAATAATGCAGAAAATGCATGGCTGATCGGAGTTGCCATTGTGGGTTGGTTCCAGGATTATTTCCTACCCCAAGTTGGGAAGAACCACATCCTTGCTCTGGGGAAGATGTTTGATGACAAATGGAAAAATTTAAGTGCACTGGAGGACAGTGGCAACCATATTGACAACGTAGTAGAACACTATATCACCACTTTTCTGGAGTTAAGCTCTTATTTTTAAAAATAAAAATTGAACTGCTTAGTGATCTTAATGATTTAAGTAAATTTGATAAATAAGATAATTCAAGTATGCACTCGTTACAATTTTTTTGGACATAATTATGAATTGCTAACAATTTAATCTTGGGTGGAAATCTGTGATATGTTTAGTTAAAAGACATGTAGTTCACATTTTAATGGAATATTCTTATGCTTTGGGTCTCTGATGGATCTTGTAAGTTGTTAGGCAATGAATAAGAATGAGATTCAAGGGGGTGGTAAATGGTTACATGCATCAAAACAGCACTAATCCAGATTTTGCCTAATCCGGGCAACACCTGGCCCCATTCAGCCTGGAAGTAGTGAGATGTTACTGTATTTCTTCAAAGTGGGTTGAGAGAAACTCAAAACATTAAGAAAATAACATCAGTTAGAAGCTGGAAATACTGCACTGAAGTATGCACAAATAATTGAGAACCTTAAGAATTTGCACTTCAACATTTTCAGTATCAGGCATAATTTGTTTTATTATAATATTTTGAGATATATCATTCATGAGACATGAAAGTGCATTTTTAAAAAATGTTTTATCCAATCTCATTTTTTTTATAAACATTGCTTGTATGTATTTTTTCATTGGCCCCCTTCGAAAATTTAAGTTTGAGGTTTTGCTTTTTTCTCTTTGGAAATGAACAATTAAAACATTGTTTTGTCGATGAACCCTCGAATATCGTCTATGGGTCAAATAATTAATTTTAATTCTGGCTAATCAGTTCATCTAAATCTTATATTTTATAACTTTTGTGCCTTATTCAATAAGAATTTAGATCAGTTATATTTTAGGATATTGGTAATATCTGTTCATCTGTATTATAGCAGAATCTTAATATCATTAGCGCTCTTAATTCATCATCACTCTGTTCTATGTTGAATCAAAATAACATTTAGGAAACTAATGATTTATAATCAAGGTCAGTGATAATTAATAATGATTTATGGTATGTTTTGATTACCTGATATGATTTTCATTACGTGCATTGCCATGTTGTAATTACATTAAATAGTCATTGGTAATTGGTCTTGGTAGTTACATTAGTTTGGTGTATGGATTATGGCATTTCATTAGCTAAGGGTTGTATTCCAAAATGTTGGAATGGGTTGAAAATGTCATGTATCAATGAAAAGACATTAAAATTTTGTGTCATTCTCGGGCAATATCCTCTGGGCACCTGCAGCTCCACCCAAGCTATGTGATTTTCGGGTACCAGATCTTCCTGGGAAATCATAACCAGCGCAGGGGAAGGAACTGGCCCCCCTACCCTGATATGTGAATTTTCACACGCCGTATAGGGCTTAGTACTGGGTGATCTCTACCATCACCTACCAAACCGACCTTGATTACTGTGTTTATGGTTTTTTATTCTTTTTTTAATCTAAAACCATAAAAATACCAAACCATCTTAGGAAAATTTACCTTTTAACATGATGTATTAATTCAAGAAACTGTGGGAGATGCTGCTACGGTAACTTTTAATGGCGTCATCCGCATCCCGGTCTAGGCAAATTTTTACACTCTGAAATAGTCGCATTAATGTGTTAATGTTGAACACATTAATGCAACCAATTACCCTAGTCTTGATGGCATCATATTTGCAGAAATAAGGTAATTTTAACCATGTATTTTGCTTGCTATAATCTTCATAAAAGCCTACAACTTATTCCTCATTTTTTTTAGGAAATCAGTAATGGATCATCTAGGACAACAGGAAGACATCCATATATTTTATACGAGGACATTGAATTAACAAGAATGGATAATGTAGAGTTGATTGAAGTAGGCGAGGAAATGGGGAAATCAACTGTTATAAGAATTGCTGCAGAAAAATCTGTTTTGGGCATTGAGAGAGTCCCTGATTCCAAACCATATGAGGACTTCATGGATGTGGATGATGACAATTCCGACGATGAAGATAATTTAGTAATTGCTGAGGAGCCTGATGAAGAAATGCCTGCTAAAGAGAATGACGACAGTATTGTTGGGGCTGAAACAAGGAGCAAAGGTAAAGACATTGAAGAGGAAAATGTTCAGCATCAAGAAAACAATGGAGGAGCTTGCCATGAGGAGGAGGTGACTCAAGAGGAGGAAATTGAAAAGATTACAGAAGTAGCTTTGCCAGAAGAGGAGAATGATGTGGAAATTATTTGTCGTCATGAAAAAGATAAAAATGAAGAGGCAAGAGCTGAAGAAATGGATGAAAGTGGATCAGCTGAGGACACTCCTGTAAGTTTGCCAAATTCAAATTTTAAATTAAACCAGTCAAATTTTGTCCCCAAATCACCCAATTCAAAGGAGTTGGTGGCTCAAGGTCCTAAAGGAAATAAGGCTGCAAAACACGGAGATGAATTAAATGTTTCTACCACTGATGATGAGGTCATCGAAGTGAGCGAAGGCAGTAGAAGGGACTCGGGTGGTGAAGAAATGCGCTTGCTGAGAAAGAGAGATCTTAGAAGGCAGGTTCGAATCTCAACTCGATCTCAAGTAGAATCAAAGCCCAAAAGTACAACAGAAGAGAGCCACGTCGCATGCAACCGACCAAAAGAGGCCCAGCCGCCCTCAAAGGATCTTTCTAACAGGAAAATAGATCTAGCGAAGTTGTACCTTTGCTGTTTCCCTGGCTGTTCATTTTTAGCAAAAGATTGCAATGGCCTCAAATATCACATGAAAAGTTGTCCACATTCCAAAAATACTAAGGAGTATATGTGCCCTCATTGCAACAGAAAATTCAAATCTCTCCCGCCAGTTCTGAAACACCTTCGTGCTCATGGAAAGAAGAGCTATGTGTGTATGATTTGTGGTTATCAAGGCTATAACATGAGCTTGGCTGTTAGACATGTGAAATTCCGTCACCGTACTCACTCTGCCACCGTAAGTCCATTAACAGACTGGAAAGAACCAGAAGAATTACACTCTTCAGTCAAGGATCAGAAATTGGTTGTTGTGGCTCCAAAAGAAGTTTCTCTGTCTTGCCTGCTTAGAAAGCGTTTTATCCCAGATGATGCCGACTTCCTACCACTGCCATGTGTGTACAACAATGAAGCTAAATGTGGGCGATGCTCTTATAGCACCAAAATACGGGTTAACATGAGAAGGCATCTTCATTTGCACCTCAGATTCAACCAGATGGCGGAGGTTATCACCGATGCAAATCTGGTTCCGTGGTCTATAAAGGATATAATAAATCCAATGCCATGCCTTGAAGGAAAGGAACTGATGTTTGATAAAATGACCAATTGGGCCATTAGCAGTCACCTAGATGCACAGGTCAATGATGAGGATGCCAAAAGTGAAAGCAGGAGAAATTCTTCTGTCTCAGAGTATGAGGAAGATAATTTCATTCCACGTTTTGTTCCTGAAAATGAGCGTTATGTGTGTGGAGTTGTTGGTTGCCATTATCAAACAGTCGACGACACTATGCTTCGCCATCACTTGCGTGCACTTCATCGCGAGGAAGTTACTTTCCGTTGTGCCCACTGTCCTGATGATCAAAATAGTTTACTCCAAGTTCCTGTAGATCGCCTTGCTTCTCATCTCAAGATGCATGATGACCAGCTGTACCAGTGTATACATTGTAATTATTTCCATTTCCAGAGACGTTTCGTTGAACGACATACAGTAGACAAACATTCTGACTTGAGCCACATGGTAAACGTAATAAGAGAGCCGGATACGTGTTCAAAGACTATCACTGGTCCGGGAAGTTCTGGAATGGCTGGTACTGGTGCTGATGGGTCGATCAGATCTTCCAATGCCAGCATAGAATCATCGAAACAAGAGAGTGATAATGTATGGAACTGTGGGTTATGTAGCTATTCTTGTTCAAATCGCGAAAGTATCAGTGACCATGCTAGGATAAGTCATTCAGTTTTCAGCCAATATGTCTGTGGGATGTGCGCCTTTCGAACTGCATACCTTGGATCCTTCAATGTTCATTTTTCAAGCAAACACCTGGGGTATCCTGTGCAATTAACTGCAAATTACTTCCGCAGTAACATTGCCGCTCTTGCTCCTCCGGCAGTTACCATTGCTTTGCCCAATGGCAAAATAATATTTCCACCTAATCCCTTGTCAAGTAAAAATGTAGATATACGCAGCGAGCCGGTTATTGAAGTTTGGCCATATGTGGAGCAGGGATTTGGTAAATCGCCATCTTCTTCTGTGAGGCTAAAGGAGTTGAACACTACCTACCCTTGGCAGAGGTGCATGCCCAGAGTTAGGTACATTCGAGGCATTCCTCTTGCAGATGAAGGTGAAGAAACAATGTATGATCTTGCTGAGAGCTTGAAAATTAAGGATGAGATCCAAAATGATGAAGGGACAGACGAAGAACGGAACTCGCACTCCAGAAACTGTGAAAGCGAGAAGCTGGAAGTGTGTTCAATTGATGAGAGTGGAGAGGGCTCGGATGTGGAAGTATTAGAGTCTGCCATGGAGGATCTTTCCCAAGAAGAGATCAAGAAAAGTGCCAAGAGACGGATGAGTGATCCTTCGAAGAGGGAGAGTGACCCTAGTGAGAATAAGCATGGGACTGAAAGTGGGAGGTCTTTGACTCCCGTAAAGACCTCCCCCAATAAGAGATCTCTGAGAGAAATTTCACCTTTGAGTCCAATCCAGCCCAAGATACCAAAGATGGAAGCAGCAGAGAAGAAAAGCTCCAAGAATGAGGAAGTGATTCCTGTTTCCACCGAGGACGCTAGCCACGAAAGTGAAAAGAAGTCGGCAGAATCAGCTTCCAGCAAGATTGAGTTTCTAGTGAAGCAGTATGGTGAATTTGGAGTGCCTGAAGGAAACTTGTTTGTGTGTCCTATATGCTCCAAGTATAAAACCAAATACAAAGGTGACATGAAGGATCACTTCTATCGAGAGCTGAATTATAAAAGGTGCGTTGTTGTTATGTTCCCTAGTGAATGCATGTGAACTTTAAAATGATTATGAAATCACTACTAATAATGAAAAAGTATGCTTAAACTCATGAGTCATTTAGCAAAAATTTCCATAGAACTCATTTGCTGCTTACCTTAATTGAATGGAGCCCTGACTGATGCTTTTGCTTGTTAATTGTCCTCCATAAGTTGATCATTGCCAGTAGCACCACCATTTTGCTCAGTAATTTAACTTTTTATGCTTTTATAAGTGGATCAGATACTGGAACACCTTAGCTGCACTTCTGAATGAACAATTTGAATGAGAAACTCCATGCACATCCTCAGAATGGCTCAGGGTGGGTTTTTTTAATGAAGATCCATTTTTCAATTTACTTGCTTGGAATTTAACTTCTTTCTTCCTACCATGAATTGTTCCTTCAGAAGCATCCTACCAATAGAATGAGCTTCCTTTTTTTCAGTTTGTAGAGTATGCTTCAATGCATATAGTGGGAAAACTAAACATGAAACAAGTTAAATGCTTATGGTACATGAATTTAAAGAAAACATGTGGTATCACAAGAATGGGGTTTGACTGTATTTGCATTGGAAAAGTTTTGTCTTTTGCAAAAATAATTTTGTAAATACCATCTTTTCCCATCAATAAGGTGCACCCAGAACTTTGAAGTCATCATGAATTTGTAGAGATACCGTGTGCCAAATGCTTCGTAGTTATCTTGAATGTGTGTAGATATTGCACATCTGTGTGTATATGCATATATTATGTGTAAAAATACGTCTATCCATTTACTAATAGATGGTAACCATGAATGAATACACGGAATCATAATTGCCTGTGGCTATATCTATCTAAGTAGACAGAAGATTAGAGTCAGGTGATTGAAATTAATTCCCAACTACAGAAGGATGAAAAAATAAACAATATTTAGGAACCAACCCAATATGCTGCATTTTTGTTTTTTAGCTATGATTCGTAAGTCGAAACAAGACATAGGTTTGTGTCCTTTTAGTTGCTATATAAATTAACTTTCTGCAAATCAAATATAAAAAAGAGAATTGTCTTGTTTTGTTTGCTTTACTTTGCTTTGTTAGTATTGGCGCTCAGCTGTTCTATACACCCTCCCAAGTTCTATTATAGTGCCACCTACATGGTGATTTTTTCAAACCTGAATTGAGTTAAGCTTTAGTAATTAAGAATTATATCAAGAAAATTATCCATGGAGAAGAAAATCGTTTGCCGTGAAGTTTAAGCTAGGAGTCATCAATTTCAAGAAAGAAAATGGAAATCGCAAGGCTGCCAGGATGTATCCATTGGTAAATCTTTTAAATCAAAGTTAAGTTCTAGTTGGGAAGAGTGAATGATGCCTGGTGTGAAAGACTGCACAGAATCAGGAAGGATTAAAAGAGTGTCTTGTGAAGAAGTAAGCCATTGCATCCTGGAAAGTTGGCAGGGTGTCAGAGGGACTTGAAAAAGCTTTAGGCAATATTTCAACGCCAGTGCTAGAAGATGAGGAGGAGTTAACTTCGGAGAATGAACTCGGTGATGTGCCTGAAAAGATAATAAATTCACTTAATTCATTTAATTGTGATTCAGGTGATTTATCTATCCTACCATATATTTTTATACGTACGTGTGTATAATATGATGTACTCTACGTATACGTGAAGTGCTATGTATTAGAATAAAGAAGTACTACGTGTTAGAATAAATGAAGTATATTAATTATATGTTTCTTCTTTTTCTCATTTATGAGAGGAAAGAACTGTAACAGCAGCAGATCTGTGTAAAATAGAATGCAATTAAAAAGGCATGCTTCCAGACTAATTTATTTTTGCGGGACTCTTCTTTAAATTATTGCGTACATGGCTTTGTAAATGTTTGGATTTTTTCAATTTTGATTACGTAGCACGCATCATCATTTTTTTCGATCAGCTGAACGTTTTTGTATAGATAGCGCACGTGTTGTTGATGGGAAAATACGGTACTATATTTATATAATTGCTCATTAAAATAGTTACACAAATAGGGATTTTTTGGTATTAACTGAGATTTCATCTTAAATATACATAATTTCTTTTATTCTTAATGTTTTTAATTCTTAGTTTGAACTGTGAGCACATTTTTTGACATTAGTTTACATTTAGTTATCATTTTCTGTGTTTATCTCTCCCAGTGCCTCAGCCATGCCAATTCTATTTTTCTGCAGTGCAGTGCCCTCCTAGTGCTCCTCCTTGACTTGTACAAGACGTTGCTTCTAATTCAGTAGTAAAGGAAAAGCATAATTCCATCCTTGCTTCTAATTAGTGTTTGAGTTTGATGTTATTCTTGTTCCAGGTTTGTTTGTACTCATTGTGGGTTCCTTGCGCCCGTCAAAAGTCGACTCCAAAAGCACTACCTAAGAGTTCACAAGAAAGAAGGAAAGCGTGAAGCGGTTGCTGAACTTCCTCCTGACAATGACATTGAGCTCTGGGTAAGCAGCGTGACTGTGTCAAATTGAAAATTAACACTTTCTTTCAAAAGTAGGATTAGTTATAATTATTGTCCAATCATTTGACTTAAGCATTCAAGTAAACAATGGAAAGCCATTGGGGTATATTTGTTTGGATGATACCTCTGAGAAGGCTCCAGTTTCATTAGAACACTAGTCTCCACACAGCGAGAATGTTGGGAACCTTAAGTGTCTGAGGAGATGTTGAATAAGGGAGTCTCCATAAGGGAGAAGGATTATGTTCTGTATTATGTGTCCACAATTTTTCTTCCTTTCTAATCTTCTTTCCCATAACTGCCCAAGTGATCGAGTAAAAATGATTTATGATGTTTATTCATGTTGACTTTGCTGCATAGAAATTATGGGCGTAGACATTTTGTATAAATGGATAAAATGAATTACCTCTTAATTCTGCTCAACCTTGTAAATATGTGGGTCTTTCACTAAATCCTTACTAAAAAATAGAAGACAAGTTATGTTAACACATGGGTAAAATTGGACCTATAAGTGCCTGGCAATTTGCTAAAAAAAGTTAATTTAAAGTAATTTTTCTTGCATCAGGCATAGAAAATGGTTGCCTTTGCTACAAATTTCATAAATGTCTTGAGAGTTAATATTTTGTTGAAAGTACTTCCTTAAAAATTCCCAAATTAATCTTAAATGTATTCACTGTAGTAAGTTTTAAGTATTTAATATCTAGCCATTCCTTATGTTCAAAGTAAAAGTAGGTGTTGTTTTCAATTTTTGCCTCTTCTGAACAGATGAGCAGTGCATTAAGCCATCAATGTGGAATGATGAAGAGCATGGCAAGCAACCAGCCACAAGCACCAGCAAGTTCTGAAGGGAGCACCGGACCCAGTAGTTGCAACTTACGGATGCCATCCGGAGAAGGTAGGAATGTATTCACTGTAAATAATGAAGTGAAAGCTTTGTAGAAAGCTCTCAAGAGGTTTAAGCCGGTTATTCATGTGATTAAAAGTGGAAATGTTTAGACTGAGAAAGAATTTAAGTCACAGCATTGATGTTTTAGGGACTTGATCTAAAATATTTGAGTAAATTACAAAACCCGAAAACAGTGGAACACATACTATGAAACTTCCTGATTGAAGTTGAATTTATTTTATGTAAATAAATGTTAGCCCACATTCTTGGGCATTAAAGGGTTATACAGAAGAAAACAGTAGGCTTAAGTAGCTGTGACCCTTGATTTCATTTCTACATTTGTCGGCAACATAGTAGATTATGATGAAAGTGAATTCTTTGCCTTGGGTAACTGGTAAAATGGAAGTGATTGGCCATGTACTTCCTTTCAAGTATTTCAGTTGACAGTGGAAGATGACTGCTAGCTGAATGGGATCATTTAGTTCTGAGGTATTCTTAAAGATGCTGTTGAATCTGAACCGTGTGCCTTTTAAAAATCGTTCAGTTCTTTCAAGTCCAAATAATTTTAATGCCTTATTTTTCAAGTATATCATGACTTAAATGCTGATTGCTTCTGGTACCATAAGTAGTGTATAATTAATACTGAGGCCAACTATCAATTTTACAACACAAAATAGTTGTAGTTTTGATGCGTGTAGAATAAAAATAGTGAAATTTGTAGGACAAAAGGTTGTTCATCTTGCCATACAAATGGTCTGAGACAAAGCGTTGGGAAACTGATTGCAAATCATTGCCTTTGGAGCAAAGCAGTAGCTTCCTGTCTCCTGGCTTTATTTCAATGTATTTTCAATATTTATAATTCAAATAAAATAATCAAGTAAAACAATTCATACTCTTTGCTTTGTCATACTCAGTCGGTGGATAGTATAAAAGAGCACCACTGCAGACCGTTTGAGAGGTTGTGGTGGCCGTGAGGAGGGATTTCTTGGGGGGCAGGGATCCACACCGCTTGACCTCGGGACGTAATTCCAAGGAGGCTTTCTCAGAAGTTGCTTGTGTGGCCATTGGGCAAGGAGAAGAGCCTGAGGACTGAGGATTTGGGGGAGGGAAACGAGAGTAAATTGTAACTAGAGGGAACTTAAGAAGATATCGTAGTGTATGCCTGAGAGATAATTGGTCAATTGTGATTACAATTGGGCTAGGCGAATCTTGTGTACGTTTTCATACTCTCTTCCATTCTTTAAAGTGAAGGTTTAACACTGCCCCGACATAAACATTTTCAGTGCTGTATCTCTCACACTCCCTGACAAATTTTCTGCGAAATGTGTATAGTTTGTTCTAGGGAAACTTTTCTCTTCAAGTTCAACTTTGCCTGCAAGCCATGGGCAATGCAATGGCCATGAGAATAGATCTTTTTCACTCTTTTTTTAAGTTTTTACTTTGGAACATCTTGGGAATGAGTTTTCCACCTCACAGGCACCTCTCTACCTCTATTTCAGGCTTCAGTTTTCAGATTATGTGTTTAATCAGGTCATGTGGCATCAATCCCTGTTCCTAACCTTTTTTATCTCATTTCCTCTTTTTCTGTCTCGGCTCCACTTTCATAAACTCTTTGTGGGATCAGAAAATAAATACTTAGTTATTCCACGTATATTTTTTGTTAAACACGCCCTGGGTTTTGACTTACAAAGTCGTCATCGGGTGAAGTACAGAAAGACACAGAGCTTTATACAGTAGACAGAGAAGAGGAGGGGGGAAGTGTTTGAGAAGTGGGAGGAGGGGAAAGAGAAGGGAAACTGGTGTGTATGTTTGGGGGAGGGGGAGAAGGCGGTTGGGTATGGCGTCAGGGGGGGGAGAGGGTCCATGGAACAGAGGGAGGTCCAGGAGGGGAGAACGGGAGGAATAAGTTAGGCCATCGACTAACATACCCTTATGATGACTGTTCTTTGAAATTTCCAACCGTTCCAAGGCATCCAATCTCAAGCCTCATCATCATAAAGGATAAAGCTCTGTGTCCTTCTGTACGTTACCTGATGATGACTTTGTAAGTCGAAACCCAGGTTGTGTTTAATAAAAAATATATGTGGTACCAACTATTTATTTTATGAAATGAATCGCTTCCATAAAGTGATGCCTGAAACCATTCTAACCCTCACTCCATTCTTGGATGCTGATTCCATCCATTTGAATTGTATTTTTCTCTGTTTATATTGACTAAATCAAATAACAATGTGTGGCTTCAGTTTGGAAAAACAGAAAAACACATTATTTTGAGTAAATATTTTTATTTTTAAACAAAGGTCCTTAAAATAGGCATCTGTGTTGGCAATGAATCATTCTCCATCCCCTTGGTGGATAAAAATAATAATAATAAGGAAAGGTGTCCTCAATCACACCTTTCCTTTTTTTTATTGCGGAAGCAAATACAAAAAAAAATAGCATACAGAAAAATAGCATGATATGTTGAGGGGGTTCCTGCTCTCGCTTAATCCCCCTTTAGTGTTCTGATATAATTAACATCAATTGCACAACATGAGAAAAAGAAATATCAAACAAGATGACACAGTAGCATTAAATTACAGAAGTAATGTACAACCCAAATTTAGTACAATTAGAGATAATAATTATTATAAGAAATAAATATATTATTCTATGATAACACTTCAGTTTACAGAGTCATATAAGATTTTTTTTTCTTTGATCGTACCCTAGGCAAAATAATACACGTTAACTTAAAATAGCAATTACATACAATTTTATTTACACAATAAACGATCAATACAAATACTAGTTTTATCAAGCTTTATTTTACCAACTTCAAATGTCACTACAATTATCAAATTTCATTGCACCATTTTAAATAATTGGTCGTTGTTATGCTTAAGGCAAAATAGCACAATCTCACGCATCTTGGTTTTGTTATAAGTCATGCTGTGCCAAATTTCATGTCTGGGTTTTCCATACTGTAGGCACTCCTCTATTCTATGCTTGGCGGTGTCTTCTGTTAGGCAGGTACTACAGAGATTAGTCCTTGATTTTCCTATTCTATTGAGGTAGTGTCCAAAATTTCCATGCCCTGATAGGAGTTGCGTCGCTTTCTTAGTTAGCTTGAATTTTATATTTAGCCTTTCAATGACGTCTGGGAATATTTCTTTAGTGTGAATACCCTTATCGGAATTAGGCTAGTCTTTATTCCACTGACGAATTGTTTGTTCCCTGAGTATTTCTTTTAATTGTTTTTTGCTTAGGGCGTGATTGTGTGCGATTTCGGAGGTGAAGTATTTTGTGCCTTGGCCCGATTTGACTTCGATTATGCTGATTCTCTCCATGACCTCGTATTTTAGAGGTGGTTGCCCGGTAATTAAACATAGTGCGTCCGTGCTGATTGTCGAGTAACCTTTGCTAATTGCTAAGAGGCAGGGCCTTTGTGCTTCTCTAAGTTTTCTTTCGATTCTGCTGTAGTTAACCTTATGACCCCAAATGGAGCAGCCGTAGGTAACAATGGGTATTGCTACAGCTTTGTATATCAATTGAAGGGAGTCCTTTCCAAAATTAGTTTTGCAATACCTGCGGGCAGCTTGAAAAATTTTTTTGGGTTTGCGGCCAAAAACAACACACTAATGATGCCGCAGCCACTGTATTCCCCAGATCTGGCGTTACTTTTTGAACAGACCTGGTATTCCTCTCGTTTAGCGATCTCATTACTGCAATGGCATCATACACGCCTCTCCCCTTCCTAAACCCAAACTGATCATCTCCTAAGTAATAATTTGCCCTACTCTCCATATTTTCGTTGATGATCCTGAGAACCACTCCAGCTGCGTGGGATATCAAACTTATTGCCCTGTAGTCTTCACATGATGTAAACTTTACCTTTTTTGGAATTGGAACTAACACTGATCTCACGAAGTCTTCTGACCAGATTCCTTCTTCATAGAGACTATGAATCAGTCCATATAGACTCTTCCTCCCACATTTTCCTAAACCTTTTAGTAGTTCCGCAGGAATGTTTTCTACCCTCTCGGCCTTATTTGGTTTCATCTCCCTTAATGCCCTTTTCATCTCATCATCGAGTATGCCTGGACCTAAGCTATCTTCCAATCCATCATGTTCTCTTTCCATGGCTAACCTTGTAGGCCCAATTTCTTTACCATAAGTTTCCTCATTATATTTCTTCCATCTCCTTAGGTTCTTTTCTGTGTCAACTATTATCATTTGCAACTTATCTCTAGCTGTTATCACAGAACTTCCCTTCTTACTTCCCGATAGTGATTTAACCTTGCTGTATAGCGCACCAATTCCACCCTTCCTCTTCAAGCTTTCTTTATCTTCGCCGTTTGTCTTCCACCATGCTTCTTTTGCTTTATTTGTTGCCTGACTCTATTTACTATTAAATATATTGTGTGTATAACACATGCTTATATCATAATCTTAATAAATTATTGTTCTTCCATATAATCTTCATTATTTTTCAGGTGGTGCTCCCAAGACCCACTTCAGTTGCAAATATTGTGTTAGCAAATTTGCCACTACCCGAGGGGTGAAACTTCACTTCAAAGTTCATCATCTCAAGATTGGGAGGTGAGTTATTTCAAAGAATAATTTTTTAATAATTGGTAGCAAAATACATAATACCAAAAGGCGCATATGACCCCAGACCTAGAAGTGCAGTGCCTTTCACATTTACCCAACTCAGGGCCATTGCAGGACATCCATCCTAGAACTTTTCATTGTAAAGATGATGAGTGAAATGACATCCAATGATTTTTGCAATTCTCTGAGTAAAAAAGACGTTTCTTGAACCAAAAGGCACAAGTTTTGTAATTTGACGACATAGGATGCCTTTTGTTACGTGAAATGTGTTTCTGGAAAGGTTCCATCGAAGACAAATGTATCTGAAAAGTACAAATTACTGTAGAAGCTCTGTGATTGTTGATGTGCTCTGTATAATGTGGTTATTGATGATTGCATTGGAAAGCCCGTGCGATAGGCATGGTATGAGAATCAATGTAACCAAACAAAGGTGATGCAGTTTTCAAGAAAAAAAAATGGCTGGGTGAAATATTTAAATAGGAGTTTATAAACTGGAGCAGGTGGAACAGTTTGTCAATCTTGGCAGTGCTCTGGACCAAAATGGTCAACATAGCAGGGGAATAACGAGAAGAGTTTCATTCAAGAAAGAAGCTTCCACGAGGATGAGGGCATTGATGACGGGGATGTTGAGTGAGGATGTTAAGAAAAGGTTCAATATGGAGCATAGTTCTGTATGGCATGGTCACTGATAGGCGTAGATTGGCACTTTAGAAATGTGGGCGTGTAGAAGGATAGAGAAGGTGAAGCGGGCAGAAAGGGAAACAAAGGAGGGAGTGCTAGGCATGGTGGGGGATGAGGTGAGAATTTCGGAAGAAATCCAAAGGAGGTAGGAAAGATGGATGCAGGGAATTTTGATTGGCAGTGGATGTTGAAGACTATGACAGAGGGGAGAGCAGAGCATTAGGCAGCGGGGAAGGGATGAAAATGCAATAGGCATGTAGGCGGAATGAAGGGAGGAAGTGTGTGGAATTGAAGATGGGCTTATTGGATGTGAGGTTGTTGTGTTAGGAGAAGTAAGGAAATATATTGTTGTACCATCGTATTGGCTGTTCCAATCCAAATTCTGCCCTAAGCGGTAAAATATCAATAATATGTCTGATGTACAGGATATATTACTTTTTATTACACTATTTTTACTATTAGACTATATTTGCTTTTTATTGCATAAATACCAAGAAATATTTTTTGTATATCTGCTTAAAAATTCAAGCATGATTTAAAAATAGTGAGATAATGAGGTTTCCATTTTCATGTTGGATAGTTAATGGTTCCAAGTAACCCATAAAATGTATATACGAGGCATATTCTTAAGGTAAGGGCCATTTGCTTATATTTAAATATTGGCGCTTCAGAACACAGTTTTACTCCTGCAGCACCATCTACTGATTCTTTGAGAAGCTATAGCTGCATTTGTTTTGTTTCAGAAGTCGTTTGCTTGTCCGTGCATGCAAACAACAATGTCCGCGGCAATTGTTCATCCGGCCAGCTGTGAGGTGCGTTGTTCTGTCATACGATTCTCGTGTGCAAAAGGATTGGTCGGCTGCTGAAATTCATCGGGAGTTGTGCCTAGTTTATGGACCTACAGTTATGAGTGAAGGAAAGGTTATTCAATGGTGCCGTGATTTTAAAAATGGACGAACAAATGTCCATGACGAAGAGCCAAGTGGCAGGCCCAGTATTCTGACCGATGAAATTGTTTCGCAAATGGAACAATAACTGCTATATGATCGTCCATTGACGAGTAATGGCCTGGCTGAATGATTTCCTCAACTTGGACGCACTACTGTCTACAATATTGTCATGGAAAACCTTAGATACCACTAATTGTATGCAAGAGTGGGTGTACCGAAAATGCTCCCCGACCACCACAAAGAGCAAAGAATGTCCAGTGGACGAGAGATTTCGAGCCCCCACCGTACAGTCCTGACCTTGCACCTAGCGACTACTTCCTCTTCTTGCACTTGAAACAGTGGCTCAGTGGACTACATTTCGAAATCAAAGAGGAACTCGTGAACGGCGTTGTCAATTGGTTCAACTCTCAGGCGGCGAGCTCTCAATGCAGAGGGTTTAAAGAAGCTGGTGCATTGGTACGAAAAATGCTTAGAAGTGAACGGCTATTACGTAGAGAAGTGAAGTAGGTTTGTAGAGCTAACTGAAAGTGCATCCAATAGAATGTGTTTCATACGAGTGTATTTTTTCCTGTGACCAAACGGCCCTCACTTTATGAACATGCCTCATATTTGCAGATGAAAATGTCTTTCAAATACTGGAAGATGCTTTTACGGTTATCCAACCTGCATTATTATATTTATGAAATTAGTTTTAGAAGAAAGCACATTTTTCATTCTTCTAAACCAATAGGATTCATTCCTGGAACTTGTCAAATGTGTTTGCAGGTTAGGCGTGGGCACCGAGTTTTCCCCTCTCCTTCAGAAATTAAGTTGTTAATTAATACTCGAGGAATTTGAAGGCCTTAAGTGACTTTTTAATGGTTAAATCTCATTTTCACCAGTGTAATGTTAGTGTGCTCTATTAGTGAAATTAATTTGCACTTTCTTAAATAGAAAACAAAGCTTTCTATGGATTATGAGATTTGACTGACATATATTAGTTAAACCTCATAATAATAATCAAATATCTTCGTATTGTTTAGATCATAAAAATATTCATTTCCAGGTGAGGTGCTTCTCTTTGTCTATTGAAGTGCTTCCTTTGATAATTCTTTGAAATTATGGATTCCATGTATTTCATTTGTTATTTACCACTCCTCCTCGAATGTATACCATAATCACTAGAAAAGTGAAATTTATTTTAATTTTTTGGATGCGTTCTTTTGCATGGCTGGTGGATTAATTGTGTATTCTCTTTGATTTCAGTTGGATTTGTGGCTACTGTGATGTCTCAGCAAATTCTTCGGCAATAATTGTAAAACACAGTAAAGCTTCTCACCCTGACCGACCAGAACTTATTGTTAACAATAGTTTAGGCTCCTTTGTTGATGCTAAAACATTAGATGACTCTATTACTATTTATGGTAATGGTTTATCCAACCTTAATGAGCGTGCAAGCTCCAAGGCATCAGTGAGAAGTGATTCAGAAGGTGCGTCTTTCCATTGCTCTTTTTGTGACCACCAAACCTGTCGAGAAGACGACCACAAGAAGCACGAGAAGAGTCATGGCACGTCTAAAGGTTACGGCTGCGGCCATTGCAGTTTTACTGCCACACTGGAAAATGATGTTTTAGATCACCATTCCAAAAATCACCCATCCTTATTCCCTGAAATTATCGATGGGTTTGAAAGTATGGGCGAGAAGTCTGTCGAGAAAAGCATTGCTCAACAGTCGAATGGTGAAGACCCTGAAATTACGGTAATTGACGTCTGTGGTGAGCCCGAAGAAAGTAAAGCTGCTGTGGTCGACATCGCTGTTGAGCAAGAAATCGTGGTGACCTTGGACAACATTGGAGAATTTGGGAAATCTAATCCATCGTTTGTTTTCAAGTGCTATTACTGTCGAATGAAATCATTTTCGTGTGATGATGTGGTAAATCACTGGGAAAATACTCACCTTCCTACTGACATTCATAACACCCACCCTTTTAAGTGCAAAAGAATTTTTGCCGTGAATCACTACACTTTTCCTCATCAGCTATTTCAATGTGCTTTTTGCAATCAGAAGGGGAGTGTTTTAGAGTTAAAGGAACATTTCAAAACTGATCATCATGAAATTAATTTTAAGGTCCTTAACTTGCAGATCACAAATTACTGCTGCTTGCTGTGTGAATTTTCTTCCCAATCTTTTACTACGTTTGAAAAACATTCAAAGAGTGCTCACTTCGCAAAAGACTTGGAGTATCAAATGAGGTTAGCTAATATAGATGAAAGTGTTTCTGAAAATTGTGGCAGAGCCGAGGGAGTTGTTCTTGGCACAGTAATTGGAAATTCATTCAAAGCAAATTCCAAACGTGACACTTCAGAGGAAGAGCATTTTTTAAAAGATGCCGGTTTCAGCTGCTGTGTGTGTAACAATGTCTACTCGACCTTTGATGCTTTAGAAAAGCATCATGCCCATAACCATGATTCTTCCACATTGAGGTTTATGATTGAGGTGAAGTCGGTGAAAAGTAATGAGTGTTTCTACCTGCCAGAGAATATTGTGAAGACTTATTCTTGTTCCTCATGTCCCTTTTCCACTCAATCTTTCTCCAAAATGTTTGAGCACATTCGTTTCCATACATTACCCTATCAATGTGGTCATTGCAATTTTCAGGCTGAAATTCCATCAAAAGTCTCCGAGCACCATTTCAAAGAGCATCCCATTATTAGTACACCAGCGATAGTTATAAATCGCCAGGCTGATTTAGAAATGGCGCGTCTGTACAAAGAAATTAAAGTTACCTGTGGATTTGCTGAGCTGAAAGAAAATGCATCGAAGCACCGTGCTCCCCCAGCCACCTTGCTCAATGAGCCCAAGAAAAACTGTCCTGTGGCTAGGAAATCAACCACACAGATTTTTCCCACTAGGGGTTTCCAGAAACCTACAGCCAGGAAATCCACCAATCCTTCTGGAGGTTTTCTTAGAAACTTAAAATTATTGCAAGAATCTGCTAAGTTGACGGAAGAAGTCTCATCGAGTGAGGAACAAGATGTGCACTCGGTGAAAAGTGATGGAGGTGTGGGGATGCCACGGACAACGGAGGAATATTCATATTATACTGGTGGGAAAGGTCAATTCAAACAATCGGTCAATTTGTCTCGCATTACAGTATGGATGACTTTTGGTGGATGTGCCGCTAAGAGGGTGCCAGTGTCTAAAATGGCGCAGCTGGTGGATCTGGAACCCCATTTGTGTATAGGTGACATTGGACATCAAAATTGTGGAAGTTGAGCTGCTTGATCTCTTTAGAACTGCTTTTTCGAGCATGTGCTTTGACTGAAAGCACCGGAGGCTCGTTTGTTTATAGGAGATTTATTCTTTAAACTGAAGATGGTTATAAGACATAATAACTGTCACTCATTCCATACTTCTGGTAAGTGCTTGCTTTATCAGATGAGTTTACAATTAATCAGATGGCGAATGCCTGTCCTAGCCCATTTTTCTTCTGTACAGTTGACGACGAAGTGGTGGTGTATGTATGAAAGCATCTTGTTAATATTTATGTGTGTATGTTGTGGTGTTTCCTTAAACTATTATGCCTTGTGTGTATTTATTTTTTTTGTATTTTCTGAGAGTTTCTGAAAGATATCTTTTGTGGAATTACAATCAAATGATGTATGTATATTGAATCTGTTAATCTAGAGATCTGTGTGTAAATTCTAGAACGCAATGGCATTCACTCATTAAGAAAAATGCCTGTGATGTCCGGAAATTTGTATTAAAAATTTATGTACTTTTCTAAAAATTGCCTTCTTACTTATTTTTAAACTACCAAAATATGCTATTATTGATATATGACTGTGAAAAGAAGCAAGCTTCCTTGCATCATGTTATATGGCAAAGGTTCATGTTGGTATTTTTTTATGTACCTGATGAATTTGATACATTTGATGAACTTCTTGATTCGAGAAGGATTTCGTGATGAGCCCAAGTCAATGAGGATGTGTGAATAAAGTTTTTCTTCCATATTTACGTATGATCATGAATTGTATTCCATTTGATATTACATTTTTGTTATTTCCACTATACCTCTGAGGTGCTTGTTAGAAAAAAATGCACATCATGATTGAAAAAATGTATCAATTCCAAGTAACCTCTGTAATTCTAAGGCTCTATGAATATGTAATTCTAAGTAACCTAATGATTATCATCTGAAAATCCCCATTCTGGGTTTCACTAGTGTTTAAAGGTGAAGAGAAGATCAAATTCTGATGGCCAACTTTTTGGTTTAGTTGGTGATGAGGTAACCTTGCATTGTTTTGGATTTTAGGTGTGGCTAATGGGATGTGATGAGACCATGAAGATACTCGGTTCAGAAAATTTTGTGTGATCCAATGTGCAGTGGAATAAGTAAAAGAATTCATAGATCCCATTGTTCTAGAACCTGGATTTGATGGCCAGTGTAGCCGTGAACTGAAAGAATTAACATTGATAGTAATAATGGATTCCAGCTAGAGATGTGATTTTGTTAGCCTTCTGCATTTCATTAATTAGCAGTTCGTCGATGCCCCCACACTTTGTATTCCATGGAGCCAAATGCCATTCATGCAGATGTTTTGATTTTTCATTATGCCTATTAACTATATTACTAAGTGCATGTCTTCATAGTTGGGAGAATTATAAATTGTTACCCATACTTGGCTTAAAACAATTCCTCGAAATGTTTTGATCTCGTGAGATGTTGAAGACAATCCCACTCAATAAATATTTATAATGCCTGTATTTTTAAGTCGGCCATTAATTCATTCAAAAGATTCAAGAAATTTAAGTTTATGAGGAAACACTCATACTTTTCCTCATTATTACGTGTATTGTTTGAAGAATGTAGGAAGGGAGAAACAACAATAACATGAGTAATTTCCTAGGTTCAGACAATACTTTCCTCACACTTTTGACTAATTGAATTGATAATCGAAGTTCACACCAATGTTATCAGGTAAGCTATACCACCAAGGAATGCCTGACTATACCTGTATACCTCTTGGCATCTAGATACTCTTGACTCTGAAAATGTCGGTTACTGCTGGATTTTGCACCATTATATTAGTACGTCAGTTATTTTGTTACATTTTGGAATTAATATATCAATTCACTTTATTTCTTCGCAACCCTGGCAAGCTGAGGTAAATCCTATTATGCCTGTGCCAGAAATCTTTGAATATAATGGACATTTTTTCCTCATTCCAAGAACATGAATAATTTAATGTTTTGGCCTATTATTCAAAATTCCACCATCCTTCTCAGAAAAATGGAAATGTATGTTACCCATACTCCATAGCATGGTAACACATGAACCCACTCCCATCCATTACTCAAACTTGAGAAGAACATGGCATCTTCATGGTTCATTACAGTTATTAAAATGATAACCAGAATTTCCTATCACGTACATGTACATTTTCCTGTCATGTACATTGGTAAAATGCTCTGAATTAGAATGCTAACTAATATTGATAGTAAACTACTACCTGGATATTATGGGCTACTGTCCATTCTAATTAAGTGAATTTTTACATCACAATTAAGCACCAAATTTACAGGAATTACAATCTTAAATTAATGTGGACTTCTATTTGCATTCAATATGGTATGGGTATGCGAAAGATTGTGAATTGCAGCAGTGGGTGTGCATTCAATTAGATTATTAGGAAGTCATTCCTGGCAGAGCGCACTTAATCCCCCCCGTGTAAATTGTTGTGATGTGATAAACTGTCGCATGTATATTTGAGCAAATACTGACCCAACTGAATGAAATGGTGGAAAATTTGGATACGGACATCAGGATAGTGATTGATTATTAATTAAACAGATGATGGTCTTTAGATGAAGACGGGAACAATTTTCAGCTTTTAGAAAGCATTTAATTGAAATAACTGGAATTTTTATGTTCCCTTTGAAATCATTGCAAATAAATCTTGAAAGCAATAAACGATCAAAATTCTTCCACGAGTAGGACATTTTCTTGAAACCGAGGCACTTCTATGCATCAAGTGGACCAAGTTCTTCTTCTCAAAACAATTTTTTATCACTTAACGAGTGGGTTTTTTCAACTTGACGGGAGATGTTTGCCGAGTGGCCCATTTGAAAGAAGCAAAAGACAGACGCGTTAAGTGCCATCAAGCGCGGACGAGCGTTTTCACGGCAGTCACATGATTTCTTTTTAAGCTAGGCGCAATGTTAAACGTTCAGTTTTTGTAATGCTTCGACCAATGGAAGCAGCTTTTTACACCCTGAATCAAATTGAAAGTCTCACATTCGATAAAATCGTGGCTGTGCATATTTGCTATACTTACGAGATTTGGTTAAAATAACTCGCCTTTGGAACAAAAGAAACTGAACTTTCATGGGTAGGCAATTCAGATTTTTTAAAAGTAAGGAATGAGTTATCAACGATGGTAATAGGCGGCCAATAAGTAGTAATTGGGAGATTATTTGAACAACTTAAAGTTTCTCATGCTATCAGGTAAATATAACGGTGGTGTTGGCCTAGAAACTCAGGTAATTAACAAATGTGGATTTGGAGGAAATCGGATGTGAAAGGGCTTTGGTACACCTTAAAATGATTAGCCATTCAGTTCTGTTAGACGGTTCTATAAGTTTAAGCGATATGGAAGGGAAATAAAGACGAAAAAGATAGTTATAAAATATTATATATAAATCAGTTGGCTAAACTTGGCCCACGACCGCGGGTTGGCCGGTACCAACTTGAGATTTTTCGAAAACACCAACACAAAGAAGATGGTGTCCTTTTTTCGATCGGATTGCACAAAATACACCACTATTGAATCCTTCCTCATAAACATAATTCAGTTAAGTGCCCTTGTCACGATTAGTGGGTCCTGGGAGCTATTCCCTAACTCTATGTCGCCCGATGTTATTCTTCGAATAGCATCGGAAGTTATTCCGTAAAAGCGCGCGGCGACAGCATCGGCAATGCCATCAGTAGCCGATGGCATTTGCCGATGCTGTCGCCGGCCTATGCCACGGAAGAATTAGGGAAGGGTTAAGTTAATGCCCGTTGCATGACGATCCAAGCTGATAAAAGAAAAACATTTTCTTTCAATCAATGCCAGTGGGTGAAATGATAGTTCTCAGCAATTGAAAAATACCAGGCGCGGATTATGTATGCAAAAGTCAAGCCAAAAATTATTTTGGATAACAGTGCAATAGTTTTTACATTTATATTATAATATTTGACCTTCTTGCTCAATCATCTGGGGAAGTTTTTAAAGAACCTCTTCTCGTTTCCGATTTGAAGTTGTATCAGCATTGCTGGAGATATTTTAGCATTTTTTTAAATTTATTTCCTCGAGGCAACTTCGTCTGCATCTTTATTTCTTTATTAATTACATATAAAAATTGTCAAATAATCTTTACTGGACGCATCCGCCACAATGATAGCTGCCGCCATATTCATGAAGTCATATTTACATCACATTCTAAATGAACAAAATATAAAATAGTCGTTGCTCATTTCGAATTTAAATAAACGTCCTGCCAACACACTACATTGGATATACTATCTATAATTTTTCTTCATGTTAGTGATTTGACTTTATTTTTTGCCAAGTGAATTCTTAATTAAAACATAATTTTCTTTTCCCAGTAACAATGAGTATAAAGTCACAAAATTTTCCAACGAAACAGCGGGAGATACTGTTGCATCACAAAATTTTCTTTAACTTTTTAGGAGCACTTTATTTATACCGAAATTATACTCCCACTGGTAATATTGCGCTCTTCCCAATGTCTCTCACACTCTCCATTAAGAATTATTCATTTTATTCACTCCTCCCCTAAAATGAATGCCGAGGGACAGCGTGGACGTGGGGCCCGGTCCTTCGAAGATGGTTGTGGGGGTTTCGCCAGGCGGGTGGGTGGTGGGGATAGGAGGGCGCATCTGCTACTCCCGTGCATACGTGGCTGGGAGTAATTCATGTTCCATGCACGTTACTATCCACAGTGAAAAAGTGCATTTGTTAAGGGAGTTACTAAACTACTACCTACTGTTTTTGGAAGCACGTATCTAATGGAGTTACGCATGCGTGGCGCTATTTTTATATCCAAAGCAGGCTTGCAAATAGAAATTCTACTTGTTTAGATAAGAAGAAGATACCTAGCATAATTGAGAGGTAAGCGCTCGGGAAGAAGTCTCTATCTAAAGTATCCCCTGTGACTCCTTTTGTTTACCTCAATCAAGAGAATCACGTGTCTAACAATTGGAGTGTTTGGGGTGCACAATTGTCCAGGTAAATGTATGCTAGTAGCGGGTAAAGCGGAGAGCCTATAGCCAAGCCGTCTGGTTGTTGGTAAATTTCTGTTAACTATACCATAAAAACCATAAAAACAGTAATCAACCCGAAGGTAGTTTGGTAGGTGATGGTAGAGATCACCCAATACTTAGCCCTATTTACGGCGAGTGAAATTCACACATCAGGGTATTAAGGGGCCAGTTCCTTTCCCTGTGCCGACTGAAGGATATGCACACCAAACAGTGATTTTAGGTGAATGCAAAGGCATTTGATGCAATTATCTGGAATTGATGTCAGCCCAGTAGCGCATGCTTTTTTTGTTGACTTATCCACCGGCATCAAAATGGGCTTAATTACTGGAAAACACAATTGCGTCCTCAGGAATGTTTTCAAGAAGATCCCCACATGCGTTCCTTCCGCGAACTGAAGTCGCGTTGGGAGAGATCCTCAACAACCGCCAACTTTTAAGGATGGTAATAAAGGTCATCGTAAAGAATTCGCCTCTCTGAACGATCATTAAGTCCAAGGGCTGATGCATGTTTGCGAGCAGAACGCCGTTGGGATTGCAAGATGGCGGCTGCCACTGCCTCAATGTACCTAGGTGATCTGATGGGCCGAGGGACCAGCTCTTCGTTTTGTTTCACTCGCGGTTTGTCTGAACGTAGTCACTCGTGTGGAAAATGATTTCCGGTCCAGGACAGGGCCCAACGGGGCTACATTGAAGCAATTTCGGAAGGCCCGCTGGGTTGCAATCACAGAATATCCGTTCGAAAAGGCCTCGACGGCAAACACACGCTCCACACTGTTCCTATGCATGATAGCGACTGACCAGGGTGAGGGAAAAACATTGGAACTCCAGCTATCGAATGAGACCACTCTTACCTAGATACAAGTCTGATTGGCGCGCATTGCAAAAAAGGAAGTTATGTTGTTGCACCCATTATAATCTAACTGACACCTTTTTGACTCATCTGGCATTTTCCATCCATACCTACGCCGTTTGTGGTGCCTAAACCAAGTGTTGGTGATGACTAACCCCTGTCTCCTGCAGAACTCAACTGCTTTCTCCCCTCGGTCATTCCTCGTGCCTAAACCGTAGTCCCCGACCTCGTCACCATCTCTTCCTTCGCCTACGGTCGTATTCCAATCCCTCATCACTATCAAATGTTTCCCTGCAGGAACACACGCGATTATGTCCTCTAACTGATCGTATATCCTATCGACCTCTTCTTCCTTGTGGTTGCTCGGTGGCATGTATACCTGAATAATAACCAAGTTCGTCGGTTCTACTTTTATCTCTACTAGTAATAAATTATCCGTTACCTGCTCTATGTCGGCTACGCTTCTTCCTACCTCTTTATTTAATACTATGGCAACCCCTCGTTGGCTCTCGTCCCAGCCGCTGTATATTATTCTATACTGATCACTCCAGTAATCCCCGCTATTCTTCCATCTCACCTCGCATAGACCTAAAATTTCAATTTGTCCCCTTTCCATCTTTCGCTTTACATTCTCCAATTTCCCTGTCCTCATCATTGTCCTAACATTCCACGTTCCTATTCTAACTAATTTGGTCGTCTTCTCCTGCGTCTTCTGTCCTGCTGCCGCTGGTTTTCCCTTGCAAGGGTTTCGTGGGATGACGACCGCGGAAGCCTTGCCTCCCCCGCTGCCGGGCATGACACACGGCCGATTGGGCCGAGCCCCGTGGTTGCCATGACTCAAAATCTCTGTATTGTCCATCATATTTTTCTTGGGAATGATAATTGAGGTGGTTTCCCGTTGCCTTCCTCAATAGTGTTTTTAACGTGACACCATCACTTACTGGCCGCCCCACTGGGGTCAGACGCCATTGCAGCCGCCTCACTGAGGAACAGACGCTGCGTGGACTACCTTTCGTCTGGCTCCTAACATTCGACCTATCTGGCATGGGTGACCCTACCAGGAGCAATTTTTATTACTCCCGCAGCACAGCTCTAGGGGTCATCGGAACGCACAAGCCCTTCCACCACGTCAAGGTTGTAGTCCGGGGAGGGGGGATATATATATATAATGTATATGAAAAAGTTAAAGAGAGGTGTTATTTTGCTCTAGGTATACCTCATTTGGAATATGCCGCAAGTATTTGGGATCCGTGGGAGAAAATTTGGCAAAAAGAATTAGATAAAGTCCAGAAAAAATCCGCTAGATTCGTTAAAAACTGTCATGATAAAAACACAAGTGTGACAGGTCTCTAAGGGGAATTAGGCTGGGAACCACTTGAAGTGCGGAGAGAACAAGCGAGGCTTAGACTTTTAGAGAGGTTCAGAACAAACGAGTTTAACTATGACACTGATGGAATTATAAGGGCCCCACACTACTTAGGTAGATCAGACTACGAAGAGAAAATAAGGGAGATAGATTCAAGGACAGATAGATACAAAATAACTAGTTAGTATCATTAGTTTTAGAAAAGGAATACACTAAAATCCTGGCATAATAATTTGTATTTATACTTTTCTCTATGGGCTAATTGAACGACCCACGCATTAAAGAGAATGTCTTAAAAATGATTTATTCATTAGAGCACATCCTTTGCGATCCATACCGGTATATCATAGAAGTGTATTGCCAATATTTATTAGTTTTCTCTCTTAGAAGCCTGACCATAGAGGAAGAAATTTAATGCTGACTTTGACTCACTTAAATTTTCAATGCAGCTTCCGTTTGAAATTGAATGAAAATAGAGAGCGCTCCTTATTTCAGTTCGTCGATTTGTTGTCCAGCAGGCGAGTTCTAGGCGGCGAAACGCCACGACGCAGTCCACTGTGTTGAATTTCCTTTGTTAACTGATAATGAGTTGCATTTCGCAATGGCTGAATTGGTATAACGTGATAATCATTCAATCTGACATAATTGATTTTGGTGAAAAGTTTACTTTATTTACATTTCATGTTTAAATAAAGAATGGAAATACGTATTTTGAGGAACAGTGGAAAAGATATTCTCCTGAAAGCGCGAAACTCAAGAGTCGCGTGTCGCTGTCCTGCTTAGCGGCTGCCGCTCACTGTCTTCGGGCTCCATTCATCGCCGATGGTCCCTCTCCCGCCTTTGGTTCGAATATTTAGTTCATCCTCCTTGCCGCGCCCGACATGAGCGCCTGCCCCAACCCCTTTTCCCCTCCCCTCCCCGATCCCCCCCCCCCCAATTGCCAGTCGTCCCTTCGCCCTTTCCAACCTCTCGCTGGCACCCTCACCTTGTCCCTTTTACCCTCCCCTCTCTCCACATTCCTCTCCTCTTCATCCCTTCTCTCCCCTAGCCAGTCTCAACCCCTTCCCCCTCCCGCCCTTCACCCCTCCAACCCCTCCGCCACCTTCCTTCGGTTCGTCGCTCCGAGTTCCCGCCGTCAGTTCTTCCGCTAACGCCGGCCGACGCGGTTCCGTCATATTGGCCGTCGTAAGACCTTGCCTCTTGAAGAAGATTCCAAACCTATTTCGTTCACGACAACATTCGTGTCGGAGAAGCGAAAGCACGTCCAACTAGGCGCGGGAGGCAGAAGGAACAAAATTCCACCCATTGTGTCCCTATCTTGATAAAATATCCTTTATTAATTGCATTGGAAAATCACCGAAGTCTCAAACACCGTGCTAGAGGAAATAGCGATCCCAATATTATCATTTTCCGTGCAGGAGCATTGGGAAAGTTTCCACCATGTCCGCCAAAGTGTCCCTGACCTTGCTGGTGGTGTCTCTCGCAGTGGTTCCACCGGTCCTCCTGCTGGAGGACCACCACCATCACGCTCACCACCACCAGCAACCCCACGGCGACATCGAGGGCTCCATCTCCGCCTCGCCCGCCGCCCCTCCGGCTTCTCCCGCCGCCGCCCCGAGGAGGAGTACCGGCAGTTGCAGGGAGTCGAGGCTGTGCTGTCCCGGTAGGGATTCCTCCTGCGTGGTCCAGAAGGCGCCCCTGAACGCCATCATAGAGGACTTGAGCGACGAACCCTGTTACTGCGACCATGCCTGCATCAAGCTAGGCGACTGCTGCTCCGATTTCAAGGAAGCCTGCGGAGGTACGTCAAATCTTTGGTCATGCTGCCGTCCACTGCGACCGGGAATCATCTGAGGCGCCCGACGAGGGCCGGGCGAAAATTT
This sequence comes from Hetaerina americana, assembly GCF_022747635.1. Lineage (NCBI taxonomy): Eukaryota > Metazoa > Arthropoda > Insecta > Odonata > Calopterygidae > Hetaerina > Hetaerina americana. The sequence continues at coordinate 2,604,154 of NW_027286863.1, forward strand.
CCAGATTCGCTCCAAATTTATCGCCGCCGATTCTTGAACTTCGAAGTTATTTCTTTAATGGACTTAATGAACGTAGCATCGTTTCTGAATAAATTGTAATGCATTTAAAGGAGACAAAAATCTTGAAGGGGAAATTAGGCCGAGTTACGATTGCCGTCAGTTCGCTTCGAGAGATTAAAGTAGCATGTAGTTGAAAGGTTCGTGGGACGAAAGGATTATCCCAAGGAGATAGTGAGAGCAGTATTTTGTGACTTGGCCTCGAGCTTGTCATTTCGCATGGACTCGACTCGGGGAAAACCTGCCGTACGATCCAACCAGGATGCCCTAGGCGGCTTATGGTCCCGCGAACTTAGGATTATCCGGCGAGTGTGTAACCCACGGGATTATATCCGAACGGAAAGGAGAGAGATATTTGTGAACGTTCGCGAAAGTGGAATCAGATGCAGCGACTTTTTTTCCGGAGAGTACGATCACATGAAGTTTTTAAGGGATGTCCGCCGGGTAGGACAAAATATTCGGAAATACTTCTCTTTGAGGATATCAAAGGGAGACGGATCCGAAGGTATCAGGGTGTTTTTGCTTTGAAGTGAAACTCTCCGGCGACGGAATTATCGCCATTTCTCTCTCTCTCGAGTAGTGAAAGTAATACCTGACCAGTAAACCTTGTGGCAGTTTAGTAACCCTTGTATTTTAGATTTCAACAGATCCACGCTCTTCCGTGACGACTGATTTCCTCCGTAGACATATTGTCCGCATTCTAGTTGTAGTGGGTGTTCTTATAGAGATGCCAAATGTAGTACATGTTTTTCAATCGAAGTGACTGGATGCCACGTGTTAGCCACGGCAGTTGGTGGATTTGGGGTGCTTATTCGACCCAAGACCCACCGAAGGAAGAAAATTCCCAGTACTTTGAATGTTACAAGATATGGTTGAATGTGATATTGTTTCGGTAAAAGTTTTCAGGAAATAGTAAAAAAAGTAGGATAATTATATTTGCATCCGTCACAACTCGGTTTTCAAAGGGCCAAAGTAAAGACATTCTACCTGCTTAAAACTTCTAATGTGTGTCTAACAAAATACGTAACTGTGTAGGGTCAGCAGAAAATTCAGGCACAACCAGGTTTCGTCGAAGAATCCGCATCTAGACACTCTTTTAATGCACGAGTACATTTTCTGTGGAACATGAGTCCCCAGAGTTGAGACTGATATACTATAATTGGGATTTTAATGTTTTTGGATTGTATGACTTATTTTCTATTATTTGAGTTATGAATGTGTTTACCCATGCTTTGTATACGCAATCATATATCATTGTGTTGTGGTTTATGGAAATATATTTTTTCGGAATCCGAAGTCAGCTTTCCAGGATGATTTAATCGTTCAAATAGAAGTAATTCATAGCGCGGGAAGGGTAATAGGAGTACTCGTGTATTGTAAATTATTGATCTGAAATAAAAGCTTCCATAACGGACTGTCTGCGACGTTAGCTAAGGGGGCAAGGAAAGGGGTTTTAGGCGTCATTAATGGGGGATTTGGTCTTATAAGTATTTCTCCAGTCGTCAGTGGCCGTCTGATTGAGCGCGGAGGATCACTTACTATATAACGTAGCTGCTCCAAATTTCCTGATCATCTTGCTGCTTATTACACTGGCGCATCATCGACATGCCAGTTGATTCCGGCTATGCTGCCATGCTCATTGACATTAGTCTCCCTGCTTAATGCGGATTAAATCACGGAGTTGTCCGATGATCGTATGTGAAGGGTGGGGAGCGATTTATACTCAATCAGCTCTGAAAAATAAGGCAAAAAACATCACCGGAGTCCCTCCGGGGTAGACGGGTGTATTGATGAAAGCGGTGGAAGATTGAAACATTGGCTGAAAGCCAAACTTTGACCAACAGGACGGAGAAATTTAGAAATTAGTCGGAATAAACAATCAGATGGTCGGCATTAGGTATGGTTGCATTATTTATTCAATGCGCACCTGCGTGTATGAACCTAAACCCCCGAAATCTGGAAAACACAGAACAAAAGTGAGGCGATGGAAATGGACTGCATAATCGTCATCGCATCGCATGCCTGATAATCTCTCCTCGTTCCTCACGGCAACATTGCTCTGAGTTTGCTCTCCCTGCCCTCCTCACCACCAGCGGGAGGGAGTACAACGCAGGGAGGATATACCACCATGGAAGATTCCCCAGGACTCACTCTCTGGGAGATTTTTAGACGCATGAGCTTCGCGCCCTTGCGTGGTGATCTTATCTGTTAAAAGACCAAACTATGTAATTGAGGCATTGTATTACTGATGCATTTCAGTGATAGATGAGAGAAAATGTATTTTCTTTATTTATTTGATCATCTGTTGCAATTTCAACTCAAACCTGTGGGTACTACTCACTTTGAATAGCCCACCGACTTTCTCACGTAGGAAAGTGCACAGGTGAAAATCATTCTTTGTGACAGCTAATCAAATTATGTCGCTCTCAGCTACGCGCGGAACTGACAAAAAACGTGCAATGCACCACCTCTTTACGTGATCATCGGCAACGAATCAGGTCTTATTACACTGGGAATTCGTACATCCACTCATAGTCAGTCGTGCACGGAGGTGCATACATTGCGGGAGCGGCTGTAATGTAAATCACGTTGTGATTACAATTTTCATTCTTAATATAACGATTCATTTGAAAAACAGTGCTTAAAATTGTTTTATGCGACTAAAAAAATTAGTGAAAACCAATTGGAGCGAGTCTTCGCTTAGTGAATTTTTTTATCGATCCGAATAAGGCCGCGGAATGATCCAGTTTGTGGGTGATAAGCATTCGAAAATTTCGTGAAATGTTTAGCGTGCATCACAAAAATCTTCATCACTAGTTTTCATGCATCTAACTGATCCTCCTCGAGTGATTATCGGTGTAGCGAAGCTTCGTTTAACGAAGTCCGATTGTGTCACGATTGCTTGCGCCTCCCGAGCTTCTAACCGATCCCGAGTGACTGAAAAACAGGAAATCTCGTCTCCCGCACGTAGTCTTTTTGTGCGAGGAATAACAAAGAAGTGGTCGGGCGCTTTCTTCGCTCCCTGTGCAGTCATTCCGGCGATGTGTCCAGGTACACATACACCCATCCACATGCGCTCTCTCGTGCGTCCGTTGGTCTCCATGGGAACCGCTCAGCGGCACGGCGTGCGGCAGTTGTTTCCATCTCTCCCGCTGTGTCGCTGTGGGGGAGAGGCAGGAGCAATTAATTTTGCCGATGGAAGTGGAAACAAGAGACAAGGGGAGGAGGAGGACGGGCGAGCACTCAGACGGCGACGAGAATAAGGATTGAATAAAAAACGAGGCAAGGGGAGGCCGGAATCCCCCTAGCTCGTGGTTCCCCCCGGCGGCGGATGCGTGAAAGAGAGCTCCCAAGCAAGTGAGGGGTCTTACACTAGTAGTGAGTGAGTGAGTGAGTAAGTAGTCGCTTCTTTCTCACCCCCCCCCCGCTTTCTTTCTCTTTCTCTCTCCGGAGCTCTGGCGAGGAGAAGGCGTTTGCTTGCGGGGGATTCTTCTCTTCAGTCGGCCCATCTTACTGCAGCTGAGTGAGATGTTTCATTGCTCGATAGCCGGGTGTCGCATTCCACGGCCCCAGTGAGCCCCGAACAGGTAGTGTTCCCTCCTGATTGATTTGAGGAAATGGAAACTTATCGAATTCGAATGGTTCGACTCGGCATTTCATTTATCTCATTCCGTTGATTATTTTCCGCTGCGAGTGGGCAAAATGATGTCCATTGTTCAACTCCTCTGTCTATCATGCTTGTGAGAGATGATTTTTGATGGTGTGAAATGGAGCCAGGTATCAAGTTATTTTGCACAAAAGGGGTTACATCTACATCTACATAATACCCCGCAAGCCGCTGCTAGGGCGTGTGGCGGGGGGTGTTAGGTCACCAACCGTAAAAAGGAACAATACCACATACAAAGTAACAACGGGGAAAATTACACCCACAGCAGCGCACACACTCATGCAACAATCCCTTCATCCAACACTCATGCAAACACATATACCGCAAAACAACAAAAAACTGCACCCCAGGATGCAGCACGAAAGCCATCCTACAACACGCAAGCCAGGACACAACAAGCAAGAAGGCGAAACTCCACCACCACATGAGCATGCAATACAAAACGCGCTCCTCCGCAAGGAGACTGTGAATGGCAGGGAATGCGACCCAGCGTTGCAGGTAGAGGGCGCGGAGAGAGATGAAGGATTGAAGGGGAGACTTAAAAGCAGACGAACAGAACACGAATGAGGTCATTCGGAAAGAATGGGTTATTATAACAAAACACATAAGGTTAGTGGAAGAGCATGCATTTAAGTAGAACTAATTATTTTTTAGACGCTGAAGGTGGCAAGTGGAATTTTTGCTATCTATGACCCTGCAGTTGCTATCCCGTATTGTCCGTGGGAAGAAGGAGTCCTTGAGTCGGCTAGTTCTGGCATCTATTTCCCGAATTTTATATGAATGATCCAAGCGACCAATGTATGTAGGAGTACGAATAATTTGCGAGACTTCGGTGCTGAAACATGCGGATATGAATTTATTTAATAATTTTAATCTTGCATTGAATCGTCTCTCTTCTAATGATTCCCACCCCAACTCCATGAGCATTTCGGTGACGCTTTGCGTTTTATCATAAGAAGTTTTTACAAAACGGGCTGCCCGGCGTTGAACCTTCTCAATTTCCCGAATAAGACCTTTTTCACTCGGATCCCACACGCTGAATGCGTCGTCTAAATGAGGCCTTACAAGAGCGTGGTAACAACGTTCCTTGACCTTCGAGTCACTTTTGCCGACAATGCGTCTAATGAATCCCAATTTTTTATATGCTTGACCGCAGACTTTACGTATGTGAGTCCCCCAAGTTAAGTCTTTAGTGAATGTAACACCTAGGTATTTTACCGTATCAACTACTGCTAGGTCACTGCTAGGACACCGAACATTTATTATAATTTAGTGTCAATCCCCAGTTAGAACACCATTTAGTAATGCAATCTAAATCCTGCGCTAGAATAAAACGATCCTCATCCCCAGATATCTCCCGATAGATCACCGCGTCATCCGCGAACATCCTAATTTTACTTTTCACTTCGCGGTTCAAATAGTAATTCCTTTTTGGATATCATCTCCTGACCTTATCTGAGAGTAAAGAGAAGGTCAGCATTTGAAAACGTGGATTTCCCTAAATGTGTTGATAAGGCACTTAACAAGGACTGTGTTTCAGTAAATCTTATTTCTCCTCATTTATGACTTATAATCCAATATCATTGGTGTGAAAGGTTAACGTGAAAATTTAACATTGAAATTCGTGCCTAACTTAAAAATGCATACTTCTATTTGCTGCGAAGGCGTTATTCCCAGTTTAATGTTTCATTATTACTTCAAGTAGAGTTACGCGACAATGCTGCGGAAGGATCTTTTTGGATTCGCCGACGCAGTCCATTAAGTCCCACTCCCTTCGCCCGGGTCGCCTGGCCCGGTGAGAACAGACAGTCCGCGCTGCCACTGTCAACACTAGCATTCGATGAAAGGTCGGAAAGATTTCTTCACATTCTACCCCTATTTGTTTGCGACTGCATTCTCCTCCAGTCTGAATGATTGTATGACATTCTCTTCTTTTGTTTGAGCCCTCATTCTCCTTTGGTCAGCGACCGAACTTGCAAATTTAAGTTAGTCAGCCGGTGGGCACGCTTACATGTCCCGGGGAAGGCGTCGGAAGCTGGGGAGGTCCTCTCCCTGCTCTCCAACTCTCCTCCGAGAAAAGTACGGACTCTCGAGAGCCCAGATTACCGGAGTGCGGTGGCATGAATTCTTTAATCTCTCACGGTGCCGAAAAGGCGTTCTCCCTCCCTTCCCATCTCCCCTTTCCCTCCCTCCATCTCTCTCTCTTAGTCCAAGTCTCTTCAGGAATCGGTCGCAAAAGTTAAGGGTTTGCCCTTTCGGTGTTTGAGGGTTTATTTTTCAAGGTTGAAGAGGGGGGGAGAAAAGTAAGGGCTGACCAAGTCCTCCCTCCGCGGGACACTCTGCAAGAGTGAAACGTGCGAGGTGGAATGGGAGTGGAGTGGGGAGGGAGGGAGGGTTGTTCTCACTACCATCGCTGAATGCGATGCGTTTCACTTTTTATTTGCGACGTGAGAGGCTTAAATTAAGGAAATTTTGCAATGAGCCAGCCACATTCGCAAGCCACATTATTTATTTTTTTACCAATCAGACGTTTTTTTTTGCGTTTGCCTCAGAGTATAACAATGATATAGCGTTACAAATACCCATGCCCAAAGTGGAATATAACGCACTCGGGGGATATCGAACCACCGGGGCCGGCGATATTTTGTCGATGTTCCGCCATGTCGCCCGCTAGCTTTCGATTTTACCCTCGCAGATCGATACTTTTTGAAGGGAAGAAACGAATCGGTTCAAATCCGCTGGGAATTAAATTCGTCGTCCGTCCGACGGCGACAGCACTGCATGGTGCATTCGGGTTCATCCACTCGCCGTGGCTGATTTCAAGACATTTCGACAGCACGGCTGTCGTCTTCAGAATGGCGTCTCGCTCTCGTTCTCTCCACTCTTCTGGGCCCGCTTTATCGATGATATTTTCCTCCTTTGGTCCCACGGACGCGACACTTCATCCTCTTTCATTTCCTCTCTCAACTCCTCCTCCTCAGTATCATTCACTTCTTCTATATCCGACTCGATTATTACCTTCCTAGATATCGACATTCACCTCCAAAACAACACGTTTCACACCTCAGTCCGCATTAAACCAACCAATAAGCTACAATATCTTCATTTCGACAGCTGCCATCCTCCTCACACAAAGCGCTCCATCCCATTCTCACTCTCTATCCGTGGCTTCCGTCTCTGCAACAACACCCCCTCCCAACAGAAATACTTGGACCAGATACATGACTCTCTCAGAAAATGTGGGTACCCTGAAAAACTACTAAATAGTAAAATCCTCAAACCGTCAACCCAATACACTCCCCTCCCCAAACCAAACCGCCCAAAATGCCCTAATCTTATCACCACTTTCTTCCCTGGAACACACAAAATTAAACATCTAATCCGTGACCTCTTCCCCATTATTAACAACACTCAGTCCATCACTTTTATTCCCACATTGTCCCTCTGTTTCGTTTAAACGCCCGTCGAACTTGCGAGACATCTTCAAGCCCACAAAACCAACTGCGAGCACCCCCGCCTCTCCCCCCAACCCTATCCGCACCATGCAACCGCCCACGCTGCAAATGCTGTCATCTTCTAAGACCCTCCCCCTCCCTCAGTACCAACTCCCAACCGCTCGCCACCTGTACCTCAAAAAATATTATATATCGCCTCTCCTGTAACTTCTGCCCTGCCTTCTACGAGGGCGAATGCACGACCGCACTTTCCCTCCGCATGAATAACCGCCGATATTCCACCAAATCTCCCACCTTTCTTAATTATCCCATCCCTACTCACACTGCTTCCCACAATAAATCTTTTGACGACTGCGTCTCCGTTTCGGTGATTGAAATCCTTCCCAAATCTGCGAGTATAATAGAGGTGAGAACCCGCGAGATGGCGCATATCTGGGTGGCCCAATCATTTAAACCCCCAGGGCTGAACCAAGCCCACTGAATGCATCATATGGCTGCCTACATATCCCCCCACCTTGTTCATTTGCTATTGGTCCCTTTACCTCTCCTTCCCCCACCTCTCCCCCGCACATCCTCTCCGCTCTTCCCTGAGAACGCCATTCTGAAGACGACAGCCGTGCTGTCGAAACGTCAAATAACATATTGTGAGTGTCCTTTCTTTGTGTCTCTATATTCTACAAATCTACATCCATGTTTTTATATATTTGTGCGTCGCCGAAGAGCGTTCCATTTCGACGATATTTTTATATATATGTGGGTCGTGGTAGTCCAGGGGGTAGAGTACTGGACTGCTGACTGGAGGGTTCCGGGTTTTATATATATATATATATATATATATATATATATATATATATTCTATATATATATATTCTATATATATATATTCTATATATATATATTCTATATATATATATTCTATATATATATATATATATATATATATATATATATATATATATATATATATATATATATATATATATATATATATATATATATATATATGTATATATATAGAGAGAGGGAGTGTGATATGAGCGTATTGTTTTTCGCGAATAACTAGAGAATTTTGTTTTACCGGAGCGCTGGTTAAAATAATATTATTCAGTAATTGTAATTATCAAGAACATGAACAATTTCTACTCAGCTCTCTTCACAGTTGGTGACGTGAGCATTGAGGACCACGTTCCGGGTTCTGTGAGCAATAGATTTAGTGATAGACGGGTGCAATCTCCCAAACCCCACTACGCCATTGCTGTTCCCTTTGAGTTCCGCCCACCCTCTTTCCCATTGTTTTATGCAGATAAATGAGAGCGGACAAGTCAAAAATTGCACCTGAAGATGACGCCCGTGTGTGGAAACCGGCGAGTGACGTGAGTGAAAGCAGAAATTGCTTTTTGTGCTTTCTTTGGAGTATGTTCCATCTTTTACATAATTGCTATTCTCAGTCATTTTGAAATTTATATTTTCCCATGTAGTCGCTCCCTATTGTTTCTATGATTTAATTGTTATTTTAAAGATTGAACTGAGAATTCAAAGCAAAGAAGCAGAAACTGAACAAAAATTCTTACCCGTATTCAGGATATTCGGCTCGAATTACTCCAAGGAATCGTATGTATTTCAAAATGAAAACGATACAAGTGCTGATTGTGGCGATCTGGAAGGGCAGTGACATTATGCAGTCAAAATTCAGCAGAAATCTCGCTAACATGCGCTCCTGTAGATCATTGACTTCCCCGTAACAATGTCGGCATTAGACGCGCGGAAATGCTTTTTTAAGTGATTTGTGGAGAGGCCATTCGGGAACCTGAGATACAAAAATGGAACATTTCGGTTCCTTACAATACAGTTGGGTATAACGTCACGTTCGATTTTTAACACGTGTTGTCATATTCTGTGGACTTGAATCTTTAGTGTTCACTCACGCACCCTCGGCGCTCGTAATCCTTTGGCATGGAAGCCCTCCTCCCCTCTCGTGCTCCCTTCTCCCACGCCATGAAAACCATTATTTCGTCGTTAAAATGCTTGACGGCGCTCTCGGATTGGCCAAACAGTCATTTCCAAATTTATTGTGTCCGAGTACTCGTGTAGCCGTTACCGTCGCTAAACACCTAGGTAGAAATAAATCTGTTTTTTCCAATAATGTCGCACTGATTCGAAGCTCCCTTTCGTGGAAGGTTTCGCTCTGGCCATACGCTCAGTGAAGCACTCTAATAATTGTCAACTTCGTGAAAGAGCTCCATGGCATTCACGATGACCACTTTGAGAGCCCTTATTCTTATAAACCGTTTGCGCGATCGCACGCGGTTTGTAAGAATTTTGATCATGGAATGCGACAATAGGCGAAGGGAGAGATGACGATGAGGTCGGGGACTACGGTTTAGGCATGAGGAGTGACCGTGGTGAGAAAGCAATTGGGTTCTGCAGGAGACAGGAGTTATTCATCACCAACACTTGGTTTTGACACCACAAAAGACGCATGAATACATGGAAAATGCCAGGTGACTCAGAAAGGTACCAGTTATATTATATTCTGAAGGATTCTGCATTCCGCGAAAACCTACGCAGCCATAGTATATCTTGGTCAGGCACAGGTTTAGGAACAGTGTGATCAATTCGCATAGCTTTCAGGGAGCGGATGCGGACTTTGACCTCGATTTAGTTATTATGAAATGTAGCGTCTGTTTCAAAAAGACGAGGCAGGGGCGTCGGGTTAGAAAATGGAACGCAGAAGCATTAAATGGATTGAAAAGGAAGGAGTACCAACAGGTTGCAGAAAAAATCTTGGAGGATGGTAGAGAGCTAAGTACTATTAAAGAAAAATGGGAATGAATCTAGTAAGGGATATCGAAAGCCGCAAAAGAACCTATAGGAACCGTTAATGCGAAAAAGACTAAGAAACCATGGATCACGGATGAGATGATTACAAAGATGGTTGAGAGAAGAAAATGGAAGAATGTAAACACAGAGTTAGGAAAAATGAAGTACAAAGGGGAAAAAATAAATTGAGGCGGGCAACAAATAAAGCAATAGAAGCGTGGTGGAAGACGCAGTGCGAGGATATGGAAATTCAGCAGAGGAAGGGTGAAATTGGTGCGCTGTACAGCAAAGTTAAATCTTTATCGGGAAGTAAGAAAGGGAGATCTATGCTAACAGTTAGGGATAAGGCGGGTAAGGTAATAGTTGACGCAGGAAAGATCCAAGAGAGATGGAAGGAGTATATAGAAGAACGTATAGTAAAGAACTTCGACCAACAAAGTTAGACATTGAAAAAGAATATGGCGTAGAGGAAGATAGTTTAGGTCCAGGCATACTAGACAATGAGATAGAAAGGGCATTAAGGGAGATGAAACTAAATAAGCCGAGGGAGTGGATAACATTCCCGTGGAACTTTTAAAATGTTTAGGAAAATGTGGGAGGAAGAGGCTATATGGACCGATTCAAAGTATCTTTGAGGAAGGAATCTGGCCGGAAGACTTTGTGAGATCAGTTTTAATTCCTATTCCGAAAAAGGTTAAATCTACATCATGTGAGGACTACAGGACAATAAATTTGATATCCCACGCAGCTAGTTGTTCTCAGGATAATAAACAAAAGGATAGAGAGTAGGGCAAATGATTCCTTAGGGGATGACCTGTTTGGGTTCAGGAAGGGGAGAGGTACTCGCGATGCCATTGCAGTAATGAGACCACTAATAGAGAGGAATATACAGCCTACAACGCCTGTATGGAACACACATAGTATATCTTGTTCTTGGAGATTACTCTCCAGGTTGAAACTCGGAGTTGAAATGCGCGTAGCCGACCAAAACATGTTATTTTTTGGTAAATTGCTGAACTCTCTTTTTGACATGGATTCCCTCATACGCATCGCCCTGGGAACACTGCATATCAGGACGAAACATGTTTGATTATCAAAATGATGGCTATGATTTTGAATGTTTCATTTTTTTACTCAATTTTGATAAAGTTCCATCACCTCCTCAGAAAATAGCCTAGTCTATTCCAATTTGTTTGCCTTTGTTGGTTATCGTGATTCAATTCATGCTTCCATTTTCCGCTCTCCGCCAGCGCGCTTGCCATCGTAAGTTCTTAGCGCTTGGAACTACGGAGCACGCTGTTTGCTGCTTGTCCGTCCTTAGATCCGACGACGGCGGTCAGTACAATGCGACCGGGTCTTTACACTTGCACTTCCTTCCGAGTGGCGGCCTCTTGGGTTTCCCCTCTCCTCCCGCTGCCTCTTTTATTGGCGTTTTTTCCGGCCTTCCTCCTCTTTCAAACTCACCTCCCACACACACTCTCTCTGCCTCCCTCCCCAGCTCCCCGAGCATCTTCCTGCTTTTCCCCCTCACTCTTCCGGCAGCCCCTGCGGTCCCCTTCTAGGAAGAAACATGTGAGTGCTTGGAATACCTCGGCTTTTATGGCGTGACCAATTCCCTTCTTCAAAAAGACAATTGGGCGACCGACCCTTTCCTCACCAGTGAGCAGTCAATTCGAGGCTTTTTAACTTGAGAGGAGGGAGAGAGGGATCCTTTTTTTCCACTTACTCCCTTTTATTTAAGGACTTCCTCCGTCCCTTTCCTTTTCTCTCTCCGCCTCCGATTTTTGTTTCGGAGGTCTCTCTTCCCTCCCCGGAAACCCTCCGCTGGAATGCCCTCGAGGTTGCAACTCCGGGAGGGAATCCCATCTCGAGTGATAGTATTGGAGTGCCTACACGCGTCCGTGGCTGTCTTGCCTCCCGAATGCGAGTGCCCTTCCCACCCCCGGCATCTCCCGTCGCCGGACCCTTTCTGACGCACTCCCTCATCAATGCCATCGCGGCAGCTCTCTTTGCTTCTTGCCGTGCCGAGAGTCGACAATGGTGCGCGGCGCGTCGATTCGCCCCCTCGGGTGACTTTCTCCGAAGATATCTTGTAATTACACCAGATGCTAGTGCAGCCCATAAATTACGCGCGAGATTCTCAATTGACGTAAGTGGCTGATTCGATAATTTTGGGAGAAAGATGGTAGTTAGTTTTTTTTGTATAATCACCCCTCCAGCCCGTCATCACCCCTAAGGATAGATAGGGTTGGCTTAAAGACAAACTGGAGTCGCATCGTAATGATCCAATCTAAACTGGTATAATCTGCGAATAGCCTGGTTAGGCAGGGACGAGAATGTGTAATCTATCTTTCTACATTGCATTCCTGAAGCATTTCCAATATTAGCTCCGGCGGTAATTTGTTGCGAGTGCAACCTCTCATTCTAAAACCGACTTGATCTCCAAGCAAAAATTTCCCGAGAATTAATCTTTTAATATCTCAGTACATGTTTTTTAACTTGTATTTAATGAAATGATACCTACATAGTTTAAAAATATACATAGGTTCCATTTTAAAATCTATGTTTTGCTAAATCCATTTTCCGGTCTTAAATTCCTCCACTGCATTCCGAATGACTGTAGACAAGTTTTAAAGCACTCATTAGCCATATCGCTTCAGTCATTAATTTGTGGACGCTTGATTTTGGTTACGTTTTTTAAATTTGCATGAAAACATGTAGGTATGTGAGGAAAAGGAGCAATTCACTTTTCCTTTTTCACTAAACGAGAGTTAACGGTTGAATTTTATTCTTACTTTGGGTCTACGATGATTGAATATCTCAGCCCATTGTTCTAATTTATTTTTTAGAAACGCATATGTCAAATAAAGTATTGAAAATAATTAAATGAACTTTCGTGCGACGGTGAGCAAGTTCTCATCCTGATTCGTGTAGGTTTTGGAGCAGCGTACGTGCGTCGTGCCTCGTTGCGAAGTCTCCTTTCGGCCGAGGGTAAAGTCGTTAACACTCTGTGCAGCTTTTAACCCAATCTCGGATCGATTCTTCAATATTTCACGGCTTACTGTGGCAGAAATATTTGTTGAACTTCGATGAAAATATAATCGGCGATCGTAATCTTATATTTTCTGCATCTGTAGCTCATTTTCCCAGTTGTGCAATTTTATCTTTCGGTTAGTGTTATTATTCTGCTGAAACTTTATTTCTCAACTCTTGAGGTTTATGCAGTTCTACGCTTGTTTCATTTAAAATTAGTTATTTAACTTTCATTTGATTAAGCTGTTGCTTTGGCAACAGCCTATGCATACAATGGATAATCTTGTGATTTTGCGCGCCTCGTTTGAATGCACTTATTTTCATCACTCGTCTTCACGTAGTATCGTGGATTGCCGCTCATAATTTCAGCTTATGTTCGTTTTCCAATTCAGCCGCATCCCATTGAAAATCCAAGAGACGGGAATTGGGAGAATTATGAGACTTTGGTGCTGTATAAATCACATATTGTCATTCGAGTTTTGCTGCGGCGGTTAACGATCAATCGCTTTAATCCCACCCATACTTTACCCTAACAAGGCAAGTCATTGATATTTTTGTGATTTAACGGATTATGGGGATTAAATTGGGAGATTCATTGCATTTGTCCGCTTTTGTCAATCCGCGGATATCTATTTAGCTCACGGGAAGCAAAATATAAAATTACATTAATAATCCTCCGAAGCTTTGCCTCTTGATTCGTTATGTTAGAGCTATTTGGTACATAAATTATTGCTTTTTCGGCATATATATATATAGATATATATTTATATTTATATGTATATATATATATATATATTATATATATATATATATATATATATATATATATATATATATATATATATATATATGTGTGTGTGTGTGTGTGTGTGTGTGTGTGTGTGTGTGTGTGTGTATTTATCAGGATTGATAACCCGTGAAATCGAATCGAAAGTAAATTTCGCATGATGTAATAATGATGGCTCTCGAAACAAACTCTCGTTGGTGATTTTATTTATTACAATTTATCAATAAAATGCGCTGGCGCATCATTACACAACATGAATGAGCAAAAAATGAGTTTTTTGCGCATGAAAATATATATTTTAGACATTAAATTGCACCTCAATCGTACGGTTTGTAGTGTACCAACTTCGATTGTAATTTGGCAAGCAAGTTTGCAAAGGAGAAAAAAATCTCTTCGCTTGAGTTGATCTTTATGAAAAAACTCCTTGGTAATTATATCACTCAGGCAGATAATAAAGAGATTAGTTGGTCGAATAGGTTTCAATAAAGTGAACGAGTATTTCTTTTTACCGTTTGTTAAAGAGAGCATTAATTTTCGGTAGGTGACTAAAATTGTAATTTATGAGAACTCAGGAGTCAAAATAAGCGACCCGTTGGCTTCTTATGAAGAAAGGAAAGGTAACGAATCGACTGACATTCATCGTATTCGCAGATTTTGTGAAAGCATTGTGTGACGTCATTTAGCACAGAATGCTGCAGATTCCGAACGTAATAGGACGGTCTGACAATTGCATCGACGCGATGCAAAACCTGCGTAAAGATAAAGCGGGCGTATTTTAATCTGAAATAAACAGTGAAAAGATTATGGTAAAGAAAAGACTAAGCCAGGGGCATGCAATGTCTTCCATTGCATTTTAATTCTACTTCGAGATGCAATTATCAAAATCAAAGGAGAATATTCGCGGGGAAATATATAGTTTTTTGGAGTTTTGCAGATGTCAGACCTGTGTAGTAGGCAGAAAGGGCTCTGAAGAGGTTAAAAATGTAACCAAAAGTCAAAAAATGACAAATGAGGGTGTTTGGCAGAAATGCAAATAAAAAACTCGTAAGGAAAACTGAATGATCGGAAACTGCAAGAATTGCTTAAGTTAAGTCGATTGAGAAGCAGGGTGTACGCTGAAGGACGAAGCAAAGAGGAGTTGGCGGGCTGGCAAAGAAGTGAAGTGAACGAGTGAACTGATATCTCTGTCCCGCCAGAATACACCAAAACCACAGTCATCAATGCGAAGGTAGGTTTTGATAGTTGAGCTCACCTCGTTCTAAGCGCGATGGCAAGTGAAATGCAGGCATGCACAGCAGGAGTCATTTCTCTGAGCTGCCTCTGATTTCTCATGAAGATGATACCCGAACAATCACGCTGCTTTGGTGAAGCTGAAGGTGCCTTGAGGCATCCGCAGGTCAGCAGTCCAGCGCTGCACCCACTGTACTGAATACCTCAGACCCCTTCCCAGTGTATAACGCTGCTTGAGGCGGGGAGCACCAACATCGGAGTGAGGTTCATCCTCAATTCAAACATGTATATATTTGAGGCATGCTCAATTGATGCATGGGCAAAGGAGGAAGGGCTATTTGAAGCACTGGATTTGGGGTGAATGACGGAAATGAACCGGAAACGCCGAGGAACTAAATTTCTACGAATTACAGTACGAAGTGACAAAACCACAAGTGGATTTTGTGAGACAATGAGTTGAAGAATGTGATTGTTTGAAATGGAAGGAGAATGAACGGAGGACCGTAATGAGATTCATGAAATTAATGGAAAGAGATGTGAAAGCAAAGAAATATGAAGAGGGCGATTGAAGAATTGAGCGAAGAACTGCGCCGCGTCAACCCGAAGAGGATGACGACGATGACCTCGGTGGCTGGACATCGTCATCATGGCCCGATATTTTATTTACTCGGGGAAATGATTGTCTGGCTGTAAAATTTCTGTCGCGCAAAAGCTATTCATACTTATTTTATTATTTACTTTTTCCGACCAGAATAATGTTCTTAACGCGCTGAGAACGTTTGCCAACTTGTCCAGAGCAAACCGTTTACCCCCAAGCACTCTTTCCCAGTTAGCCCAAGAACAGACCTCAGTCCTGCATTTTTATTGATCTCAAATGAATGCTTTGATATCCGCCGTGAAAGCCGGGGGGAGGATAAGGGACACGCCAGGGATGTATTGTACACTTTTCCGTCCGCGCTTCTCAATGAATTCGAACCCCTGTCCTCCAGAAAAAGGATAAGACATTCCACTTAATCCCTTTGGGACACGAAGGTGAACCAAAACCATTGCCAGTGAACTCCGGGATCGAAATAAAAAGAGCGCGGCACCTTTCCCTTCCTCTCCCGTTACTCGGACGGGGCAGCAGACAGACTCTTCGGACTGCGTGGCGGCGGCAGGAAGCTCTTCGCGGCGGCCTCCCTTGTTCAACCCTCCGCCGCGCGGCGCCGAGGGCCAGCAGCAACTTGAAGGGGAAGAAGGATATGGGGATCTCCTCCATTGCAAAACCTCTCCCTCTCTGCCTTCACGTTCGCCCCCTCCCCCAATGCTCCTCTACCTTTCTTCCTTCTCCATCTATTTCATCCTCTTCTCCCCCCCCCAACCTCCCTCTCTCCGTGCCTCAATCCTGCCTTTGTGAGCGCACCTTCCTCCGGCCGCCGCCAGCCGATATCCAAGCAGAAAAGAAAACTCTCCTCCCGCTCACCCCGTCTCTTCCTCCTGCCCTCCGTCTTTCCTTCTTGACCCGTCCTCCCGTATGAACCATGCAAATGCAACGATGAAAGGTGAATTAGCAAAATATTCTAAACTAAGGCAATGATGATCATTTGCTGCGTTGTAAAATTTGAAAATATCGTACGTACAAGGTAATGGATGGCTTATCGCACAATGTTGTTTTCGGATATTATTCGTTTCGCGGATGAAAGATGAGATTCCATTATTTTTTCTCGTATAAAAATGCATTAAAGTTTTGTTAGCGAGTTGACCCTTATTCTTTTGAGTTGTAGGTTTCGGCTGGTGTCGGAATATTCGATAGCTCGCCTGGCAGACGAATGTTGCTTTTGAGGGAACTTCGAAAAATTAAATTAAGTCACCCATCAAATATTCGTTCGCAACTAATACTTTGCTTAACCAAGGAAAAATATGGAAAACTATCTAATAAGGATGGACGATGAAAATCATGTGTTTAAGAATCAAATATATGTGTTAAACTAGACAATTTATTCCATGAAATGTACGACGCTTCTTCCCTTCTTGTCTCCAACCCTACAGAAACTTTTTCTCCTCCTGTGCAGCCTCCAGACTCGTTTCGCCCAATCGCCCTTCGGAAACTGCTCTTCCCGCCCCCCCCCCCCAGCGTCGATGCCTCGTAACCGAGACACAACAAGTGTCTCTCTCTCATCCTACTCAGTCCTTTCGGAAGGCTGAACAAAGCAGGCCGTATGGGGGCACTCTGTCAGGAGGTTCGATCCGGTCCCTTGCCGTCTTCCACCTCTTTCCCTCACCCTGATATCTATAGACCAACTTGCAGCTCGCGAGCCACATGCGGCCCCCTGAAGGATTATTTATGGCTCTCGATAAATGTGCCCGAGTTCTTTTTTCATTTTTATGCTATTTAATTATTAAAAAATATTAGCGTTCTGCATGTGTTTCAAACCCTCCCATGGACTACAACCTTGACGATGTGGAAGAACTTGTGCGTTCCAATGATCCCTAGAGCTATGCTGGCAGGAGTAATAATATTTGCTCCTGGAGAAGGAAAAGAATTGCGCTAGGCAAAGAGGCTTTCACAAGGAGAAGGGAGTTGATGACAGGGTCGTTAAGTAAAGATATTAAGAAAAGACTCGTACAAACTTTGATATGGAGCCTAGCTATGTACGGCGTGAAAACGTGGTCATTGAAGCAGGAGGATAGACGTAGACTGGAGGCTTTTGAAATATGGGTGAGGAGAAGAATGGAGGAGGTGAAATGGGCAGAGAAGAAAACAAATGAGGAAGTACTTGGTATGGTGGGCGAAGAGAGGGGTTTGTTGGGAGCAATCCTATTGAGGCAGGAAAAGTGGATGAAGGGGAATTGACCGGCAGTGGGATGTTGAAGACTGTGATAGAGGGGAGAATGTTGGGCAAACGAGGAAAGGGAAGGAACAGGATAGTGATGTTGGACGGGATGAAGGGAGGAAGAAAGTACTCAGAGATGAAGAGGAACCTGATGTAGAGTAGGATGCTGGATATTGAGTGTTGTTAGGAGTCACAAAATATCTATTTGGCAGCTTTGCCCATCCAAAAACCTACCTAAACCGGTAGATTACCTAATAAGGTATAAATATACTAGTATAACCATGCGCAGTCGCTACCTTGTAGGTTAATACTTATTATGTCGAGCCGGCTAGTGGGGGACTTCGATTACAAGCATTCTGGTCTCCTATTTTTCTTGGAAAAAATGACCATTTAAACCTGTCAGTCTTGCA
Organism: Hetaerina americana; assembly: GCF_022747635.1. Taxonomy (NCBI): domain Eukaryota; kingdom Metazoa; phylum Arthropoda; class Insecta; order Odonata; family Calopterygidae; genus Hetaerina; species Hetaerina americana. Next base: position 2,622,426 of record NW_027286863.1, read on the forward strand.
GTTTAACCCTGTAATCATATATTTGTGATCCCTCCGCCCTAAATGCGGAGGTGGGGTTTTTATTATGTTCTTGATGCCATCGGAAAAGGACTTATCTTTAAATGTTTTTAATAAGTTTAATCTAAATTGTAAACGCCGCTGTGTAAGGTAATCCCAGCCTAAATTTTCTAGCAAAGTAGTTACGCCACTGCGTTGGTCATAGCAATGTTTGACAAATCCAGCCCCCCTCCGCCGAACTCGATCCAATTCCGAAATCAAATTTATCTCTTGAGGATCTCATAAACTGGCAGCATACTCTAGGTTGGGCCTATATAGGGCAAGAAAACATCGTGTCTTCACTTTTTCGTCACGTTTACCCAGCACTCTTTTTACAAATCCCATTTTTTTATTAGCATGACCGCATATTTCTCGTATATGCTTTCCCCAGGACACATCGCAAGTAACTGTTACGCCCAAGTATTTAAAGGAATCTACCCTCGCGATTTCTGTTTGTTTCACTTTGTAACTAAATGGGAGGGAAATACTCCCCTTGTAAAACCCCACCAGGAAAGAAAAATGACACAGCCGACGAATTTCAAAGAATCGGAATAGCATATTTTATCGATTTGGAAATATGATTGAACAGGGCTTACAGAAACACCTCACATTGTTTCTGATATTTTGATCTCTTCTGGGTAAGGTGCAGTTTTTGTAAATCTGAGACTTAGTCAGTTAATGTCAGGAAAGATTTGGTGGCCATGTGTCTTGACTGTCGTACGAACTTTAAAGCACGGAAATGTCCATGTATTGCATTGAAAGAGCATCTACCTCTGATAATTTTCGTCTTGGGGTCTCTTTTTGCCTTCATCAGGGTAGCACACGAATCGCTCTTGTAGGATTGCTTTCCATTTGATTAGTTTGGCTTTCGCATCATTTCCCTCAGTTCACTATTTCATTAATGTGGTTCGACACGGAAATACTGCCGAGGTACTTAATCTAAATTATATTCTCTTCCTCCGCGCGGATGTCTCGCTGGAACACTCGCATTATTTTCTTGGCCTCCGAATGATTCGGCCGGATGGTAGCATTATAATTTATACTATAGTTTCCCGTGGCAATATAAGAAAGTGAAGAAAATGGAATATGCTCACGTGTACTGGAAGTGAACGGAAGGTATTTACAGACAGTAGAAGGTATCTGATATCTTCGTTCAGCCAATTTCACTGATTTTTAAGAAATATTTTCTGGGCCTGTGGCATCCCACCCTTTTCTTTAAGTACCAGTTGAAAAGTTCTTTCACCTAAACTGAGTCTAAATCTTTTCACCCCCATCTTCTGCGACTTCAATTCGGATACCAATTCCAGCACGAGTGTTCTATTGTAGTAGCAGTGGACCTTGTGAAATTCTTTGGAAAATGTTATGTAACATGAGACGAATGACTTCCTTAGTTCACATTATTTCAGTTCTCTACGCGCATTGGATCTAAAAGTAATAATAAAATCTCCCTTAAATTTAAGGGAGACTTAAAGTCAAAATCAGCTATCAATAATGACGGGCAATATTTATTTATGCAGCTGCATCTAACCCCGGTGGCGACGTATACATTTTTTCAATGGTATCCCGATCCCTGCTTTGTGGAGGGCACTTTGGGTTAGTATGCCGTCCGAAGGATGGGACCTTAAGCTACGGGCCCCTTGGTGCCCATCGTTGTCAAGAGTAGGCTAATGCCGACGCCGGGTTTCTCTCCTCCCTTCACCCTTTCCTATCCATCCCCTATGGCGCAAAAGACCTAAGCTGTCCGTCGCCTCACCTAAATACTACTACTACTCCATCTCTCCGAATTGTTCGGCAACATTAGGTTGCGCATGCGCGCTTTGTAATTCCTTGTACGTGGAAGTAGGTTAGGCACGAGATGCATTCAAGTGCAACTTAATTTCAGCGCAGGCACAAAAATTTGAACGCATCTCGTGCGAGGGGAATTCTTATTTAAATGGCAATGGAATTCCATGGCCATTAGCCAATAATCAAGGAGCATTTTGGATAATACTCGCGTGAAAACAATCAGGAGTCAGCCATCCGTGTCCGTGTTTCAAAGAGCATTTTGGCCCAGCCCACGGGAAGTGAGCCGTTGGACGGGGATTGGCGGCGGCCTCGGATTGGCCCGCACGTGCCACTCAGGCGTGCGGCAATCCCGAGTACTACGTGGCCGCAATTCGTGCGTTTTGAAGAACACTAACTAAGCAACTCCCACCAGTGGACACTAAGGGGTGTTCATAGTTTTTCCGGACAGAAACTCCCGCGGTGATAAGAGGGTACATGAGCAGTCGGTCGAGGCCCCCTCATTGATTGCCCCAAACAGTTGGGACACTTTGGTCCACGGCTTGAGTTAAAGGCACGCGATCTGGGAAGATAACAATTCAAAATGTGAATAAGAAACTTCAAAATGATGGCAGGGTAACTATGAAATTCTTAAATCCTGTAAAATACTAGCGAAGCATCTATTATTACACATCATACGAGTCGTGTAATTCCACATTTTACGGTCACCTTGAGTAATGATGCGTTTAATAACCGAGAAGGCAAGGCTGCTTGCTTCTGCGGGGATTTTTATTTTCTTTGCCTTATATGGATGCAAACCTGACTGCTGGTGCATACAGGTGCTTAAAATTTCGGCATTGGTATACACTTGGGATAATTATAGAGAGGACTTCCATCTGAAAATTTAATGGAAAAATATGGCTTCATAGCGTGTGCTGTGAAGAGGATTTTAAATTAAAATTTATCAAGACATACAGTACAATTGTAATTAAAATGAACTAAATACGCACTTATTTTGTACATAATTATTCATAGATTTTCTTTAAACGATGACCCAATTTAGTGCTTTCCGCCAGAAAAATCACAGTAGTGAATTTGGTAAATCTACTTTTTAGTGCAACTTAGATGGGCTGCAGAGCCGTGATAATTTTTTTCAGGGAACCTTTATGTGACGTAAATTTTGAAAGATATATTGGAGCAAAATACTCTCCCATTTCTACAATCCGGAAAATTAATTCGTGAAAAATGATTTTGGCCAGAATGTTTCGACATTAGTCCACGAAGGGGCGTATCCAGGATTTCGTCTTCAAGATTTATGTGACTGAAATGATGGATGGTTTAGGAATTTGAGACATATTAAATTTCTCAATGCTTCCGCTGAGGGAGGCAGGGAGCGGGACATAGAAGGGGAGGCCGAGCGTTCTGCCCTATGTGAATAAAGGCGTGAACACAAAAAATGCGCTAAACACTCCATTTTCTGTAAAAAGGCTAAAAGTGGACCCGCTACTTTAATTTGCTTCTACTCGAGACTTTGCTTCTATTCATCCAGTCACCTTCACAGTCCTTGAATGAAACTGATTAATGTCCTCCTGGAAAAACAGTGACCTAGATTGAATTCCAACGCTGTCTTCTTCCCCACAGATGAGGTGGTGTCACGATCGTGTTTTTCAGCAAATGTATCGTATTATGCTTTTTTCGATCCCGCGTGTCCGATATTCCAATTCGAATTCAGGATTCTCTTTCGGGCTGCGAATGAGTGCTGGAATGAGTGCTGCTCTTTTCCCCCCTTCAGTGTCGAGCCACTGTTGGAACATTCCATCGGCAGCCTACGGCTAATTGCCAATAATACCTCCCATGTCGCAGCATCGGTTTTCGCGTCCACGCCATCTTGTTCTGCAGTGGGTTAAAAAATCTCTCCCGTTTTTCGTCGCAAGTTTCCGGATAAGAGCGTCGTCGGATAATCGACTGTACGCCGAGAAGGAATATATTGGTATTGGCAAAATTCGTGTCTGGTGGGCTTCCTTCTACCTTCTCCCAATTAGGAAATTTCCTCCTCTGAACGATATACTTTTTGATGAATTTTTTCCGTAGGTTAATTTCTGAATAATCACGATTACTGAAATGAAATATTATATCCCTCATAGTTGTTTTATGCCACATTATTTCCAGCCAATTATATTCCGGCCGATTTTTCATATTAACTATTCTCTGCCAAGTTTAAAGACGATAATCTTTGTCAGAATTTACTTTATTTGGAGGCACCGTGCTCCATCGACGACAAACTTGAAATGTCAGGCTGAAAAATTGAGCACATTAAATGCTCTCGGCTACTGTTAGAAAAACAAGATAATTAGCGAATTCCATTGACTTTTGTTTTATTTCTCGATGGTTATGAAATGGCATAATTGATGCCAAATCATAAAAACATCGACCCTGTTATTGAAAGGAAACATGCATGCATTCTGAAAGCGAGTAATGAATCAATTTTCCTTGTGCGATGTATATTTCTTCTCGCGTAATGATTTAAAATTTTATTAAATTTAAATAAAGACACGAAGATAATTTTCAGTTAGCCCTATTCACTTATTCACCAGTTTGACTGACTTTGCGATTCTTAGTCAGTGCGAGTACATTTTATATCAATGAAGATGACTCATCAATGACCTTTCAGACAAACTCCTCCGTTCGCGTTTATTGTCTCGGAGTATGTTCCAAGTCTACGCGAAAACATATCTTAACAATACGAATACAATAAAGAAATCGATGGAAAATTATAACGGTTTGGTGGCCAAGCAGATAGTTTACAGTAATGGCCACGGGTAAAAATCCTATTACTGCCATTGGACACTCCCTGCTAGCACCCTCGCTCGGTGTTCCTCTGGGAAACCGCCGAGTGTCGATCTGGTGTCGGTCGCACCCTTATCTATCCTCTATAATCACGGGGTTGAGTAGCAGTGACCCCAACATCACATCAGCCTTGAGGTAAATGAAATTGTTGGATGGGAATATTGGCGTCATTGATAGACAATGGAGTCACGTTTGTCATCCCGAAGCGAGGGGTTAAACGGTCACTCTGTGAGCGCTCCAAGCTCAAACGCGGAAGGAACCGCACAAACGACCGCTAAACAGAAGCGCTATTTATAAATGGGAAAACGAAACATGACTTATAAGTGCCGCTCCTTTCAGTGAGGGTGCTCGCGAATAGTAGTTGTGCGTCGGACCCGTTCTCGTGACGGTCATTGAGACCTAATCCAACTGGGCTGGTTAAAAAGACAGTTACAGTTAAAAGGCACAGTTATCAACCCGAAGTTGAGTCTGGTCGGTGATGGTAGAGTTCACCCGGTGGTAATTCCAACGGCATGTGAACATAACAGGGTGGGGGGCCAGTTTTTTTCCCTGTACCGTCTATGATTAGCCAGAAAGATCTGGTACCCGGAAAATCACTCGCAAGCGATTGTGAAAGCGATGGTGCCCAGAGGCGTCGCCCAAAATCTAACCCGGGCCTTCCGGTCAGTAGCCTAGCTCTCTACCCACCGGACTTAGGCGTCTAACTAAAAAGGTCAAATAAGTGGATATTAACCGTCGATGCACAAATACCCAATAAGAGGATAAGTTTATTGAAATTATTTCTCTGTGTTGGGGAAGAAAAACATGAAGCATCAATTAAGTAGGAGTGTGATGGAGACGCCCAATCGTATGAATCTGATGACCGGATGGATAGGGTTCAGATCCGCGTCTGGGTAACCCCGGCGTCGCCCGATCCGCGTGTGATTTCCCGGGTATCAAATATTCCCGAGAAATCGCAGTGGAAGCAATCGGCCCTCCGATGTCTGTCACGTGAGAATGCCGTACGCCTCGGGACTTGGTGTCGGGTGCTTCCCTCGCCTCGCCCATCAAACCAACCTTCGGGTCGAATGCTGGACGGGCAACACGATCCTCCCTCGCCTGCGGCCAACGCACACCTGAGGACGCGACGAAAGGGATGAGTGGAGGGAGAGGGGTTGACGGCTTCCCCTAGCGTGCCACGCCCTCATCCCCTCTTCTCACCTTGCTCCCCTCCCTCCTGCGTCCGTCTCCCTCGAGAAATTGCCACGAGTGCCTCTCCATCCAATCCCTCCCCCACATTCAACCTCTCCACGCACCTTCCCTTTCGCCCTCCTCCCCTCTTCCACCTCACCTCCTCCCGCGATTTTTGTTCTGCTGTTTTTCTCACATTTTCGGCTGGAGGGGGTACACACACGCGTATGACATTATGGGTTACGAAAACTCTGGTGGATGGGGGAAAGGGCTTCCCCCACCTCTCTTTGATGTGTGTGTATGTATATACATACATATATATATATATATATATATATATATATATATATATATATATATATATATATATATATATATATATATATATATATATATAATGTATAACACTTAGCACTAGTGAAACAAAAACACAGAAACACACAAAAAAGAGACTCACTATTTTTCGAATTTTCGGTGGTCGTGACCACCTTTATCAAGTATGAGAGGGAGAGAACCCGTCAGTTCTGGTCAGTTCTGTCCCTCTCTTCCTTCATAAAGGTGGTAACGACCACCGAAAATTCGAAAAATAGTGAGTCTCTTTTTTGTGTGTTTCTGTGTTTTTGTCTGTGTCCACTAGTGCTAAGTGTTATACATTATTATTCACGTCCGTGGGACTTTCAAAAAGTGTTATATATATATATATATATATGGGTTATATATGTATATATATATTGTTTATCTTCTGACCTGTAAACTCTGCCCGGCCTTTTACATAGGTCAATGTTCCACACCCCTTAACCTTCCCCTGGTCCCCTTCCCTTTCTCTCGCACCCCTCAGCACTCCTATTCCAGCAGTCATTACTTCTATTTCTTCCGATGAAGACGGAGCTGAATTCCGTCGAAATGATCAAGAAATAACGTGTGAGTGATCTTTTTATATGTTCTTATACATATAAATATAAAACAAAGGCTATGCGATTTTCTAGAAAGAAATAGGCTAAGCTAAACATTAAAATAGGAGGGCAAAAACTAGAGCAGGTAGAACAGTTTACGTATCTCAGTAGTGTTTCGGACCAACATGGTCAAAGTAATAGGGACGTAAGGAGAAGAATTGCGCTAGGCAAAGAGGCTTTCACAAGGAGGAGGGAGTTGATGACAGGGACGTTGAGTAGGAATATTAAGAAAAGATTCGTAAAAACTTTGATATGGGGCGTAGCTATGCACGGCGTGGAAACGTGGTCATTGAAGCAGGAGGATAGACGTAGACTGGAGGCTTTTGAAATATGGGTGTGGAGAAGAATGGAGAAATGGGCAGAGAAGAAAACAAATGAGGAAGTACTTGGTATGGTGGGTGAAGAGAGGGGTTTGTTGGGAGCAATCCTATGGAGGCAGGAAAAGTGGATGAAGGGGAATTGGCCGGCAGTGGGATGTTGAAGACTGTGATAGAGGGGAGAATATTGGGCAAACGAGGAAAGGGAAGGAACAGGATAGTGATGTTGGACGGGATGAAGGGGGGAAGAAGGAACTCATAGATGAAGAGGGACCTGAGGTAGAGTAGGATGTTGTGTTTTGTTAGGAGTCACAAAATATTTATTTAGCTGTGTCCATCCAAAAGTTACCTTAACTGGTAGATTACCTAATGATAATAATTATATATATATATATATATATATATATATATATATATATATATATATTATATATATATATATATATATATATATATATATATATATATGTATACACACACACACACGTCACGTGAACTCTGGCGGATGGTGGAGAGAGGGCTGCCCCCACTCATTCCGTTTTACCTTTTCCATCTCTTGAAGTTAGTGCTGAAAAACTTTTATTTCCATTCCTTCCAGCCGCTGCTCGTTTCGCCTGTTTGTATTTTCGTTTGAGGCGTGTGTTGAATCGTGCATGGAGTGCTTGGTAATCCCGCAACGTTGGGTTATTCACTCATAAATTACCCCCGAGCTTGTTGCTTCTAAATCTGCTTGGGAAAAAGTATAAAGTCGCATTAGGGCTTTTCGCCCTTCTAGCTACTGAAGTCGTTTCCAGTCGATAGAGTCTAATGAAATAGAATTATTCGAGACTTCGACTTCAGTTTTATGCCAAAGAAATCATCAAATGACCTCAATGTTATTGGTTGAGTCCATATTGCTTTTTCAAATTTCATTCGAGTACGTGCCATAAAAATTACGCACAGTGACGGTCTACTTCGAAATATGGATTATAGGTATTTTTCTATTTGTTTATTTTCTTAGCGCGGTTACGAGTCTACTTCACTGGTCGATTCGGTTTTATGGGAAAATTACATGATCGTTTTTTTCATTTATATTGGACAACGACTCAGTAATTGCTTGAGATTAAAGGTCGTCTATCAAAGGGTGCTTTAACTAACTACGTGTCGACCTATGTTTAGCTGTAAATCGATGGTTGCTTTTACATTTAAATGATCCTTTTGGTTATGTTCTGAAGAATGGATGAGGCCTGCATTTTTGCATCGACCATAAGCCGGTCGAGTTGGCCTAATTTCCCTTGCATGTTACTCCATATAACTACGTCGTAAGATTGCATATTATTGACACGCAGTGCGCTTGATGTAGGTTTTCCTATATGGAATACCTGATGTGTCGTATGACCATAGCTGCGGAAAGTCTTTAAAGCTACTGCATTACTCCTGCATTGCCTATGGCATTCGCCGATGGAATCATGAGGCATTGCTCCTTAACGTGCCGAACGCTTCCGATATTTCTTTAAGGATTTCATTTCAGTCGAAACTTGCTGGTGGCATCAATCGCTTGGCTTTGGCCCAATTACACGCCTGCGTGGGCATTCACTTAGTGTAACCAGCGTCGTTGTCACGAGACACTTGCGACAATGCTTTTCTACAGATTCAACAAGAATGGAATCACCTAATTATGTATTTTATTTAAAATTTATTACATTTTACATTTATTATAATCTCTTATTTTCAACTTTAAACGAGTGTTGTTTTTTCCTCACAAAAATTGTATTTATGATAGCTAAGCTAGACCTAGGTTTCATAGATGACCCAGTCCATCCGATAATTTAGATATTCCAATATCTTCTGTTTATCCTTCTATGACCTTCCGCGATCTTCTGGTCATCATTCTACTACCACCTTCGACCTGTCTCATCGAGTGGTGATGATGTACATCTTCGACAAAAGCTGGATCGTGTTTGAACAAGAAACATTTTATGTGGAATAACGAAGCTAGTCTTTTACAATCAAATATGAAAGACTTAAGAAAATTAACCTAATTTAGAATCATCCTTTTCACTGGACATCATTCATAACTTGGATTTTGGAGAGTGACGGCTCGATCGTAATGTTATATTTTCGTATAATGGTGTTGAAAGGCCGAGTATGGATAGGCCATATATGAGAATTATCGAATTATTCATGAGATGGCCTTGATTTAAAAGTATAGATTGAAGTCAAATTCTCCGATTGGAAATGCTTTATGGATTGTTTAACTGATAGGAAAACAGATCATTATCACCAACACGTTAATCAATCCGGATGTTGGTATTCACAGGTGAGGGCAGATTTAATCCGAATCAAGTCTTAAGGCGTGTAACTGTCTCATAATAATTTGATGGTTGGGATTCGGAAGTTCGAGTAACCGGAATCGAAGTGCCATCACTTGGATTTTGGATGTGGTTGTTCAAAAGCGTCGCCAGGAAGTTGAACTTAGACATTACTTCGATCAGTCGGACTCCGGACCAATTAGGCTATCACGACGTCCCGAGATGAGGAAGCATCAATATTAATTGGAAAATTCATTCAAATTTAACTTGTCAATTTGTTAATTATAATAATGAAAAATGCAATTAATTTCGGTGGAATTGTCAGGTTTTAAGCAAAAATCTAAAATTATTGTCATGGAAAATCGTGGAAATGCTCAAAATTTGCCTTATTAGAGTAAAATGACCTGACACTTCATTTCTGTGGCTGTTAATGTGCAGACAATCTAATCGTGATTGCCAGAGCATTGAAACATTGGAAAATGGAATATTTGATTGTGAAAATTGTATAATTATCACAAGCCATGCTGTAGTGCATATATTTAAGACTAAAACTAGGCAAATCTTCCCTTCGAAGCTAGCCAAACTTTTTTTGCATTAACCTCCGAACTTTCGCGGGTAATACTGAAGAATACGTGGGCTAGCCGTAATTTAAAACAACTTCATTTGATGGGTTTTACGCAAATAAAATGAAAAAGTGAAAGAATTGGTATTATTTCCTGTCGCATGGTAAGGAAGCGGCTTGCAGCAAATATAAGGGACTGCATTTTATGCTTCATCTCAATCTTCTAGTCATTATTTATTTTATATTTATAATTTTTTGGCTCCTTCCAATAAAATCTCACCTTCATTCTGTTAGATGCCATTGCGAAAATCGTCATCACTCACCTATCATTATTGGTTGAGTTCGAGGCGATCCATTCGTCCGACTTCCCTGACATCTATCCTCATGGGCTAGAATCTCGAAATTTTTAAATTTGACAAATCGAGATATTAAATATTGAAATATTGGATGGCGGAATATTTTAACTTTGAAATATTTCAATCGAGAAGGTTTCATCGCGTATGTTATTAAATATCTAAATTTTACAAAATAAGTGGCCGTGACCTGTTTCCTGTCGGCATAATCACTTGGGGTTTCCTGTTGCTGTATCCCATTGAAAAGCGTTCAAAAGATCCATACAAACGTATACGACATTGAAAATACAAAAAAAAGTTTACAAATGAAAGAATACTCGATACACTCACGTGAATGGGTAAATATGCATTTGAATGATAATAAAGGAATGTATGCATATAAAAAAATGAAAAATGTGTGTTTATTAGACTTACGTAGTCTCCCACGTGGTCTGATGGATCCGCAGCAAAGTTGGCACAAGTAATCTTCATTATCAAACCTAGAATAATTTCTTTTTAATTTAATTTAAATTTTCGACTAGCTACACTTAAAATACCACAATTACTTTTTTCAACATAGTCACTGTCCTGCGCTTCTCGTGAAGAATATTTGCTCTTTTTTTCCCCATGGTTCATGTACAATGTAGCGTGCCCTATATCTTTCTAAGAAAGTGACCGGAAGAGGTGTTAATTTTTATATATTTTTTGCATTGATGTAAAATTATGTTTGAGGAAATATCGAATGCGTTAAAATTAAAGTGAGTACTAAGAGAGAGCTGATATAAACTCTTCAATCACTCGCAGTGAATTCAGACTGCAGCTAATCCACGCGGAAATCTATACCAAACGCTTTTATTGGCAATTATTTTCAAAAATCAAGCATCTTCAAGGACTCACTTGGTGCTTCTCTGTTGCTTCCACATTCCGTATTAGTAACATTACCGCAAGTTTAAATTGTGGCAGTACAGAAAGCACTTTTACTTATAGATGCACAAACTTGCACACACGCATTCATAGCATTGGTATTCTCCATTTCCACATTCTTCCTTCCCCCTCTTCCTTACCGGCGCTGTTCCTTCTTGTGAGCGAGTGGATTACTCCTCCGTGGCCTCCGTTTACGTACATCAGTTCCAGGAGAGACCGGACGCGGCGCCGCAGTCATTCCGTTGTGCAGCAGGGGAATATGGGGCAGTTGGGGGGCAATATGAGAGAAATGGGCTCGTCTGTTTATCGAGGCAACATTTTCATTCATTTTCAGACCATTCGAAAATCGAAGCGCTGCCGTCGATTCGTGCGCCCCCGGGGCGAAGTCTCCTCCCCCCTCCATTTGCGTGAAAGGGTCCGATTCTCCTGGCTATTTGTGTTTGTGACGATTGAGAAACGTGACTTATGGCGTAAATTTAGCAATACAATGTTCCAATCCAAACTGCCTCTGGGGAAATTCAGGTTGTGCCTTGCGTCCTCTTTACGTATCTCGTTTCTGCGGGTTGTTCCCTATTTCTGATTTTGCATTAAGTCAAGACTCCAGCAACCGCGGACCATTCACTCTACCTGTCACTTTTTAGCATTTAAAAGCGAATGCAAAGAGTCGAGCGAATGAATGTATTCACTCCTTTTAGCCACTCACTCGGTCTTACTGGATGAAATCACCCCGGCCGGCATTTCATCTGGAATCGAAATACTTTACTTAGTACTTTAGTACCACAATTAATATCTTCAAAGAGGAGACCAAACATCTGAAAGGCGAGCCTAATCTGCAGAACTTCACATGCGCTATGAAATTTGACATTTCTATAGAAAAAGTGTCCATTTCTGTGAAATTTTTCATATTAGGGTCTAAGGCTCATTTATTCATCGATAATGGTTGACAAATAACTGACCAGTTTCTAATCAAACGGGAGTATTTTTGGACAAGTGAAGTAATTAAGAATGCATTAGAGATTGCGTCGATATGAAAATATTTTCATTGTGAATAGGGACTCAGAGGAGGCTGCAGTTTGCCGCCCTCCATCATTCACACCGTTGCGGCCGCGCGCTCCCCACACCTGTCCCTCACTTGGACGAAGAGAGTGAGCAGCGCAGCGCCCGTATTTTTTTGTTCTGCATTCGGAAGTATGCAAAATATTTTCGATCAAATTTATCACGAATTGTCATGACCGTTGTCGTTATATTCTACCAATGAAACCACGCTCGACTTGTGGGCTGGGTGGGGTAGAAGACAGCATACTTAGGGAGCAGGAAAAAATGTGCTCGGCCTTCATTTTGCGAGGAAAACAAGGCTCTCATAATATATTGTTTACATTATAAATAATGTAATAATCTAAATATGCCCTATTATATTCATGCCCAGATTAGCGAAAAAACAGTACTCGAGAGGATGCGATTTACATGAAATAAAACAATGTAAATTTGGTATACGCAAGGGGATAGTTCATTGGTGAAGTTTGATGGATAAACTGTTGCTTTCATTGAACGAAAAAGAACTTAGAACAAATAAGAATCCAGGAAAAATTATTTACATCTTTCTTGAACGTCGCCCGATCATTAAAATCAAGTTTATAAGATTAAAAAATACATTCTTGAGCATCTCGAAAGAGGTTTTTCAGAAACTAAAATTTAACGAGAGCTACTGTTCTCATTTGTATTTGTCGAGTGATCAATGCCCGAGAAAGACTTTTCCATTATTTTTCTACAATAATACTACATTATAACGAAGAGTTTCTTTGCAAAGCATTTGGTAATCGTTAATGAAGTAAGTGATCCGCATGCCGATTTTTTTCGTAGAACTTTTCGGAACAGCTAAACTGCCAACTCTCAGGTTGAGCTCCTGGTGATGAATATCCTCTCATGGAAGAATGCCTCCGCTGAAGTGATCCATACGCATGCTGGGAATTGAAAGGAAAAAGGCGAAGGAAAAAAGGGCTTTGGTCGGGAAAAAACAGCGAAGAGCGCACAAAATCTTGACAAGACCCTCGTCACGCATCTTGCGCACGACGTTATTGTTTTAATTTATTTTTTCCCCACGAAATGTTTTAGTTTTTTGGGAAACCGTTCTCATAAAAACGTTATATGCCGCAGATTGGCATTAAATGCTGCAGGCTGTGCATCTGGCTTCGAGTCAATGCATAAAATAATTCACCAAAAAAGTTATTGATCTCACTACTGATCACTTTGGTGAGGGTGGCTGGGACCACAACGATATATTAAGTTATCCAGTTAGTCGTTTTTCCTAGTGACGTCAATATTTGTATGTGTATTTTGTCCACGTAACGTAATCAATCCCTGCTTTCTCTTATAATGGCAAAAAAACATTTAAATACACAAAAAAGAACATTCATAACCGTCTTTTTCTAAGAACGGGAGAGGACTCGGTATGGAACAATAAGGATTATTCGAATACCTACATTCAAATTTCTCGCTAATATTCTGCTCCCCGGTTGGTTGATGGTGAAACAAGAACCTGTTTAAATTTATAAAGGCTGATACTAGTAATAGAATATAATGAAAGTTGATCCTGATCAAATTTTAATATTTCAGATGAAATATTCCAAAGGAACTGCGGGAGATGCCGCAACAGTAACTTTTAACGCACATTTAATGCACATTAGCGGATGACTCCGTTAAAAGTTACTGTTGCGGCATCTCCCGCAGTTTCTTTGGAATTCGTCAAAGGTTAAAAACCATAAGTGTTTAAAGTTGGCTTTAACCTCGTGGACTGTGGCGCGTCGCGCACGACTACGAATGCCTGTGACATTGTATGTACGGTATTTCGTCACAACATCTTGTTCCTATAAAAGCCCCAAAATTTCAGATGAAATATTAAAATTAATTAAATGTTAAAAAAAAGAAGTCTCAATGAAATGTCATAATGTGATACATCGATATGGCAACTATTCCGCCATAGGGTGAAATAAGAGATTGGTTTTCATCAATTTTTCTAGTAATCTTCGCTTTTTTTTCAACTTCATCGCTTACGTCGAGAGTTGGCTGGAACGAGAAACTTATTCAAAAGAACGGCATTAAATTACTTCAATCATAAATCATTGTGATATGCTGCATTATTTCACAGAATTTCTGGTTTCTCTCGGAGGACTCATCTGCGGAGCACAGATATGCCCTGGAACATTCCGCGTGCATTCATGCAATTCTTTAGTTTTCTCCGATGAAGGAATGAATCGGGCATAGACATTTAGTGCAAACTTTCCGCGTTGTTTTTCTATGCAACCGATCCAATTTCACGACGTATATCCACAATAGTTTCGCCTTCAATTTTCAATCCATGTCACCCAATTCCAATTATGGTCAGCAGCGCGCTCTTTGTCGCCCAACGAAGCTTTCATCGCCTTTAAATCTGGCACGCTTGCTTTCTTCACTTTAGTGTTTATTTTTGGACGCCATGATAAAACCGCATCGGGGTTTTCCTATTGGTTGAGAAATTTGAAATGAGTTGTTGATTTACGCAAGGTTTGCCTGATGGTCTTCTAACTTTTTAATGTCCCAGTAATATGCCTCGGATTCCCCTTAATTTTCTTGTGGTCATCAAAACCTTCAGACTTTAGCAGTTAGTAAAGCCAGCCACTGGGTCTATGAATGAGATTCATGATTCCACGAAATAAAATATTTTTCATTCCAAATTCATAGCAGTAGAAGTAAAAAAAATGCTTCAAGCTGAAAGTGTAATTATGAGAACCAATACGTATGTTTTGACACGTGTGCCGATATCAATGCGTATGCATCAATACTATTCCGGTCAAGGCGGATGATTTTTACTTTGTGAAAATTCTGCTTTTTAATGCATATTAGCGGATGATTCCGATCAAAGTTGCTGTCGCGATATTTCCCATAGTGCTTGAACTTGTCTGACGTACGTGTTGGCCTAATGCTATGCTTCTGATGAATCATGGAGATCTCTCGATTTTATTCATAATATTTCTTACCCAAGTCGTGAGTTTTGAACATTTCAGCAAGAAATGGAAGGTAATTAATGTACAAAATCGTAATAGTATCGCTCCATTACCCAAGAGTAATTCAAAGTGAACGTTCTTGACGAAATGCGAAATATATGCTACATCGCCAAATCGTTTCGGGAGAGAAGGTGAATGTGCTATGAGAACATGACAAATTCAGCTGTGGGAGCGAGAATTGTACCTCAGTAACCATTTTAAGTTTATATTGACGTGCGTTTCACTTTCGGAATGGGCGGTGTCTATTTAAACGCAACTGGATTTTGCGGAGTGTCTGCCGGGGGCGCGAGGCCAAGTGAGAGAGGCCTTCTCATCATGCGTATAATGACGACGTGGTAATTATTTCGCTTCCTGCTTGAAAACCGTGATGAAGCGATCAATGCCCAAATATGAGTGCAATAGAAGAAGAAGCTTCCAAGATATAAGGAGATTGAATGGCCGTTGAATTATTGCACGTGCGTTACAGGTAGTATATTATTCCGAATCACCGACTAAAGTTTGAGAAGCAAGGCAAGCGAATAGTTTTTGCAAATCGGAATGTGAGTGGGAAAGCGTGCGAAACGCGCCACACCACTTAAAACGGAGATCGTCAAAACGAAGGAACACGGACGGACGTGTTCAGGTGGTAATTATATATTTGTCTTCCGGGGTTCTGAGAATTCATTTGTTGGAGCAGATTGGCTTTAGATGTCGAACAGAAATGCATTTCCAAAAGAGCAGGGCGGATGTCCTCGAAATACGAAAAAAGCAGGATGCTCAACTCCGAAGGGAGCGAGGACGCGGACGGCCTTAAACTTGGGGAGACCCCGAGGCACATTCTTACTTGTAACGACAGGCAGGGATGAAATGAGGCGTGGAGCTAGTGAGGATTCAATTATAAAAAATACATGACGAAGAGGAGTGAATTGATGGCAGAGACTCATAATTAAAGGGTTATTGGTAATGACTCTGGTATTGATGACACGTGGCTCGGTCACTTGGTCATTGAGGGCCGACTGGAGGCCTTTGAGGGGTGGACATGGGAATACGCGGAGAAATTATTGCGGCGGGGAGAAAGATGAGCGAGGAAGTGTTTAGTTTTCTGAAGGTATTCGTGGAAGGTAAGAGAAAGGGGACGGAGGAAATGTTGAGAGGAAGGCTGTTATAGAAGGAAGAACGCTGTGCAAGTTGGGAAGAAGGAAAGGAAGCAGGGCGCACATTGAGCCGTGCTTTGGAAGGGAAAAGGTGTGAGGAACTAAAGAAATGATTTGTGATGTGAATCGGGATATCTATGAGGTTTTGAAGTGATTTCGAAGTTCGCGGCGAAATCTTAAAGTTTTCATGGACCGTCTGTTCGATTTATGAATCTGTTCGGTAGACTTTAAAATCATAATTTAAATATCAAGGCCTTTGCAGTGTCTTCATTAGTAATTTTTCTAATTTCTGCGCTGCCCCTGATATCGCCCATGACCAAACTTTATCGCCTGAAATTTTATAATTTACGAAAGTGTGAGCGTCAAGCAATTTAGTAGTGAACTATATTTAGAGATGGCCATTTAAACTGCTGCCGGCTGTCGTGAGGTAGTTTTTTTGGAGCTCTTCAATGATCTACCCTCTTTAACAAAGGACATTCTTACGAATTAAAGTAAAAAAATATTAGCCCGAATAATTCTGTACAAAGCGAAAACTATTTCAGTTTAATATTAGTGTTTTTAAGGACCTCTTATTGTGGTCAAAGGGTACTGTCATTCTAGGAAGGTTTTCATCCACCAATTATAGCATCACTTGGTATGCTGCTGTCATTGGCCATTGAAAACCTTCCGAGAAATAGCATATGTTATTTCTCGGAAGGTTTTCAATATTATAAAATGCGCAAAGCAACGGAAAAATCTTCGCTATCAATCTTTGGGCTCACTGATACTTAATGTAAAAGCCTCCTTTCACGTTGTTAATCGTTGAATTATCAATTTTATAATTTAAAAAACAAAGTATTTGAAAAAAACGGATTATGACGTTTTCAGTAAGTACAATAATCTGCGATCCCTAGCGTGGATCAGGCATTTCCCCAGCGAATGAGTTCAGGTAGCGTTCGAATGCGAATTCATTCGATGGAACGCGAGCTGACGAATTCCGCCGGCGACAAAAAGCCGTCCAGCTCCCGAATGCGGGATAGGCGCAGGCTTGCCCCCCCCCCCCCCGCCTGGCCCCCCGGGCTTGACCCGGTCAATCCAGATTCTGAGCTCCTGTCCGTGTGGTTTTTGGCGTGGAGGACTCTTGAAGTTCCCAATGTTGGCTTTCTGGCGTGCTCTGATTCTATTTGCTTCTCCTGTGTTTGCATTCCCGATGGATGCCACGGTCGGCTTAGCCTCACCGATACAAAACCAATTTTTTTGATGTTTGCTTTCGGGCGTCGAAATGCCTCTCCCATCATCCCCTTCCCTTCCGCCTTGTCCACGAGCCTTTTCTCCACGACCCAAACGACACAGTTTACTCTCAAGTGGAAGAGGAGCGATACAAACCCCCCAGCCTCGATGAGTTCAAGTCGCAAGCGCTAAAACATTATCCTCTATGCTCTAGTGCGGCAATGAATTAGTTCAATTTTATCCAATTTGTGTGATATTAATTGAGAGATGGTGTAGATATGTGAGGCACACACTGTAATAGTACTGGGTGACAAACGTTCCAAAGAACACAAATCATCTCACAATTTTTATTTGTTTTCCTTGCCATAACATTAGAAAAAAGAATGTGGAGATAATGAGATCTGGGTTGAAGGTATCTTTTCGATGAGTCATCGATAGCAAAATATATTTATACACACATCAAAAGCTCTCACATTTGATGGGTCTTTGAAATTAATATATTGAACACATCCATCGGAAGATAAATGTTCATTATTAACATTGAACTCTTTTGTCAGATAACCTGAGCACTACTGTGGGAGCAAATCGTTGTTATCCCTACGTAACCGTGCAATTCCATATTAAATTAATATACGCGCAGTCTCTTTTCCATATCCCTGTGCTGAAAACGAACTCCAAAACGTACCGATGTCATTCAGCAAAATTGCCAATGCATGTTGAATGATGTGACCAAGGAATTGATTTCATATATACACGGCTATATACATATACGCGGCTAATTTTGCCAATCCAGCAACGGAAAACCAATGTCATTATTATCAAATAAACCCAAATGCATTCATACAACCATTGACGCGATTATTTCACTTCGTCGCCATTAAAATTACCATCTGAGTAGAATAAATAATAAAATTCTTTTAATCTTAGGACATTTTTGGGGACACTATGTGGGGGTGTCTCCTTTGCAAACCATGATTGTTTTTTAGACTGCAATGTCAGTCCTTCTTACATCGTTTGCTCCCAAATAGTGCGATATTAGTATTTGTTGTAAATTGTTTTGCCTAACGATTGTGCGAGCATTATCCATCGTCCTTTATAGAAATCACATACTTCCTTTGATTATTTCAATGGCTGACTACTGTAACGTGTTTTATCGAAGATTTTCATTTGAATCAATGACCCAATGGGCATTGCATCCGACGCATTCTCATAAGCAAAGAGCAACGCCCTGGGGAGATAGATTTCACTCCTAAGAGGCCTAAGTGGTTTGACGTAGCGAATGCTGCTTTCTCGCCATAGGTCGCTTATCTGAACGGTACTTGTTTTTATCAAGTGACCGATAGTTATGGCTTTGGTCACGTCTGTTTCATTTGGGCCAAAATGGACGCGTGTCCTCACTCCCCGCTATTTTAAAAACACAATGGCTGGAAAATAAAATGATTCATTTCCCGTCCGAATGATTTTCAGCTTTCGATATGCATTTCAGCAAAATGGGACACTGAAATAAATTAATATTTTTCGTATTTGAGCGCTGTTATTCCAAATACCAATAGCGCGGCAGCTTCCAAATCACCTCTACGGGCATGATGAGGACACATCCATGTCAAATGAATTAATCCATTTGAAACTCTTCATTTATGTGACAAAGGAGACATGATTTCAATGACAGAAGCATCAAAATTGTGGATATTTCACGGATGATTCGACGTGAGCGCACTCACTCATTGATTTCACTTGGATTGTTTATCCTTCGTGAGCAAAATTGGCGCAAAATTGTACTCGCTTCTAATGAAATTGCCTGGTGGATTCGCAACCCGTTTAGTCCATCATTTGTGGGAAAGGCGTAAAGGACGGGATGAAGGAAGTACACCGAGATGAAGATGGACCTGCTGTAGAGTAGGATGTTGGAAAATTTCCAAGAAACGGCGGGAGATGCCGCAACAGTAACTTTTAACGGAGTCATCCGCTAATATGCATTTCAATGCAATAACTTCAGAGTGTAAAAATCATTCGCCGTGACCGGGATTCGAACCCGGACCCCTCGATGTCCGACCGAGTGCTTTGGCCAGTTAAGCTATCTAGGCGTCCTATTAAACTCTGTCATTTTGGATCCCTTGGACATTGAGGGGTCCGGGTTCGAATCCCGGTCACGACGAATGATTTTTACACTCTGAATTTATTGCATTAGGATGTTGGGTTGTGTTTCGTTCGGAGATATTTATTTGGTAGTTGTGTCCATCCAAAACCTGCCTTAAACGGTGGATTACCTAATAATAATTATGTTTTATAACAATTTTCTTGCGTTAAGTTACGCTGTTTCGTATTTCCACGTAATCTAACGTGTTTCTTAATCAATGGTTACTTAATTTCTGTAACCATTCCGTCTATCGTCGTCCGATCATATTTCCCGTTAAACTTGCTTAAATCCAGTCCTTCAACTTTTTCATTGCCTACATATTTATGCATTCATGAATGAGAAATGTGAAGAAAACTTAGAAACCTATCAAATAAATTGTTTGCTTCATTGTAATCTTCATTAGCTGCCTCGTATTAATTCAGGCAGTGTGCCATTCTTATTTTGGAGTACAAATAACGTTTCCTCCTCATACAAATGGAATTGTACAGTGTAATGGACTATCATTCATTGAACTAGACAGAAACTCTTTAGGCATCTAAGGCAGTAGGAAATGAAAATCATTCAGCAGGTGGCTGTCCTAATGACCAAACTCAATAACCCTTATCGTGCTTGCAATTGCAGTGTTTGGATTAATCACGAATTATCCTTTTCAAGAGATAATGAATATATCCTCAACGCCACGATCACGATTCAGGCCCAATCTGACGAAACGAGTGAATATTTTGCGTTGGCATTTCGCAGTCTGCCGATTCATTCGTGTCCATAGTCTTTCATCGCGACGCCGAGTTATGCATTGTACCGGCAGCGCCTTCCGTGATTCAGTGTGCGAATTGGAAATACGTGACTTGTCTCTTTCATGAGGCGTCCATCGAGCGTCAAATCATTTCACAACACCGCTGCTGTTTTCGTTTTATTTCGCGACCCTAACGAGGAAGTGCGCGCATGCAAAAACAGTTTCAAATTCCCTCGCATCGCTCGCATATCCGATGGTAAATGAATCACGTTCGGTGATTATGAGAATAGAGAAATATGCGTGTGCATGCGTAGTACTTGCGTGTGCATATGTGCGCGTGGTCGCTTCGAGCGATCGAGTCAGCCTGATAAATGCGTCGTCATCGGCCCTTCGTGCCCACGCTCCTCTCTCCCTCTCTCTCTGTCTCTCCCTCTCTCTCTCTGTCTCTCTCGGGAGGGCATTCGACAAGACGAGGTCAACCAACGCGACGACGGGTCAACCGACAGACGCGACTCACTCACTTCCTGCCTGTCGCCTTGCCTTTTGCATTTCTCCTCAACCTTGGGTGTACAATTAGAATGAACACTGCCGACGCCGTGGCTGGGGGTAGGCCCATCAGGATGAGCAGATGAAACTTGCAGACCGTAGTCAATAATACATTTATCCGCGAGCATTTTGACCACGCATTTACTTTCGAGGTTTTTGTCTGCAAAAAGACATTTAAATGGCAGCTTGGGTCAATTGGCAAATTATTCTGTTAACTGAATATTCAAAGGAAGGATATGATCATTAAATGAATGGTGTAGTGAAATTAAAAATACATCGGGCCATAAAATAACGAGGGGCTCTCGGTTATATTTGCCATATCACTTCGTGTTGATTCATGAGGGGATTTAAGTTTTGTATCTTCGGCGTTGATTGGTTTTCTGGATTATTTCCTTCAAATAATGGAGTATGATAGCTTGCATCGCAGCTTCCGTGAAAATGGCAGTTGAACTTCAGCGTAACCATCGTTAAGAAATATTTATTTTCCCTAAGACCAGTGTCTTCTCTCTTATTGCTCAAGCTGTCGGAAGTTCCATAGATTTTTCATATTTGAATATGTAACTTATAATTGGGACAGTTCCTCAATATTTAGTTCTTCAAATGCTTTATTTTTTGGGATTTTTGGGTTGGAGTTATTTTTTTCGAGTTAAATAAAATTGCTTTGACATTAGGGCTTAGGAATAATGCCATTTATCCAGGAAACAAAATGTACTCTTCGTTTTCCAGCGGCCATGAATTTTCTTCATTCGAAGGTGCTAATATCGGACTTTTCAACAGTTCATCTAAGCAGGATTTTCGTCGAATTGTGTGAACTCATTTTCATTTAGGAAGCAGAGGCACAAAGATTACTTTTCACTCTTTCTTTTCATAATCCCTAGTTTCCTAGTTTCTTGAAAGCAGTCTCCTATTTTCATAGCTCATTCACGAATCCGAAGTTCTCGCTGAGAGGGCGTCTATAAACTTTTATTTTTATTTAGTTCTCCCTTTTTCAAAGATGTCGGTGATAACACTGCTACCTTTTGGATTGAAACCGAGACAATGATTTTCAATTTATTTTGATGCTTTCAATTAAATTTAGTTTTCAAAATCGCCATTACTTTATTTTCGTAGCACTTTTAATTGCGAAGTTTTTCCCAATGATCTCGGGGAATCGTTTGCAGATATAAATTCACATTAAACCCATAACTGTGGTAAACCAAAACTTTTCAAAATATTATGCTAAAAACATTATTCCAAGATTGCAAGATGCAGAATGTTAAACCTTAAAATGAACTTTCAAATGAGAAAAGTTGCGCGTAATTTGTACTTGGGAAATTTAATGATCATTAAATCGTTATAATTTATAACAGGAATTCTTCGTTTTGAATTGATAAACTTGATGAACTTTGAAGAATGTGAGCCCTGGAACTATTTTCCTCTCATTTCTTTCGATGAGCTCCGCGTGCCCCGGTATGAATATTTATTTATTTATTTGACAACCAGCATTACAAGTAGGCGATAGCCTGGTGGTAATGTTCTTGATTACGAGTCACAAACCACTTAATCCATTCATTACACATTACACACATACAAGGAAGTACATACGGGTTTATCACGTACATTTCTCACTCACACGTTACAGTTAATTATTTTAAGGAGAGCATACACCTCGTTTTAAATTTATTTAATGAAAAAGGGAAGGACTTAAAGATATCCTCAGGTAACTCATTCCATTCTTTTATTCCACGATTGAGGAAGGAGTTTTTTTAATATTTGTTTTGTGCCCTCTATGTTTAATTTTGAACCGATGGTCCTTCCGCCCAATGTAATTAGGTTTGTCTATTCTTTCTGAGAGCTCCTCCCACCCCTTCTCTTTATTTACTATCTTGAACATCCCACATAACCCATTCAGCTTCCTTCTGAGTCAGAGCGGTGTCCATCCTAGTGACTCTAACATTTCTGTCACACTATCTGTCCTGTTATGTCCACCTAGAGTGTACCTAGGTCCCTTTCCCTGTACTTTCTCATGCTTATTTATGTGCACCTTTACCATAGGGTCCCTTATTGCTGTTGCGTACTCCATTATTGGTCTTACAACTGAAGTGTATGCTAATTCTTTGGTGGATTTGTTGCTCCCCCTAAGGTTCCTCATGACCCAGTCCAGAGTTTTACAAGCCTTACCTGCCACCTTATCTATATGATGTCCCCATTCTAAGTTAGCTATGAGATAGACACCTAAATATGTACATTTCTCACTTCTTACTAGATTTTCACCTAGCAAGTTATATTCTCTATTTCCCCTTCTCCTTTTCCTACTAAATGTTATTAGTTTACACTTTTTTGTGTTGACACCCATTTTATCATTAGTAATCCATTCCGATACTCTGTTTAGATCATCCTGTAAATATCACTATCCCTGTAGTCTTTTATTTTTCTATATATTATACAGTCATCTGCAAAGAGACGAATGTTACATTCTGCTTCCTTACCTATGTCATTGATATAGAATAGGAAAAGTATCGGGCCCAGTACACTACCTTGGGGGACGCCCATCGTCACTGTTGATTCTTGAGAATATTCTTCTCCTACCCTGACCCTTAGGGTTCTCTCCCTGAGAAACTCTTTTAACCAGGACTTAACTCTTGTCTCAATGTTCATCTGTCGTACTTTATTTAGTAACAGATCATGTGGACCGTGTCAAATGCTTTTTTAAAGTCAATTACCACTGCGTCTATTTCTCCTCCATCATCTATTACCTCAGCTATATCTTGGCATAGACCTAGTAATTGTGTTTCGCAGGAATAACCTTCCCTAAACCCATGTTGGTGCCTAACCAACCAGTTATTTTTATCCCAATAGTTGCGCATGTATCTAACTATTATTTTTTCGCCTAATTTACAGACTACTGAGGTCAGACTTATAGGTCTGTAATTCTCAACCTTCGTTTTATCGCCTCCTTTAAAGATTGGTATAACACTTGCTTTTTTCCAGCCTGAAGGTAATTTACTGTTGTTAACGGTGGCATAGAAAAGTGATCTAATGTATGGAACTATAGCCTCTGCTCCAAATTTTAAAGCATCGATGGATACATTGTCAGGCCCAAAAGATTTATTTTTTCTTTGATGGCGTATTAGTCTAGAGATTTCTATATCAGTGTCATTTATATACTCTGCATCGTTCGAAGCGCAGTTCGTTAACAACCTGTTGTCCTTGTTAATGGGCCCGTCCACCTTACTGTTTTCGTTACTTTCCTTATAGGGTCTAGAATACCACTTATTTAGTTCTTCCGCTTTTCCCAGATCATCTAAAATCCTAGTTCCGTCTTCCTTTACAATCATGACTATGTCTTCCCGGTTATCCTTTTTCCTTCTAAGATATTTGTGGAATTTGTTTGTATTTTTCTTATCTAATATATTAATTAAGAACTTTTCTTGGGCGTTACGTTTTTCAAAATTTAAATCCATAATCAACTTTTTGTATTTAATCAAGTTTTGAGAGGTTGTATTCCTACGTTTATATGGTATCCTTACTTTCCTTTTTAATCTTCGTATTGATCCATTATATTATTCTGGGTCACTATTGTGGTTTATCATTTTTTTAGGGACAAAGTTCTCCAATCCCTCATGTAAAATACTTTTAAATGAATTCCATATTTGGTTCAAATTCGAACCTTGCCCGGCCCACCTTGGAAAATTTTCAGTCAACATAGTTTTGAACCCATTCGCGTTTCCCTTTTCATAAAGCCACACATACTTTTTTGCGATTCTCTTTGGGTTTGGTGGTGACCACCCTAGCTCCATTGATAACGCGGAGTGATCGCTCAGCCCGGGTATAATCTCGGTGGTAGCATCTCCGTTATTGGGCCTTAAAAGAAAAACGTCAAGGACATTTCTTCCTCTAGTGGGTTTATTTACTAACTGTGTGAAACCTTCTTCTTGGATTATTCTATTTGCAGCTGACTGGGCCCTCCCGCTCCCCGTCCCTTTACCGCCCCAGTCCACCCCCGGTAGGTTTAGGTCCCCCGCTATTAGGGTCCAACCACCTGGTTTTTCCGAGCATAAATCCGCCAGGGCCTCAAGAGTGCTCAGGTCTTCATCTGGTTTCC